>NW_017729034.1:50163970-50177378 GCF_001723915.1 Gavialis gangeticus
CAAAGAGTCTTAAATCATCATGGTCATGGATATACTAAATAAATCCTATTTGTGAGCTGGAGGGAAGGGATTATTATTGGGCTAAAAGCATCTGCAAAGCTGAAGGCTCGATAATGGGAAGCAGAAAAGCACCAGACTCTGTAGGAGGATTCTGCTGCCTTCACCTATGCGAGAGAAATGTCATGAAGGGTATCCACTGACTCACAAAGGAAGATAGGGGGAAGACAGAACCACAACTGGTAGATTGAACACAGTGGCTGCATCTACATGAGCGGTGGACTGCACATTTGTTACTGCATAGTCATTTAGCACTTGTATTAGCAAGTGCTAAATGACTGCGCAGTACCAGGTACACCAGTTACCGCGCAGTACCATTACTGCATACTTTTTTTCCCCAATGCTGCTGCACAGTAGCTTTTTACTACAGCGCAGTAGCTTATTACTACTATGCAGTATCGTTGCCACACAGTTAGTGCCAGGCCATGCTATTGCACAGTAAGTGAGCTACTACACAGTAGCTTGTTGCTACTGTACAGTAGCGTCTTCTGTACATGCGCCCTGTGAGGTGCAAAAAGTCCCATTCACTGCTTGTAATGAACACAATGGAAGATCTTCCTCCGACTCCACCTCAGTTATTCCCGTGCAGTTCTCAGCACTCCAAATCTTTGCACTGGATGCTTGCCAGTGGGATTACTGCTTGGGATAGAGTCGTTCAGACAAACTGCTTTTCTGGACAAAAACTGCAGTTTGGGTATTAAGGAGGAAGCAATTCCACAAAACTCTCTCTTCTGTCAGACACTCCTATTAGCTACCAAATATTTCAAGACTACAAAATGTTCCAACATCCTTTTACTGCTCCTACAGGAATCAATGTGAGGCACTGCCTCTCCAGCACCTCAGCTGCCCAGGTCTGATGTCCTACCACCTCTTCCATCGATTTGCCTCCCTTTCAGAGAGCAGCTTATTGGTCTATTCCTCTGTAACAGACCCCCACTAGGATAAGAAACAGTCCCAGTCCACTTCCCTATAACAAGGCTTGGAATGGTTCTTCCATACTCACTACCACCATATGCAGCTTGGTTTTGTTTGCACTGCTTCTATACACACAGGATTGGAGATTTCTCACAAAAGAACACTAAGCCAGTATACATTCCCCAAATCTGCTGGTCCTTCAGATACATGGTGGAGATTGGGTAGCTTTCTGTGTACTGCTCCCTCAATTTGTTCAGACTGGCTATAAGTGGACCCATCATGTTACCCCTTTAAATATAAAGGGCAGAATGGGTAGTGTGGCTGTATTCAAGCAATGCCCTTCATTACTGTACTTCCCGGCCAATGCACTTTAACTAAATAAAAAGATAAGTTATAATGGACTTTGAAGGGATATAGTCCATTCACAATAATTGAACTTACATTAATTAAATGAGGCCGCATTCACATGTCTTGAGAGAGGTCTTTTGGCCACAACCACTGAATCGGGTTGTTGCCCGATTTAATTAATGTAAGTATATTTACAGTACAGTTAATGGATTGGGCTATATTTAGAGCACTGTATAATTTTGTTCTACTGGAAACACAGCAATGTTGAGAAACTTATACAGTTCACAAAAATAGATATCTTTGTGAATTAATTTCGGCCGTCAATTCTTTTGGAGCACTGCGGATTTTTAAAGGAGTTCTGATAAATAAAATGAAAGTTACCAAAAAACCTCACTTTTATGGTTTTTGTTGCCTTCATAAAGTTAACTGCATACAGGTTGTGTTCTTCCATTCCAGTACCTATAGTCAGAATATTTGGGTCAAATATTATATCATTTGGATTGAAGCCCACTTTTTCCACAAGGAGGTGGTAAGCCCTGGTGCACACTGCAACTTTGGTTTCCACTTCTGTGGCCTAGAAAGAGAGAAGAATAAAAAAAATTATATTAGCACCAAAGCTGGGATGAAAACAAAATCCTAGAGAGCCAAGCTTGCAGGTCAGGTCAAAGCTTGAATTTGTGAGAGGGTATGAGAAGGAAGCAGATTTTTGAGTTCAAAGGGAAATTAAACAAGTAAACAGTTTTGAGATGCATTCCTCATGTGTACAATACAGTTACAACCTGGATACCCGACATGTGTACCTCAGGCACTCCTAACAATACTCCATCATGTATGCACCCTACATCACCTCATGCATTAATGACTGGTTCCTACCCCTTTATTTCCTCTCAAGCGCAAAATCCAGAGACTCTGAGAAAGAGGAACAGGAGAGCAAGATGTGCAATGTGCCCAGACAACAAGAGCTCAAAGAACTCCAGTTACTGGCTAGTAACGTCTTTCACCATCTAGTGCTAGATACACACTCTCATGGGTGAATTCACCTGAAGTCTGGAGTCTGAAACAAAATTATTGCAGGACTCCTTTACCAAATACAACTTCTGCTCTGGAAGACTCCATAATGGTATAGGCATCTGTCTCATGAGATAACAGAACTGCACCACAGTATCAGCATATTGAACATCTGTGAGTGTGCCTGTAGAGTCCAATCCTTGAATGGTAGTTCCTTCTGCACTTATCACATGTGAAGTTTGCATCTAACAGTCCTGGACCTGGTGTGGGGTTCTTCTTGAAGCTTCTTCTTTCCCCTGCAAGTTGGGCTCTTCTTTCCGCAAAAGCCTTCATTCTATGCTTAAACTGTTTACAAGTGCCTTGATCCTTGGCAATCTCCTCCTGGTTGCTTGACTCAATATTCATTGCCTTCATCTCTCTATCTTGCAAGCACCTTTGAGACAGAGATACGGGCACCTGCATGGTCTTCTTCCTATAAGAAGTTCTCCATACAAAAGATCCTTAGGTATAAAGCCACCATCCATTCTCTGCATATGACCAAGCCATTGAAGCTGATGCTGACAGGGAAGAGAAGGGATCCTCAGAACATTGGCACATTCCAGGACCTCAGCGTCGGCAACTTTGTCCTGCCAGCAAAGTCCTAGAATGTGGCAAAGGCAACATAAGTAGAAACTTCTGAGGTGCTTTTCTGGATAGAATTCGCAGTCCAGGATTCGCTACCATACAAAAGACCGTTGATGATGCAAGCATGGTATACTTTGACCCAGTCAATCAGCTTGTTGTTGATCCTTACTTGTTTACTCAACATGCTCAGGATACCTGATGCTTTGCCAATAAGGGTATTCAGTTTAGCCTCAAGTGACAGGTTGTTGGTAACAGAGCCAAGGTACATAAATTTACTTGCAACAACCAATACGTTTTCCACTTATTATGAACTTTCTGACCCACAGCATTTGTCGTCTTGGTGGTGACGGTAAGACCAAACTCCTGGCAAGCATGAGCAGGGGTGTGCAGGCAGCAGATTGCAGCTTTGCCTCAGCTCTGGACCACGTTGTCACCACTGCAAGATCCCAGCCCCAGTAGCAGAGCAGCTCCCTGCCCAGCCCAACACCCTGCCAGCACTGCTGGGGCCAGTCTCCATGGAAGCCCTGGCCCTGCATGGTCACAGGTCCACCACTACTGGGTCTCCATGGAAACTGGTCGTAATGACACAGGCAGGGGCTGCTAGAAAATGGAGTCTGGCTGCCAGCCAGATCCACCACTTTGCCCATCCCTGATTTAGACAGTCTTTGGACAGAAGTCTGTGCCTCTCAACTACAGCAACAAGTAGTTGTGAGGACCTCTGGAAGATTTAGTTGTGTGCACGTAAAAGGACAAGACTCTACTGTCCTTAGATGTTCTGAAGGGATCAGGCCCTTCGTAATAACAGGTGACAGAAGCCCCTAATTTGAAATGGTGGATTTTTAAATCACCACAATTAAGACCCCCACTGTTTCAATTTAGGGGACTAAACCCCCATCACATGTAGAAGCAGCCTAGAAGACCAGAGACCTTGTATTTGAAAGTTATTCATGTGCACCCCCAACCCTGGCTGGGAGGCATGCCACAGTTGTTGCTGATGAGCGGTAGGTGGGAAACAGGACCCTCTTCCAGGTGCTGTTTAGGTCCCTCTGCCATATGAGGGAGGATCTGATCATCAAGGGAATAACTGCTTCCACATCAAGCACGAGTGACTGGTGCCTCCCAAAAAAAAGTCAGTGGGGGGGGACCCCGCAGAAGCCTTCGATAGCTGTGGCCCCATTAGGGGGGCGGGCACCAGCCCTGCCAACAGCAGCCGTCTCAACCATCAACGAGGGCATGTGCACCCCTGTGCGTCCCCTACCAGTCATCTATGACACCAAGGAGGCATCTCCCAGGGGCATACTAACCACTGCTACTCCTGCAAGCACATGAGCTGTTACTCTGGCAAGGATATGACTGATAGTTATGTTTCTTCCTCGAGGTGGGTGCATAAATCCGTAGAAAAAGCAAAGGGTGTCCTTCCAGCCCTTGAGAGCACGCAGAGGCTCAACGCTTTGAACTAAACAGCTCTGCCTTTTAAAAGGATAGTGTTTTATGGGAAGCCCATAGCCCTGACACCAAGATGAGTGCTTCACGATGCCATGTGTGTTCATTAGCAGGAAGCCCTAGCAGCTATGTCCAAAACGACCTGAGGCAGGGTCTGGGCCACTGTCTGCCTGTTTGCATAAAAGGCAGAAAATGCTTCTCTAGACTCCGATGGCAATTTGTCATTAAATAATGCTGGAGGCTCATAAATTGCAGAAGTTGTTGTAACAGGGTCTAACGCCAGGGGTGGTTGTGATGTCCCTGGCATCCCCTCAGCCCTTGTTAACCCGGCTCTTTCTGGGCAGTCTCCCCTTCTCCTTGCTTGCCATGCCTTGATGAAATGATACTTTCAGAAAAAAGGAGGCCACCCCAGAGCTTTCAGAGTCATATCTCCTCATAAGTACAGGTGTCTGTGCTCATCACCTTAAGGACTAGTTATGTGGACAACATCCTCCCCAGTACCCACACCCAGGCCTCGCAGATAATCAGATTATAACTGCCACTACAGGCTATGGGCTCCTGGCTCTGTTAGTCCTTACACCAGCCACTCTTTATGGGCACTCTGGCCCCATCAGTCTCCAGCTACAGCCCTCCTGGCCTTTGGTCCCTCTCCTTAGACCTTGGCCCTTTTCCTAAGCTAGTTGACATCCACAGGTTCTCAAGCCCTGCCGGTCTCCAGTTGTGGCCCTTTTTGGCCTTCAGCCTCTTTAAGGGATCGAGAATGTAGCAGGTTAGAGACTGAAAGCCCCCCCATCCTGGACACTGTTTCTAGATAATTATTCTAGGGTTGGGAAAGCTATAATGTTACAGCACTGAAATGCTATTCCAGCTACTGAGCCATATCTCTGGAATGTCCCTATAAACAATAACCTACGGAAAAAATGGTCACATCAAAATTTAGAGGAAAGCCTCCAAGACCAATGAATTGGAAAAATCGGGAAACATGAGACAGCAGCTTCTCTCCAAGTGTTGCCATTGTTACGAAAGAAAGTGAGAAGATAAGCATGGCTAGAGTCCTGAGCATCACAGGAAGAGTCTGATGAAAAACACATCAATTGGTGGCTTGAACAAGCCTGGAAAAGGGGACTGGTTCTCCCTTGCAGAGCTGACAGATGTGATACTGGTGTCAGCAAGACTAGAGAAAGCAAGTCCAGGCCTCCAGGTCTGGCTGGACAGTCAAAAAATGTTCCGTATAAATGAAACAAAGCAACACCTCTCGAGATATCAGCACTGCTGGATGGCATGGGGAAGCTGATAGCTGCTGAGGAAGCGAAGTAGCCACTGCAGGTACTGAAGCATCTAATCCATGATGAATAAAATGGCAAAAGGAGATGCCACAGTAATACTTCATGTACTTATTTTTGTACCTCATCACTACCTGGGAAGCAAAGTGGAGTCTCTAAAATCAGACATCAGTGCTAGGACTTTGGTACCAGGATGTTTGTGAGCTTCATCAAAACCCACAAGTGGCCACAAGAAGAATGAAACCTAGTCAAAGTGAAAAATGGCGACATAGACCCCCACTTATCTAGAGAAGCTATATGGTATGTAGGCCATGGGAACCTTATGTCTTACTAAAAGATGACACAAACTAAGGGAAAAAACAAAGAGAAATCACATAACTAACTGAAGTTGATCCAAAAATTAAGGGGAATCATAGAAAGCTGGAAGGGACCTCAGGAGGTCATGCAGTCCAACCCCCTGCTCAGAGCAGGACCATCCTCAACCAGATCTTCCCAGCCCAAGCTTTGTCTAGCTGGGTTTTGAAAAATCTCCAAGGATGGAGCTTCTGCCACCTGTCTGGGTAACCTATTCCAGTGTTTTACTACCCTCCTAGTTTGAAAAATTCTTCTTAATATCTAACCTAAAACTTCCCTTGCTGCAACTTGAGGCAGTTGCTCCTTGTTCTGTCATCCGCCACCACTGAGAATAGGCTAGAAGTAAAGCATCAGCAGATTCTGAGAGCAGCTGCTGGGCAAGAACCAGTCTGGATCAGACTGGTAAAAGTTCTGTCTGGGGATAAGGCAGAGAAAGGGAACTGAGGGGTCAAAAGTACACATCGCCCTTTGTGTCCTGGGGGCAGATGAGGACAGGCAGGGCATATGCATTCTGTACAAGTGCTGCTAGTGCAGAAAAAAAAGGGGAGAATGTGCATATGGACAAGCACTCAAAAGGAAAAGTCTGAGAAGAGATCAAGTCTGAAGGTTTTGATTCAGTCAATTTGAGTAATTAAAAAGTTAGAGACAGAGAGAGACTCTGGGATTCTGGCATGGACCCAATTTCTAACATAAGCAAAATATAGGATACACAACTTTGGGAACAACTAAGTGAATTCACAGACCCAAGCCCAGGTTTCCTTCTGATCCAAATGCCAATAAGATTCTGAACCAGAAACTTGACAAGTCCAACAGAAATTTAAAAGAAAAAAAAAAAAGTCCCTGCTGTAAAATTCCTGTCCACCTAACTGCTGTGCTGGTTATCTAGAGAAGGAGAGTAGGCTTATGGTCCACCAAATCCAACATGGCTTCTACAATCAGCAGAGCTTGGTTTTCTACAGTGGAGCAAGGTTCAAGCTGTTCTTCTACCACCCTTATTCACACAAAATCCCTCATTACCTCCATCTAGTGGCTTCAAGGAAATAGTAGATCTGTATAAAGCATTAACATGATATAATCAGGCCATCTCTAACTGCAGAGAAAATTAAGACCACACAGACTTCTTTGATCATATTTGGCTAGGAATACAAGGCCACTTTGCCTCCCATGGGAGTGAGGGGCCTTTAATTTCAATGATGAACTCTGTCCGATAGGAAAAGCAACACTCACTTGACCCACTTCATCGAAAGCCATAACAACAACAGCTCCTCCATATAACTTAATTTTTCTTGCTTTCTCTAGAAAGTCCTCTTCACCTTCCTTCAGGCTGATGCTGTTCACAATGCATTTCCCTTGACAGCACTTCAAGCCAGCCTCAATCACAGAGAAATTTGAAGAGTCAATACATAATGGCACCTATAACCAGCAGAAAGGTAAATAAAGAGTGTAAAACGCAAATGAAAAGAAAAATGTTCCAAGCACCATTCACCACCATCAGAAAGATTATAAAAAAGCAAGCCTCCAAATGTATCAGCTTTTCAAGTCTAAGAAAAAGAATAAAAAATAGGAGTTATCCACAAACAGAATAGCATCCAGAACCCATACTTCAAGTACAAATCTAAAAGCATTTTTACTCGCACACAAACAGCAACTCCATAAACACACACAGACAAAATATCCTATATGTTGTGTGTATGTAGAGATATTTTTACTTCTATAACCTCTTCCTTCATAATACAAATACTTATTTTTAGAAAGTTTAATTTCTTGGTATTAAAACTACCTTACATCCCAGCTAGTTTTGAACCCCTGGACTTCAAAAAGCTTGAGGAAAGATTTTAGAAGGAATCTATACAAGGAAAGATTGCTAAACACAGCCTTGTACTTCCCATTTATAGGCTGTTGATCGGTAGGAGAAGACCACATTTTATTTAGCCAAATGAAAGAAAAGCAAGAGGAAAGGGAAGAGCATAATAAAAATTTCATTCCTCAGAAGTCCATTTCTGCTATATATCATCCCCCATTTAACATGTATGACTCCTCTCTGAAAGGAAGGGAAGAGCCACAGTCCAATACTTGTAGCTTTCCCACCACCAGAGGGCAACTAAATACACACACGCTTCACCAGCATGCAAGACAATGAGTATCAACATTTTCCTGAAATTAGGATTCAGAGTACAACAACAACAAAATCTGTGTTCTGGGTTGAACATGGTACAACCTTGGCTATGTCAGGTTCAGAAGCAATTAACTTGCAAAATCTGGCCATCGCATTTGGGCCATCCAGCATTCCATCATCCATGTTGATATCCAAAATCTGGGCTCCCATCTCAACTTGTGCCTTGGCTACACTCAGAGCCTCCTAGAGGAGAAATTTAAAAGAGTGAATAGCACCACAAATGAAAGCCTTTCACTTTCACTAATTCACATAACCATGTCATTTTCCTATTAGAGTTCCTTCCTTGTTGCAAGTCAATGATTCTCAACAGGGGTACTGCAGCAATCTGGGGTGCCCTGAGATCATTTCAAGGCTGCTGCAGGGTGCCACAAAATGTTAGCACTATTAAGTGTGCAAACATGATTTCATAAGACAAATCCATAGATTTCAAATAGGAATTCACCAAGTTAAAAACATTCTGACCTGTTGTGGTGGTCCTTGAGATTTTTGCAGCACAAGGATTAATCTAGTATTTTTCTGTAGTCAAAAAATGACTGTGCAACAGAGAACCCCCGCCCTGTTACTGGGAGGCTAAGGGAGAAGCAAAACCTGCAAGGGCCTTTTAAGAGTAAAGTCTGTGCGCTCCAAAGTGGTAAGAACACAGACAATGCCACTTGGGAAAATCCCTTGGAAGCCACTCCAAGGGTGGCCTTGGGTCACTCTAGCCCTGGATGGGGAAGAATAAGGATCTAGGCAGGCCAGAGCCCAGAGTTACGGTAAGGGGGCCGCAGGTATGCAAAGGCAAATAAGTCTCTTCTTTGTGTTCTCAGTTCAGCCAGGGTAGGGATGATTTAATTCAGGTTATTCTTTGTATTGTGCATACCCGGACAGGCTGCATTTTTGTTGTGATCAGGATAGTAACATCCAGAGGACCAGTTTGTGGCTGTAGAGGTCGTTAGGAGGCCATACAGGGATGGCAGAGAGGCACTCCACGTCTGGCCCTGCCAGAAGAAGGGCACGACAGAGAGAGACAGGGGCAAGGGGGCTAGAGCTTAACTCCCGAAAAGGAAACAAACCAAGACCAAGAAGCTGAGTCAGAGTAAGCGGGCTCAAGTTAGGGGATGACAGAGGCGATGACTGAAGCCCTGAAGGCTTACATTTGGGCCAGTAGGGTCACGAGTTGCGACTGCCAAGGTACAGTATGCCACCAGGGTACAAGTAATTTTGACTGGGTACATGAGCTGCCTACAGAGAAGCCAGCAAGGGCCTGGTAGTGGACAGAGGGCTCAGAGATCAAACAAGTCCACTAGGCACCAAGAAGCCCACTCCAGAACTCAGGGGCAGCCTCCCAATCAACAGAAAAGGAACATCAAGGCATGGCAAGAGAGATAGAAAGGAGGGACTAGGGTGGTCCACAGCAGGCATCATAGGAGCCCTTAGGGTTATAGAGTGAAAATTAAGAATTGACATTTTCCAAGGGGTTTCTTGAGTCCAAAAAGTTGAGACACCCCCACTTCTGGGTTCCTAAAGAGCTGGGTGCTCCAAAGGGCTGCCTAAGGTTGCCTCTTCAAGCTGCATCTTTAAAAAGGACTTTCCCTCCAAAGCCACTCAATTACTTCCATTTGTCTAAAATCCACCCTGGTCTGTGGAATCCCAGCGTGATTTGGAGAATGGCAAAGGGTGGATTACACGAAAACAGGTCAAGTATTATGCACTGCCAGCAACTGCACAGAGATATATGTGCAGGGTAGAATATGGAGGGAAGTGAATTGATAAAGTGATTTTCTAGGCAAAGTCATCTTAAAGTTAAAACATGAAGCAGAGACCTTGATCAGCCTCTAGAATGTCCAACCTCCAAATCAACAGAAGCAGGGGACTAGGCCACCCCCAACCAAATTGGGTCCTTTCTTCTAGGGAAATTCTGGGAATACTCCAGGCACTTGCTGCTACAAGGCATACTGGGTCACAGCACTGCAATATATAAAATGTGACTGTTCTATTGAAAACCCTTGGCGGTGTATATATGTGGACCCCTCAATACCACAACACTTGTGAACTGGCTCCCAGTGACATTCTTGGATCAGTTCAATTGTTGCACGTGTCCACAGTTTAATTTAGATGGCATGATATAGCGCAACAGGCTCTAGTATAACAGATCCTCTGCTGCTGTAAACTGTCATGTCTGAAATGAACAACGTTGTGACAATTTACACCAACTGAGGATCTTATCCAAGGTCTTTTCATACCCATCCAGAACTGTCCCAAGCTGCAGTGGAAAGGTTTTCAGGGATACTTTTCCTATCTTTCCCAGTTCAACCCTTGACTCCAAACTGCTGAAGAAACAGTACAGATCAAGGCAGCATCCTCAGCTGTGCAGCTAGAATCAAACAAGGAACAGACGTTTCAGTAACACTAGTCATACAGCTAATAAAGCCCCAGTTAAACCCTCCCTGGTATTAATCAACTGCTGTTAAATACAGTAGGGAACAAAGAAAGAAAGAACATTTAGAAAGCCAGGAAACAGAATTCAAGTTCATGCAAGTGGACTGAATAAGATGTGCAGACATGATGGCTGAAAAGCAAGGCAATACCATAAGAAAAGCTATAAAACTATATGGTTTAATCTGTACACCATCTAAAAAAACTAGCATTAGAAATTCACCTCATAGTTGCCTTTCATGATGAGCTTAGCAAACTTCCTGGATCCTGCAACGTTGCAACGTTCACCAATGTTAACAAAGTTGGTGTATGGTCCAATCCTGAAGGGCTCTAAACCTAAAAAAGATATTATATTTACAAAAAACAAAAACAACCTCCCCCCCATAAGTATACAGAAAAAGAATGGAAAACACTGTATGAGAAAAACAAGTTTACCCCCAATCCAAGCAATGAAGCCTCTATTAATCTCTGGGGATACAGCTCCCTCAGCACATCAGGCTGGAATTGAAAATGTGTACTTTCTCCTGTTAATTATTATAGTCATGTACAAACTCTCACTCACTGACAACATTCTTAACTGCAAGGTCTAGCAACTGTATCTCATTTGCAAGAGAGAAGGAAAGAGACAGAACCAGCCACATTATACCAACCTAAATAAGGCAATGCACAGGCATGCTGATGGGAGACATTCTCTAGAGAAAAGTAACTGTATACCATCATACCGATATACAAGTATAAATCATCCTGATCTGTTTTGCTCACGGTACCCTTCATCAACACCAATGGGATTTTGTATGTTGAATGGCTGCAGGACCAGGCACAAGAGACAACGGTTTCTTTATTCACCATATGTAATAAAATTCAGTCCCAGTTGTTTGAAGTTGATGAGTAATTCGTTCAATCCTCCCTGCTCTCAAGGGGTGAGCAAATGCAAGTTGCATGGAAGTTAATGAGGTACTGCATTAAAATGAGGCTACCCTATGCATTAAGGCAACCACAACTGAAAGTTAGCCTAAAGTTATTAATGACATAAGAGAAGAAGCATAAAATAGTGATGCTTTGTGAAGATTATCGAATAATGCTAGAGGGCAGCACTTACTTCTAACCATGTAAAACACTTAACGTTACTTAGAAATTGTGACAGTCCCTTCTGCTATCCAGTTTGAAAAAATACCCCACAAAGGCTGTGGAGGGTCTAAAAATAATACTTCTTTGGAGGGGAAAGACGTGTGTGTTAACAGCGTATCAGCTGAATCTCTTGCAACTGTTTTGTCTATCCACTCCTAACCTGCAGCAAGTGAAACTAAACAACAATAATCTACCCCGAATGCAATAGATGAGGCAGAAGAGAGGTAAAATAATTACAACAGATTCAGCTGAACTACAGGTAAGTCCCTCCCCTATTTAAAGCGGTATAATTGTTTGGTCTACCCACACTCTACGTTTCTACATATATCTGCAAGGATAAGCCATTTACTTACTGGCACTCAAAGGGCAATAGCCAATTCTTTTAACAACCAGAATTTTCCCAGTTCATTGAAAACATTCAGAACCTCCAAACATAGTAATGTTGGCCTCAGAGAAGCTTTTAAGAGCCACACCAAATAAAAAACAATCAAATATTTCACTGGGATCCCAGTTTAACTGCCACAGAGTGAAGACAGCTTTTTCAGGGAGATGAACTTACTGTCCCCAATTCCCATCCTGAGGCTGAGCTCAGAATGAGACCAGGGACTGTAGGTATCTTTTATTTAAAGCTCAAGTCAACCAGCTGCTTGCATAAAAATTGAAACATGGGGAACAAGTAAGTTACCATTGGTCAAGACACAATTAGTTGAATTTACATCGGACTATTTTTGATTTTGAGAAATAAAAAAGCCATCCTGAATAAGGGAATGAAATCTTGCCATTGTTCTGATGCACTTACTGTCAAGGAGACTCACAAACATAATTAGGGGCCTACCCAACTGGAGGAGACAGCCAGGCAATTTCACAGGCAGATTACAGGGCCTGCTGCCATTTGAGGTTTTATTGTGGGTGGGGCCCCTTCACACCTCTGATTGGCCAATGGGCCCTGGTGTCCCTGCCAACAATTGATGGAAAAAGCTCTCTGTTGTACAGCTGCTGCCCTGCCCTGCTGATTGGCTGAGAAGGCTGTCCATCATGAGCCTCCCCCCATGCTGACTGGTTGAGAGGAGGGGCTGCATGAGGGGGCGGAGGAGGTAGCAGCTATCTTGCATGTTAGCCTTCATGCCATCATCCTCCCTCTGCTCTTCCCCCAGGTAGGCTGCCTAGCCAAGACTGCTGGCTTCCAATAGAGAGCCAGCATTTCATTTTTAGTACGATTCCCTCTTCCCATGGATCTTGCGTAGATTTCCATAAAAACTGAGCAACCATGATTGGGTAGGTCCCTAATCATAACATTTGGCTGGATGCTGTGTTTTCAGGGCACTTGCCTAGGATCAGGATGCCTGGGTTCAACTTCCAACTTTGCCACTGACCTTCCACGTGACTTTGGACAGTCCAGCTTATCCCGTGTGCCAAACTTCCCCCGCCTGCCATATGGGGATAAGTAAACCAACCTTTCTTTGTAAAGCACTTTGAGAAACAGCAACTGAAAGACTGCAAGAGTTAAGCTTTGCTATTAAACAAGTTGTGAAGCCAGTGTGGATAGGAATGTCTCTCAGGCCTCACTGATTAGGCATCCAATCGTTTCAATAACCCTTTGAATGTTACTAGGGATTCATGCAAACTGTTATATTTCAGGAGGTGTGTATGTGGT
>NW_017729034.1:50182378-50186352 GCF_001723915.1 Gavialis gangeticus
TGCCAAACTTACCCCGCCTGCCATATGGGGATAAGTAAACCAACCTTTCTTTGTAAAGCACTTTGAGAAACAGCAACTGAAAGACTGCAAGAGTTAAGCTTTGCTATTAAACAAGTTGTGAAGCCAGTGTGGATAGGAATGTCTCTCAGGCCTCACTGATTAGGCATCCAATCGTTTCAATAACCCTTTGAATGTTACTAGGGATTCATGCAAACTGTTATATTTCAGGAGGTGTGTATGTGGTGATGGAGTTCTCATTCTTGCCCACCCCAATCTGGTCCTCAAAGTGCCATAGAAGAAGAGCAAGTGAAATGTAAAGTTCCTGTTTTGCTCCATCATACCTGATAGCAGCATGTAGCTGTCTGAAAAGGAGGATGGCGGGACGCGAGGTTTACATGCTTTCACGGCTTCAGCAATCTCCCTGAATTACAAGAGGAGAGAAAAAGCCCTGGTGTTTTAAGAGTGTAAGTTTTTAATTGAAACCAAATGCCCCTGTGTAAAACTAAAGTGAAAGTACAAGACAAACACCTGCAGTTCTAATCCAGCCCTGCATGACAAGGGTAATTAATGCATTCCATGTTGTGCAGCCAAAGGCAAAAAAGAAAAAACTAAAAAAATAAAAAAAAAAAAGACTAATCAAACTCTTCGAGAAGATTTTATAATTGTTATTGGTGGCGAGTGCACGTAGCCATGGATTTCCAACAGACACAGACATGGAAAACATTGCTGCAGTATACCCATTTACTAACAGGCATACAGATATTCTGCACCCTGCACAATCAAGAATTCACAACTTTGGCTGTGATTATGTACTGCAGTGGAGCACTGACAAGGGACAGATTTCACCCATTCTTTCAGCCGAAATGCTTCTCCTAACAACTGCTATGTGGATCATGGTGAGTGTGACTACGATAGCCAGAAAGCAGGGTAAAGATGCACCTTACAGATGAACTGAATCAGAGATGCATAAGCTTTCATGATCATGAGCTCACTTTATCAGCTATGCTTTATGCTAACTATCTGCCTCTGTATTATGACAGCATAATCATCTCCCTTCTGCTGGCTTCAGAATCAGCTCAGGAAAACATGCCATGCCCCCATGCACTTTCACTCATTCCCCACACAAAACAGAGTAACGATGGACCAGAAGGGTCCCTACCTGTGCATTCACAGGGACTGGTTCCTGTGAACACAGAAGAAATAATGGTGGTTTTCCATGTACCATTTTCAGTGGGACTATCATGAAACAGTTCTGGCTGTCTGGCCTAACAGGCTTTCTAAAGTTTTCAGATTCTCCCCTTGGATTTTTATCTCTTTCTTTATCCTCCCTTCAAATCAATTCTGCTGTATTGCTACACAAAATGCTAGAAAAAGCAGCAACATGGAAGACAAGACAAGACAGAGCAGAAGAAATGAAATGGAATAGTCTGCTGTCTACAACTGATAAGCAGGAGACAGGAAAAAGGCACTTTATTCCAAAGCAGCTCCTTCAGAGACAAAGGACTAGGTCTTGCTTGTACCACATTACTTTCATCCCTACAACAAGCCAAAAGTAAAGAGCCAAACTATTCCTGGGTTGTTGCAGGTTACAATCAAGTGTTTTTTGTCTATTATTTCTGTGAAGATATCCTAATCTGGATCACAGGACTCTGAAACTGAGGAAAGGATGAGGGATACTTTCCTTTCCTCAGTATCTGCATAGCTAACATGGCCCAAGAAGTTACCTGATATGTGCTGGAGTAGTACCACAGCAGCCTCCAACTATGTTGACCAAACCATCCAAAGCAAAACTCTGTAAGTAGGAAAAAGGCAATTTAGTTTCAAGTTGATGACTGCATTAAAAAAGTACATGCTTCAAATATCAAACAAGTTAAGGCTCCCTGAAAAAAGATAAAAAAGGAGAAATATTACTAAACGAAAATAAAATTAAATATGTGCAATGACTGGTGGCCCTCTGGTTTTCATGCTGCTTCTACCATGTTGTGAGGAAGGTTGAGAGTCACTGACTTAGATTAGTCTGGTCTATATCTCCTTTTTGAGAACTTAGAAAAAATATCAAATATCTGTTCATAATTAACCATGCAAGAGCAAGCTAATTATTCCCAACAAATGCAAACACATGAGGACCTACAGCATACAAGAGACAGCTCTACAAGCTAAACAAGCCTTTCTACAACCCTACAAGGGAGAAAAGGCCAAAAACCATTTGGCTTTTCAAATATTATTAAATAAAAGTTTTGTTTGAAATGAATCCTTAAGCACTACCTTTCAGCAAGTGTTATGAACCCCTGGAGAAAAAATGGTTTCAGACATGACAGAAAGGTGACAGTCATCCAAGACCAAACTATAGTGGGGTAGGCAATTATTTGGGATGGAGGGCCATGTAGGGAGTTTTAGGGAGCTGTTGCAGGCTGGGCCACCATCACCCCCCAACCACACCGAGTCAGCACCTGCCACCCCCCTTCCTCCCCACCCCTGCTTTCCCTTCCGCAGTCTGCAACAGCTGACCAAGATTCCCTAAGTGACTGGATTACTAGACTGGGCTGGGCAGTGCCAGACAGAAAGGACAGGTGGGGTCTCCATTGAGAACGGTCCACGATCTACGCAGGCAGTGTGCATTTGGCTGGGTGGATACGATAGGGATGCAGGCAGCAGCATCTAGGAGCAGGACAGGGGGGCAGAGAGTAGCATCTGGGAGTGGGACAGGTGGCTGGAGCTAGGATTGGGATCACAGGGTGGTGAAAGCACAGGGCTGGGGCAGGGACCTTCTCCCTGCATGACAGATCACAACTGGCTTGATGCAAAAGGGTGGTGGAGTGCATGCCTGTGACCTGCGCCCCACCCCAGCACAGGCAGGCAACCCCAGTACAGTACAGCTGTGGAGTGGCACAGCCTGTCAGCATAAGGCAGGCTAATCTGGTCACAATCCATTAGAGCTGCCCCATGCTGCCAGGCCACACAGATCCGCAGCCACACTGTGCTGGGGATGCCCACACACACCTGGGCTGGGTCAAGGGTGTGTGCTCTGCACCACTGGGCTGCTGGGAAGCAGAGTCTGGCTGCCACACTACGCCAGCCCCACTGCATGCCTCAGGACAACAGGACTGAGCTGTAGGCTCCATGGCCTGGGACGCCCCCAAACCTGGGCTGGGTGGGACACAGACCAGTTGAGGGCTAGATAAAGTCCCTTGGTGAGACATTTTGCCCACCCCTGAACTACAGCAATGCTGTAGTAAACATACAAAACATGACTCAAGTACCTACAGAAAAAAAAAAAGTGTATTAATTATTACCAAGGTTGGTTTTGAGAAATATTCTATACCTTAATGTGCTCAGCAGTCACTTCAGGTGTTTCATCATAACCTCCAAAGGTGTTGGGAAGACCTGGTGGAATATTTTCAGTAGTGTATTACAATTTGTTTAAACCCCACAAAGAAATAACGTTTAAGGGGAAAAAAAAAAAAAAAAAAGGTAATATGGTACTACCATGAAGTCAGAGAGGGAATGGAAATAAAGTAGAACAAGGGCAGTAAGAGAAAGGATAGATTTAAAGAAATGGAAAATCTCATCAGCGAATCTTGTAGAAAAGACCTCAATTAAAACAGTAGTGCTACTACTGTCATGCCCCTCCACTGGGGCAACCTGCCAATGGCTGCTTTGTTACAATAACAGTAGAGGTGGGAAGGAATTTGCAGATGTGCTCCTTTATTTAAAGTAAATTAAGCACTTGAAGCTTGTAGTAATAGGCTTAGGAAACCCTGCCAAGCTAACCTCTTGAATTTAGGATTCAGAGAGTTCAAGGAAGAATATACCCAATTCTGGAATGATGGTGGCTGCAAGCTGGGAGGTGATAGGCAGGACAGACATGAAGACAGCCTGAAAGCTATATCAAGGATGAAGAGAAATCCACTCCCACCAGAGGAATACTTTGCTCTCCCTTTTGCCTACCTTGATATGATATTATTTTCCTTCTC
>NW_017729034.1:50186363-50187699 GCF_001723915.1 Gavialis gangeticus
AAAAAAAAAAAAAAAAAAAAAAAAAAAAAAAAATCAGCTGCACGTGTAAAAAGGACTAAAATGCTTCACCACGCTTGCAGCCGCTATTCATTGAGGGATTACGATTTGTTTTTTCAGAAAGAATTCGAAATACGTCTGAAGAAAGAAAATATTTTTTAAAAACTTCAACAGAATTTAAATGTTTCTTATCCATAGTAACAATGATCGTTTTCCCTGAGGAGTTTTAAACAGAAATGTAGTAAAGCTTTATTGAAGTTCTGGGTTCTGTTTTTAAACTAAAAAAATTATTTCATTTAAGCTGAACTATTGTAGCTACAGAGCAGTGTTTCTGGCTATAAACTAACAAATATTTGCTACACTGCTAATAAATAAAAAGCTCATTAGTGTTAGATTTCCCCAATTAGTCGTTTAACCTAGCCCCAAAATATTTGCTTTTCAGCCTTATTATACTTTTCCAATCTTTACTTTCTGTCTCTATGGGGGAAATAAACCCAGGTTATTAAAGACATATAAACTGTGTTTAGTAAAAAATCCTTCCCTGCTTCTCTGCCTCCCAGAAAACATTTCCTTGTACTGGTACTGGGTCAGTGAGAGCCTCATCCTGCATCTTTATTATAATCTACTCATGAGAATAAATGTATAGTCTCTCTCTCTCTAACTGCTTACAGAGCAAAGGTTTTAGGGATCTACCCAGCATCAGAAACTTCCAAATGTGGCCAATTTCCTGCCCAATGTGGATATGAATTTTGATGAAGACTTGAAAAGAAGTAAAAATGTGGCAATGCTATGCTAAGCAGAAATAAGCCTGGAGGGAGAAGGAAGAGTGGGAAAAATCCCAAGATCCAAGAATTTGGTAAAAGAGTAATGATATGGGGAGCTCTAAAAAAAAAAAAAATGCCCTTAACTTTAGTACATTTTACAAATATCATTTAAACCAGATTTTATCATTTGGGCTGTTTTGCAGAGACACTTATGCTTTTCATAAAACAATGTAAATGAGCAAGTTTAACATAATAGGCAAATAGTTAATGAGAATAGAATTGTATAACAAAGGGTGTTATTTTGAGATGAGAGCCTTCAACTCAAAGTGTATCTGGACACTGCCAGAGTCCAATCTCTTTGCTGGTGAACTGCTTAATTACCAAGTTATGTGTTATTTTTTAGACTGATCTTTTATTATTTTGCCATAATCATCATCATTATAGGAATTTTAAACTTAGCAATTAAATGTTTTCTGAGAAAGATTTCTTGAGAGTTCTTGAAATGTCAATATTATTTCAAGTCTTTCAAGGTCCTCAACACAGACCTTTTTTTTTTTTTTTTTTTTTTTTTTTTT
>NW_017729034.1:50187779-50189687 GCF_001723915.1 Gavialis gangeticus
TTTTTTTTTTTTTTTTTTTTTTTTATCTGAAGTCAACTTGGAGGCTGAACCCATGAAATAAAAGACAGAACATAAATCAAACTGGCAGCACACTGAGTATCAGTACCCAAGTCCACTTTTTGCTGGGCAAGGTCAAATTACTGTGGGACCCAAACTTTTAAGTGAAAAGAAAAAAAAAGGGAGTTTTCAAAATGATGAGGTACTGCAATCTGTTTACATACTTTGCCTGTAAATTATCTAGTTAGCATATAAATTGTAGCAATACGGAATAGCTGAAGTAATTTCCGCTGTATACTCAAACATGACGCACCTGCATTGGGATAACAGATGATGAAAGCCGCCGTACATTTCCCAACTGTTTCAATGAAGGGCCGCATTTCTTTTGCTCCTAAAGCACAGTTTAATCCAATACTGAAAAATAAATATTTACATTTATTCCCTGTTTAAAGAAAAGACAGCTAAATAAAAAGCAAACAGTGGCAGTACTGGTACTTTCCCCAATTATCTGGCAGGTCTCTTCCCATCCGACAGGAAGACCATTAAACCATAACTGTATGGGTTAAGAGAAGGATGCTTTATCTGCAGAAGGAAGAATATTTCTAGCACAGGAAATGGACCTTGAGAGATTGCCTCCTGATCTTCTGATGCAAGGTAATCAACCAGAAAAACTCCAAAATCTTAGTTCTTAGCAAATAAAAGATTAGAAACTATTTATTCTAGCAGGTAATCAAATCCATAAGTTGCCACCCAATATCCACACTCTGGGCTGCAAGGGCCCTCACCGTTCAAGTCAACATATGGAAAAACAAGTCACAATAGGCTGCCTTCCCCATCCTCTTGGCTACAGCAGAGCCTGGCGATTCATGCCAAACCTGCATATCCAAATTCTTAGTATATCAGCGATACTGTGCTCCAGTTAAGTACTGCTCACTTTCCCAGGCTTGGTGATGTTCTGAAATGTCAGCTTGTCTAACATCACTTCCAACTATACAGCTGCTCCAATAAAGAGGGAAAAAAAAAAATCACCCAAAAATCCTTGCTTATAAGCATACTTCCTTGCCTATACGCATACTTCCTTTTTTTTTTTTTTGTATATATATACATACACATACAATTCCTTTTTTTCCTAAAAGCACAAGGAATGGTAAAGCAAGGCTTAGTGTGTAAGGCGAGTGGAAAAGTGACAGTCTACCTTGAGAACATTTGTACTTACTTCTGCTTTCCACACCATAGGTGTGAGAGAACAAATGGATAGGACATAGTGGAAAAAAAAACAAAAACAAAAACAAAAAAACAACAACAACAACAAAACCCAAAAAGCTTACAACAACAAAAATTATAAGGTTGAAAGAGCAAAGAACTGCCTGAAGCCACTAAGTTAGATATATTATATTTGCCAAAAAAACCCTGAAATTTCAAAGAAATTGAGTGCATCAATTAAGATATCTAGTGGCAATGTTAAGATAGCACAATCTAATTTACTCCGCCAAAGGGTACAAGCTACACCAGAAGGATGGGAGACAGGAAGAGCAATGGCATAGTACATTGTGCATATTTCCATTAAGCTACCAAGAGATAACAGTTTAGCCCTGAATGAAATGGGGTGGGGATGCCGATTTCTCAATGCAGTCATATACCAATGGGCACATTTGGGGACTGTGCAAGTAACGGCAGATCCCTACACTTGAATTCACCTAACTACAAACCCAGTATACAAACCCTGGGTTCCAAATAGCTGCTGGTGGTCATCATAGCAGAGGGCACCTCCCTACTGTATCAAAATACAAACCCAAAGTGTATGTACAGACATTTGGGGAGGTCATTGCAAGGTTAGATCAAGTTAAAAATGGCCACCCAATCTAAGTCAGGATAGGGGGGCTAGTGGGGAGGCTGGGAAGATTGGGGGGG
>NW_017729034.1:50189885-50203600 GCF_001723915.1 Gavialis gangeticus
GGGGGGCAGCAAGCAAGGTCCATGAGGGAGGGAGGTTGGTGGGAATCAGGAAAGTTTGGTAGGATCAGGGGAGGGGCTAGCAGGGTCCAAGAAGGTTTGGCAGGATCAGGAGGCTAGTGGGGTCTGCAGGACAGCTTGAAGGAATGGGGCTCCTGTGGCCCAGGGGCTATTTTTAGCCCTCTGCCACTGCCCACCTCCAGATGAACACTCCCACTTCCCCCTGCAAACCTACCCTTCCCACCCCAATTTACTTCAAATCTGCTCCCAGCACTAGCAAAAACACTGGTAAAACTGGCAGTGGGAGTGGCCTACAGGATGGGGTTTGGGAGGGCTCAGGGCCTGACTCATCTACAGGAGAGGTGGGGGGCTGTCTGGGGGAGAGGCAAGGGGCCTAAAAGTAGCCCAGCACCATGGGGTGGGTTAAAAAGAAAAAGAGGAGTACAGCCCCAGGGCTGGGTCCAGCAACTGGGCTTTCCCACCCCCAGGGCTGTGCTGGGAACTATATAGAAGTTCTGTTAGATCCATCTCACCTGACCCATTCTAAATTAGACCGACTTGGAGGTCAGGTTACCCATTTTGAGACCCATCTAAACTGCCTGAACTTACACGGAGTTTGCATTTAGCTCCCTAGTTAGGTTAATGCAAGTGTATGATCTGCACCTGGATAAACTAAGTTAGATTGGGTGGCCTTTTTTAATGCAATCTAACCTCCCCAAACATCTGTACCTAGCATGAGGGTGATGGTCTTAAGATAGAGTCTGTAACTTTACAGCATTTCCAAAGTAGTTGACGTAGAACTTTTAAAACAGGCATTTTAGCCTCAATTTCATGTTTACAAAGGACTATGCTTATATAAAACATTTACAATTACACCTGACACACACTTACCATTCACCTCAAGTATGTACTGCACAGAGACAAAGATATCGCATTTATTTTCATAAGTGTAAACTCATCATTCAAGATTATTGCAACAAAACAGGTGATATGACCATTTATATGAAATGTAGATAAATGCAATATAATATGTCATATTGCATGTTTGATTTATAAACTTCCATTTTATACCTTTTTTTAAATTTTCTCTTTTTGCTTTAAATGGCTGTATTTCTCTCTGCCTCATCTCAGCTCCATTTGTCTCTGTCTCTCTCAACAGACTCATCTGTCGACCCCTGACCCGCAGTGGCAGCAAGATATGCTATATCCAAGTGGTATAATCAGTGAATAAGAATGTTTCGACGCTCACTGGGCTCACCATATACTGGATACCTAAAACCATTTATTCAGATTACTTGAGGGATATACTGTCACAAGACAAGGTGATGAACAGACCTGCAAGGCTGGCACAATTTAGGTTTTGCAAATATGCTCATCAAAAACTGGAAGCTCAATTCAAAAGCTGAATGCTGTGTTTCCTGGTCAATGTCACCTTCAAATAAATTCAGTACCATCACAGCAAACAAAAACTAACATTTGAGGGGAAAAAAAAAAAGAGCTTTTTACTGTACACTCTTAAAACAAGCAGCCTTGCATTAGGTGGGTAATAAGCATGACCGTACCCTAAACTTTGTGCCCCAATTCTCTAAGCCAAAGTACTTGGTGTAGCAATTGTCATCCATCACATGCCAAGACTATAAGAGCTCTTTGGCACAAAGTAGTGTGTAAAGCAGAAAGCATAACGGAACTTAAATCCCCTTCCTCCTGCCCCTGTCCTCTAACTCAGCAAGGGTTCTAGGTGCTAATCACAAAATAAGTCAAGAGTGGCCAACCTGCGCCACATAAGTGGCACGGGCAGCTTCTGCATGTGGCACACAGCAGACCAGGGGGGAGATAGGCAGCACAGTAAAAGACGGAGCAGAAAACAGAGCAGCAGATTGGCCAAAGAGCAAGGGCAGGCAGTAGAAAGCAGAGCAGCAAGTGAACAGGATCAGAGTGGCACTTAAGGAGGGTATACAACTAGTTTGTGACATGCCTGCCAAAAAAGTTGGCCCCTGAAGATCCTGATGACAACAGCAGCAGGGCTCAAATAAATGCAGGGGAAAGGCTAATCTCATGCACAAGGAGTACATAGTCCCACCCATCCTAGAAATTCAAAGCTAAGAACTGTTAGTGAGAAGTTCCTCAGCTGGTTGCAATCAAGTTGACAGTCCACAGCGGGAAGGTTTGTAAGATCCCTAGATAAGGGCCGAACTCAGACTTATTTAAAGATTAAACCAAGAATTGTGACAGCAGAGTGAAGTAGCCTTGGCAATGAGATCAGACACAGAAAGCTGCACACACACGACAGGTTTTTTTTTAAATGGAATACTGTTTAATACATTCTGAATTTCTGCTTCACTGCCCCCTCTATCCTCTTTATAGATAAATGAATGTCCTGTGCAGACTAATCTAGGACTACAATCTATAGAAAGTATGGCTCTCTAGGTTGGGATGCTATGTACACAAGTCAACTAACACTGTTTCAATAGGCTCCGTATGTTACTTCTGCAGTACAGTCTGGCCTGGGAAAGTATAGTCTCAAGGGCAGTCAGACAAGCCGAGTTCTATGCAAGTGAAATCTCATGCTTCTGCCTCACTGCAAGGGTAACTTGCTAGTTTTAAAAGGGATTTTGCTGAAAAACAAAGCTATCTTCCCATAACGTATGCTGTGTATGTGTCTAATAGCTAACTACTTATTTAAAACAGTAGGAAAAACAGACAGGTAATAGTAACTGCTTTCCTTTGGTGTAAATCTTTGTATAATGAGAATCTTGGCAGAGAAATCAGTAGAAAAAGATACTGGAAAAAGTGGGGGGAAGGGAGATAAAAAAAACAAAGAGGAGAAAGCAAGATTCATTCAGGGTTTTACATATTATACTGCCATCAAATTTGCCAATGTTTGTTTTCAACATAATTTTTCATTAAAAACCCTCCAACATCTATACCTGAACAGGTTAAGAATGTGTGTCTATTCAATTATCAGCTGTAAGGGTCACCTCTCAAAGTACTTTTCAGTACCCCTTTGAACTGAAACCAAAATCACAAAAAATAGGGCTAAAACCAAATGACGTAACATGGGGTGGGCAGCCAGGCACATGCCCTAGATACAACCTAAGGAGAAAGGAACCAGGACAAAGAAAGGTTGCCTCACCCTAGGGTTACTGTCTACCTTGCTCTGTCTGCACTTTTGGGCTTCAAGAAGCAGTTGGCACAGGCAATGTCTAAGAGTTCAGGACATTCAGGGAACTGTAGTTCTGCAGAACAGCAGTGGAATTCACTGATGCTGGGGAATGAATTGATCCCGTTTTTTGCTGCCACAAAAAAAAAAAAAACCAACAAACAAACCAGCACGTTTTTGTTTTCTGGACATGTGCTTCGGAAGCAAAAAAGAAAGAAGTTCCCCCTCTTGCCAGTAGCAGCAAATTCCACTGCCTTTTTAAAGAATAAGTCCCTGAACATCTTGCATCAGCTGCTGGCTCCTGTTCCTACATCTACAAGTCAGAAGGTACGAGAGGAGATGGGGGAGGATGAGAGAAGACTGCTCATGGTGCATTTTTTCATGCTATGCCTCTGGCTTAAACAACTACAAAAAGCCATCTAATTCAGCTGCCTGTTCAAGGAAGGAACTTCCCTGTTTGAGCCATCCTACATAAATGTATGTCTAACCTGCTCTTGAAAACTTCCAATCATGGTGATTCCACCATCTCTCCATGTACTCTGTGTACCTAGGGGACAGATCATAAATCAACCTCTTTACAACAACGCTTCAAGTGTTTCAAGACTGTTAACAAACTCTCCCCCTCAATGTTCTCTAAATTAAATAATCCCAATTCTTTCAATTTTTCCTTAGCATCTTTCCTATGCCTCTAATTAATTTTTTGCCACTCTACTAGACATTTTCCATTTTGTCCACTCCTTTCTTGAAAGGTGGTCACCCAAACTGGGCAGATGAAGTGCCATCAGTGCTGAATAGCATGAAAGAATCATGTCCTGTGACTTGCACGATATTCCTGTCAACGTACCCCTACCATTGGCTTTTTTGTGGGCGGGGGTTCAACAATAAAACACACCAACCACTCGTTCAGCTTGAGCTCCAACATAAGCCTCAGGTCCTTTTCTTCTAGTACTACATCCTAGCCAGATGTCCCCCAATATGTATTACATGACTGTGCTGTCCTAAGTGCAGAGCTTTGAACTTGTCTTTTCCTGAATTTCACACAATTTATTCAGGCCACTTTTCCAAGTATTTTGAAGCAACATGAAGTAGTTTTGAATCCTAATTCTGTTCTCCAAAGCATCTGCTACTGCACCCAGCATAGCATCATCTGCAAATGTACTAAATGTGTACTCAATTCCATCTTCCAAGTCATTAAAAAGATACAAATACTTGTGGTTTTACTGTATCTGGATGGTTACTTGGCTTACCCTGCTTACTAGGCAAAAGGTGCCAAATTAAGGAGGACCTACTCCACTGCTTTCTGCAGCTTTTACTTCAAAGGGTGCTGCTTTTCCATTCAGCCTGAGCTCATCAACAGCCCCACATGGATGATTGGAGAAGTGGTGCCCTTTGAAATAAAAGCAGCAGCAGACACCTAGAGCACTTAAGGGGCCTTGACACGCATTTGCTGTGGCTCTGTATCCCCCTGTTACTTCATAGCCTCATTTTTGCAGGGGGATCAGGAACCCTAAACCCCCGAAGTATTCAGGTTCTTCGGTATTAAGGAGTACCAGACCTACAACAGACCCCTGCACAAACCCCACTTAATCCCTCTCCTCACTTAGAAATCACACCATTTACTCTCTAAGAAAGATAATCCAACCAGCTATGCACCTACCTTACAGTACTTTCATCTAAACCAGAGCTGTCCAACTTCAGGGTGGTCGGGTGCCACATGCAACTGCCCTCCAGGATCCTCACAACTGCACAGTCTGTAACAGCAGTATATGGCACCTTCCCCACAGCGTGTATTGCAGGTTCTGCCAGTGGCATACGGCTCCCCCTCACCTCCTGCTGCACAGGCAGTACCTGGCCCCCTGGGCCCTCCCCCACCATGTGATAGTGGGAGAGGCAGCCACCAGGGCCCATGGGCTGCAGCTTAAGTGCTCGATGGCTGCAAGCAGCCTGCAAGCCACCAGCTAGACAGCCATGATCTAGACTGGATTGTCTTAGCTTACCTAGGAGAACATTGTGAGAGACCACACAGGCCTTTACTGAGGTCAAAGTATTTCACATCCCCTGCTCTGCCCCACCCACAAAACCAGTCACCCAATTACGTTTTCCAAATCATAATACTCTACTATTCTTTTTTTCAGCCAAAACCATTTAGTCCCCATTTACTCCAGGTCTTAAGTCTCCATGAATCTGAAAGTCTGCGTTTCAGATCCAAGCATAATTTCATGAAAATTGTTTAAAAAAAAAAAAAAAAAAAAAAAAAAAAAATGCAGTCTGGCCTTGTCTCTACCAATCAAATTAATCATGATGAAAATCAAGTTAGTTGAAACTATATATGGTAACAGAATGCACTACTACAGACAGGAAAAGTAATTCCTGTCTCTGCTAGGTAGGGAAACCAAGCTAAAACATGCTAACAATGTTCAGAATTAACAATGGCTGCAGGTAATATTGTTCTCAACCTACTGTAGAAATAGACTTAAAAAAAAAAACAAAAAAAAAAAAAAACATACCATTTCTATATAACCTTATGGACTCCAGAAAGTATTGACTTACCAAAGTGGCTCACAGTGGGATATGCTAATGACAAATGCCTCTCCTGTCTGGCCAGAGAGTGTGCGTCCACTCTTATCTATAATGGTTCCAGAAACCTAAATACCAAGAGAAGAGGAAGGGAGAGGGGAAGAAACAGAATTAAAAATTAAAGCATGTCAAAAAAACGGTGCACTCAAAAGCAAACAAAAAAAATTGAATAGCACTCTACTCAAAACCAGAGGCAAGCTAAGCTTCTCTCCGTCACAGCCCCCAACACTTCCCCCTATGCATCCTCTAATGGAGATAAAGCTATGACCAAACAGCTCAACAAACGCAACAACACTTGGCTGTGGTTATCAGCCAAGCATCCTAACAATAAGTCTCCCACACCCTCTGCCTTAAGTATTATTGTAAGCCCCAGGTTTGCAAAGCACTTTGCATGAATAGATCCTTAGGACCAAACAGAACCTCATTTAAGCCATAAAAATAAGGGGGCTTGGACTATATACTCCTTGGCTCTGGAATCTGGCTCTCTCCCTGCCTGCCATCTGTGCAGTCTACAGACTCACGAAGAGTTGTGTAAAGAAAAATAATACTTAGTCAGAGCGTACTTGAAATCTAACACAGAGCACTAAGGCATTTATACGCATACATTTTCACGCCCAGATGCACCTGAGTTGGAGCAGACTCAATTAATCGAGTCTGTTCTGCACGTAAGCAGATGCGCATAGTTCTGTATTGCTTGCAGTTGTATAAGCAGCAAAATGCGCATCAGCATGGAGAAAATGGTGGTGGTCCACTTTTGAAGTAACACACTTTCTATGTGTTTTAGTTCAAAAGCAGACCACCACCATTTTCTGTGCACTGACATGCATGTTGACACTTATACAATTGTAAGCAATGTAGCACTGGGCACTTCTCAAAGCTGCAGCACTTGCATGTGTAAAAATGCCCTATGATTATCCAGTCTGAGCTCTTGTATACAAAGGCCACAGAATTTCTCCCAGATGCTGGATTAAAGGGCAGTCTTTTAGGAGGATATCTAATTGTATCTTAATGACTCCAAATGGAGAAGAAGTTTATCATTGTTACTGGTATGCTATTCCTGTGTTTAAATTAACCTAACTTCCAAGAAATAGCAGGTTGAAGGTACAATGCAGGCAGACTGAAGGTAGAACATGTCTAACTGAATGTCTAACTTGCAGCTTGTTTGTCCTCGTAATAAGTCTAAGAACATCATCACCACCACTCCATCAGATCCCTTTTCCACGCTAGCGCCTACACACAAATGACAGCCACATTCCAGGCTTCTCTTCAATGAACCAAATAGATTGAGCCCATTAAGCTTCACATTGTAAGGATCAACACAGTCTGTACGACAAATGCTTCACATTTCCTAAGGATATTAAGATAAGTTTGGCAGCTCAAAACAGTCAGTTGTAAAAAGACAAGCTGCCTTTGCTGCATGTGTTATACTGCATGTTTTTCCATTAAATAAAAACAACACTATATTCCATCCCATACCAGTTATAAATCCTCAGTAATTAAAGTAAAATGTCTTGTGCTTACAAATATTGGCTTGGGTTTATATTCTTCTTCAAACAGTTTCCGGACAGCAAAGAGAGCTGCCTGTGAAATAACAATATCACAAAAAGTTAACAGAACCTCTTTGTTGCTTCTTTTTCTTTTCCCTCAATAGCTTTTCTACAACCTACTGTAAAAAGCTGCACTCCATTATTCTGGAATTTCTTTCATGAAGGCCAGCACCTCAGGTAGATGGGGGGAAATATGTCAGAGTAACTAGGAGGTCTAAGGCTGTTTCAGATTCAAAAAGCACAACGTACTTACTAAGACCTGCATGCTGTATTATTCACTACTCACATCCTGAACACAGGGGAGCCAAACATTTAACACTGTTGTATTACGTGTACTAATTGTACACCTCCGGTTGAGTGGGCTCAGAGAGTTTAGCACTGTGGTAGGTATGATTCTCAAGGCATGTGAATCTATTAAGAACATGATAGTTTTAATAGCAAACAATGCATTTGAGAAGGAGAGGTGGCAGCAGCTCACCCGAAGGAATTTAAGGAAAACTGATGGCCCAAGGGAGGAAGACTAAAGGCAACAGGTACTCCCTTTCAGACTACAGGAAGAGGATGTGGTTCTTGCCATGCTTCCACGCTGGCTGATCACATGTTTGTGAGGAAACAGCAAGACTGCCTGATGCCCAAACAAATGTTAGGTGAATGGGTTGAAACTCTGCCCTGTTCCTATGCAAATGTTCTGGGCAAAATGAGAACTGAACAGGGTGAATTTTGCCCACCGTAAGCAGCAATTAAGGTATCTGGAGCTGTGTTCTTCAGGGATCCTGGTATTCTCTTTAAAAACACCAAATTCTCTGATTAAAACCCCCAAAATCTGTTATTCTGCAACTGAAGTGAAACGCAACTATATATAACTATACATATATATAGGTATCAGTTGAATGTTTTATTGATACATTTACAATTTTAAAGCAATTTGGAAGCCTATCAGTGCCTCAATCATAAGAAAAGAAATTCTAAATACCTATATATATTTTAGCATTTGATTTTGGGTTTTTTTGTTTGTTTTTTTTTTAAAATCATGGAAAAAAATCAGAGCTCCCCCTGCCCTCTTTGCTCACCATGCCACAGGTTCAGCTGTTGGCTATCCCTGCTCCCCTGCCCCCATATTGCTGGCCATGTGCATGTGTGTGCATGCATGACACCCCCTAAGTCCTGTTCCCCCAACCCAAAGCAGGCTGGAACTCCTCCAGCCTGCATGGGTAAACCCACTGTTTCCCACATTTTTCTCTTTTAAAGGAGAAAAATCTACATTTTTCCACAGTGAGCAGAAAACCCGGATCCCTGCAATTTAGCAGCTGGAATAAGGAAGAGAGCTGGCATCCATGAGACCACCTAGCTCTTTAGGAAATTCTCTGAGCTGCTGCTATGAAGTTATTCTCATCCTAATGCTTGTATTCTCCAAATTCCACAGTCTGATGCCTCCAGGATTCCGAGTGGAATCTTGTATCCTACAATCTGCCCTCAGGTACACAAGCAACCATCTACCCAAACTTACCACTGCTATTTTCTTTCTTTTTTTGCCAGATGGGTATCTAAGAATAGAATTTATACCTTGGAGAATCTACACTCACAGTCTAGTACAAATGAAAGCTGATCAATTTTTCTTTTATATTTTTCAAATTTAAACAAAATTCCACATTAAAATGCAGGGGGAATGTCTTCAAGTGAAGTTTACCACCCTTTCACTTTTTCCACAAGCTTTCCACAAGGTGCCAAAGGAACAGCCTGAAGACCAGATCCAGCTCCCTGCTGTGGAACAAGCCATAGCAGGAGTAATTGCTACAGCTCATCAAGCCACAGCTATTAATACTGTCCTCCCACTGCCAAATTTCAGGCCCTGTTGGCTAGATTCAGAGCATGGAGTTGCATCACCTGTTCCCTAGGGCTGCCTGCAGAGCCAGATTTTGCGTTGCAAGAGGAGTGGCAGCTGCCATGGTTCTAGGAGGCAAATACTGCTGTCAACAAATGTGTGGCCCCACAGAAAGCCCTGAAGGCCAGATGATACAGTTCCATGCACTAGCCTGTGGACTGGCTCCATGACACTAATCCAGCCTACAGACCAGAAGAATAGACAGCCCCAATCTAGAAAGCTTTGGTTGTTTTAAAATCCGCACTGGCAAATAAAAGACATGGAGAAGAACCTCTTTGAGATGATGTGTTATGATCTACAAACTGTCATTAAATATTACAAGGACAATAATACAAACAGAAGAATAAAAGTTTTTTTGTGTGTGTTTAATAACTAATGTCTGCTAAGCTCCTTCTGGCCACTGCTGTCCTTCCTTCTGCTGAAATGTCCTTCCTTCTGCTTAGATTTTATCTATGCATTTCCCAAAACTGTGAAATTACCCAAGAAGTATTCTCCAAAATCTCACCTTTGCATTGGCTGTATCAAATATAGTTTCCACTAACAAGATATCAACTCCTCCATCCAAAAGTCCTTTGGCTTGTTCTTGGTAAGCTTCAACCAGCTCATCAAAAGCTGTAAAATGAAATGAGCATTATTTGAAATAGCTTTAGCTGGAGGAGCCTTCTGTATGGGGCTATTATGAAAGTTACAAAACTAAGTTACAGTACTTACTAATGTTCCTATAGTCTGGTCTCTCCACTGAGGGGGACAATGACAGTGTCCTGTTTGTAGGACCCATAGCTCCAGCCACATATCTCTTACACCCTAAAAAGAAGAGAAGGTGTGGGGAGAAGGAAGAAAGAAAGAGATTAATTTCTGGTCAGATAATCATATCACTGTAACAAACAACATCAATGCAAAATAGTGGATTGACTTCAGAGCCTCCTGTTCCAAAAGTATAGGTCCCCTGCTTCTGAGGTAAAAGTGGTTCTTATTTAGCACTGGAAAGAAGATAGTTAGCACCACACAGGTAGGCAGATTTGATTTTACCGAGTAAGACAGGCAGCGTTACATACTAATACACAGTACCATAGCAAGTGGGGTGCCAGCGGCACCTTTGTGCCATCGTGGGGTAGGTGGGCCATAAAAAGCAGCTGCTCCTGCAGCCACACAATAGCAGTTGCAATAGCAATCGTGGCCGCACCACAAGTAACTGCTGCTCCTGTGCTCTGGGTGCCTGGCTGCATTCCTATGCTGCTACTCAGGTATTGACACACCACACAACAGTGAGCCATCACATCAGTGCCTTCTTTTAAGTCTCAGTTAATTACTTTTACATGCACAGCACAGACCAATACAGAGAAATTCTAGAGCCAAGTGACACTTACTTTATTCATACCTGTCTGCAAGACAGAGAGAAACTGTAAAAATTACAGATTAAATTAGGAAACCATTATCTAGACAATCCAATGACTGGCTAATAAGCAGGGGACAGTTTGGTGTTAGAGGGTGATAATTAGCACCTTGCTGATTCAGCCCTTTACTACAGGAACTAGAGTAGCATCTTACAAATCCAGATAGCATGCAATGAAAAGAAAAAAACCACACTGCTGCTTTTGGCTTCTCAGAGAACAACCTGGAGCATCACTGCTCCCAGATGCAGTCAAGCACATCACCCATGGTAACAAGTGTTCCAGGGCTTGTAATGAGACAAACATATGGAAAAGAAGCATTTGAATTAAGAAGAAAAAAGCCCATGCTGTTTACCTGTAAGAGCAGTTACATCATCAGCCGCTTTTCTGGCCACCTGCGCTGAGATTCTGTTTAACCGATAAACCTGAAACAGTGACAGCCAGTTACTTTGCGCTAAACAGAAAAGGTCAATCCCATATATTATGGCTGTTCTTCAAAGAAAATTAGCAAAGCAGCTTACCACAATATCCCTCCCCTAAACAATCATGTAGTGTATTCTAAGCATACTCTAGGCAAGACAAATAAATGTAAGCGCTACAGAAAACTTTAAGCATCAGAAAAGTGCTTTGTTATATGAAGCTCTAAAGGGCACTGCAGGGATGCAATTATATGAGATGAATCCCACTCCACCATGCATCTCTGGTTAAAACTAGTTTATGGGGAAGTGACTGAGGGCTCCTTCTGTAAACTAAACATTTTTCGCTCCCACTAAGACTGGAAAGAGCTGAAGATCAGCTGGAATGATGGGAGGTCCAAAGAGGATAAATGTTAGCTTATTTAAAAAGGGGGTGGGGGGAAATCAACTAATTTTAATACATATTTCCAAGTGTTATTGAGCTGCTAAAATAAGTTTAAAAATGAAGCAACCTCAAGGAAAATCATGATAAACTTGAGCTCAAAAGAATCCCATGTACTGCAGTAATAATGTTCTGTCCTACTTGTAACATACAAAGGCAATATTCAGGGACACCACACATTTCCACTGTGGCACCTAATGAAATTGGAAACACTGAAGCAGAATGTTCCTGTTTGCAGAACAAGACCCTTCTGTATATGTTCAAACAAACTCTATGACAAATGGTTATTGCCTGTGCCTCTATCGACAGCCGTCACAGCGCAGCTGTCACACAACCTTCTTTGCACCAATGGAAGTAGGCTACAGATAATTTGCGCTATTTCTCTCCCGAGTAGCAGAGACCCCAAGAACCTTATCTGTACACCCAGGTTCTGTACATCTGTACACAGCGTGCACTTAGCAGTCAACATGAATCTGATGGAGTTTGGGACTAGGGTAACCTTAGCTGCTGGGACAAAAAGAAAATTTTGATTAACGTCTTGGCACACAAGTAGTATAACATTTTTACCAAATCCTCCAGTCCATAGTCAGCCTGTGCAACTCTGGTGCTGCTGAAAGTATTCGTTTCAATGATATCAGCACCTGACAGCAAATACTCCTGCAAACAAACAAGCAAATAAATAAATAAATAAAAACAACAGTGTCTTAAGGACCCAAGATAAGGAGACTGGATTCCCAAACACTATTTCCTTCTATCATTTGTCTAAATTTAGTTGAAAGCTACCAAGTAAAATTCCCTTTTCATTCATGGCATGCCAATCCTGCAGTCCCAACTCAAACAATACTCCTACTGTTTTGAGCATGTGTTGCACAGTGAGGACTGCTACATCTGTGCAGTGCTTTAATATCAGAATTATACTTCATATTAAGGTTATGTAATTAAGTCCCTGATCCAGATATGTAGACAATTATAAGCCTAAATTTAAGCATGCAAACTGTCTCCTTGAAGTGCCTAAAGTTACACATGTATTTAGGCATCTAGAAAAAAAAAAAGGATCAAGAACTGTTAGTTGTACAAGTTATAAAACATGGGTGCAAAATTCAAACGGAATTGAAAGCCACTTGCAAGGTATGCTTTCCAATGCAAGGCTGCCTCTTGGCATTCACTATTATTGGATGCAAGCCCTCAGCCCTTTGCAAGCAGAAAACTGAAGAGCACATGCACTTACATGGTCAGACTAAGGAGCTGCGACACTGCGAGGATACAGCATGGGCCATGTTGTTTTTAAAAACTTTTTTAAGTGTAATAAAGTAGTATACAGAAGAATTAAATTAAAGCAAGCTACTAACCCTGTCCATCTGTGACCCCAGGGACTGATGTTACACACCCACTATGGATAGTCATAAGCAATCTACTGAATCATATATTGCTTTAATAGACATTATTAGCCTGTTATAAACTAGTACAAAATGTACCATAGCAATGTTTACCAGATTAAACTAAAATTCTGGTCTCCTTGAAGTGAATGGGAACTTTGCCACAGGTTACAACAGAGCTAGAAGTTCAGTCTGAATTTTCAAGCAGTGACATGGTGGGAAAAGGCTAATTGCCAGAGGCAGAAGAATATTAGTAGGACTTGCCAGAGGAAACAAGAAAAAAGCAGCTTTTAGGTGGTGAGAGAGGTTTAAAAAGTTCAGTAGTGAAGGGAAATCTGCAAGCAGTGAAAACATAGTAGAATGCAGTGGAACAGAATTTCAGGAGAATTTGTGTTTTATTGAGGATTATGTCTAAACTAGCAATTACGGCCCAAAACCATGAAGGTATTTAGCCACCTAACTTCTGAAATCAAATGAAAGCAGGGTGACAAATGCCTTTCATGGCCTGTCTTTTCGTTAGCTGCTTGAATTCTTATTTCTCCACTCATTTATTGTGTCAGAACAACCTTTACCAAGAAAGCGCTCTGGTGCAGAGATGATGCCATCATGCTTTTAGAACATACATCTTACACATTTGGGACAACTAAAATAAGTGAACAATTATTCACTCAGATTTAAGCATACAAAACTATGCTGACAAATGCAACTGGTAACAGCTGCATTTAGCACTTTGGCTCCTAACCTAACGCACACCAGCTATTGATGCACTAGACAGACAAACAGGAAAGATTATTTCATTGGCTTCATTGGGACATTTGCTACCACAGTTGACCACAATGTTAACAAACTAATCTCTCATTCATCATGACTTCAAGTATGATTTGTAACAATGATGGATTGGGGGGGGGGGGGGGGGGTTTTCAAAAA
>NW_017729034.1:50203723-50208250 GCF_001723915.1 Gavialis gangeticus
GGGGGGGGGGGGGGGGGAGTTTAAGACAGAAACATATTTTTTCCCTTCTATTCTGAGTGTCCTCATTAATGACAAACATACTTTATTACAGAAGATGCATATTGTATAATAAAGTGTACACTTTAACCTCCTTTAAGAGCATTTCTTAAATACATGCCTACTATTTTATATTTAAAGACTTATGCATTTCAAGCTCATTTTTTTCAAGTGCTTAAAATTACTGTATACCAGAACAGTATTAAAATGATAATTTGCTCGAATGGGGAAATCAGCTTTGACTTTTGAAAAACAGCATCAACCAAAGCACAGGTAAAAGCTACTTAAAAGGAGTGCCTATTTAAAGGACTCCATTTTTCAAGCAAAGCCTTAAAAAGGAGAGAGCGCGAGCTAAAGGGGAATTTTTAAAGTTACTGTCCATAAATAGGTTATCCTCCAAGTATTTTGTGAAGCTCAACATCTTTATAGATCATGCCAAGCTTGTGAATTTCACCAGCTTTCAACCTAGATGGGTTGAAAAAGATTAAGAAATCTGAAGCCCAACATGGAGAATTTCCAGGGTTTGGTGTCAAGTCAGCTCACCTGATAGAGCTCTGACCATTTCATAGGAACAGCTTGAAATAGCCTTTTTCCTTAACCTTCTCCACAGCACTAGAAAGTTCCTGATTCTCTAAAAAAAGTGTTATGTTACCAAACAAGGCTTAAGAGACTGAGCATTAAAATAAAACTAAAATACTGAAAAAAAGGTACAGTTAAAATACTTAAAAGATGACAGAATATCAGAAATAAAAAGCCCCAATGAACAGGTTTGAGGTCATATGCAAATACCAATTAGTTATTACACTATCCGAGTACTGCAGCTAGGGAAAATTAAGTTCTCCTATAAATTTGGAAAAATTCGGACAACGTAGTGGTTTAACAACTATTGGTTACTGTCTTTGACAACTCACAGATGTCAAGGAAGGTCCTAGAAGGCAGGATAAGGGGAAACATAGTGCCCATGGTTTGTTTTTTTGTTTTTTTTCAAAAGAGGACCCAAGAAACCAGACAGCAGGCAGTAACCACACAGGAAGACACTGGACCATATATACCATCCATCAATTTGTAGAGCACTAGCAAAGGAGCCTCTTGAATAAGTAAGATGCTTTTTACTGGCCTGCCACAGGTGAGGTCACCTGATAATTCTTTGGCTCACAATATATAAGTGATACATCCTTAGAATTATTATTTTTTCATTTAAATGAGACAATCAGTACTAGTCAAACACCCCAAAAGTACAGTAATACTTTCAAGAATACATGATTTCTGAATCTCTTGATTTAAAGAGGAAAAAATAATCTAATACCTTGTGAATTTTATAGATGATGTCAGGCTGAGTTATACTCAGAAGATCATTGTTGCCTTTTAGAGGTTTGGGATGATCTTGAAATTCTTGCCCTCGGAAGTCCTCTTCCAACAGCGCGTGCTGCTGGATCATGGTTCCCATTCCTCCATCCAAAACCATAATCCGCTCCAGCAAAACAGACTCAATTTCATCTTTTAGGCTTTTTGTGGTATCTACTTGAAAACAAAGCCAAACAAACTGTAAGGAATTTTGATATTCTTATGCACAGCTTTCTTAACTAAGTACTCTGAAGTTAAAGAAACCCAACAATCTCAATAAAAGATTTGTTACTTTATTCTAAACTAACAGGAATCAGCCATCGCTCTGTGCCTAAAATATGCAATAATTTAACATGAGTGAGAACAGCCTGTGCCTGCAGCTGCATTTAGATGAGCAGAAGACTGCACCCAGGAGGAGCCCCAGTAAACCAGAAAGGAGTTAGTTACAGGGGCAGAGGGAAGGTTGAGGAGCCTCCAGAGCAGCCTCTGCTTCCTTTTCCATCAACTGGCAAATCAGTTAAATAATTCATGCTGTTTATCCCCTTATAGACATTCCCTCAAGAGACCTACTCCTTTGATTTTTACTGCTCCAAGAATCCATTGAAGTGGGAGTTTCAGGGCTGCGGATTTAGCTCCCGCCATGCAGATTTTGGCAGTCGGATGTGAACATGTGCATCTCGTGACTATTTGTCTGCTGTCAGTAATCTAGCCAAACAGTGACCCTGCTGCATTGAAAAGGCCTCCCTGCTTCTTCAAGGCAAAATTAGCTTTTTATTTTGTAAAGCTTCCAACCTAAAGCATTCCTTTATACAGGTTTCCCTCACTATGTTGTACATGCGTTTCTGGAAAAAGGCGCATAACTCGAATTCGCATAAAGGGAACCCACTTAACAATGTAACAAATAGGGATATGTTCCAAGACCTTGACTATACTGAGCCCCAGACCCGTTTTTACAAGACAATTTTGGTACTCACCAACAGCAGACAGTATACACAAGCACAAGGCACCATCATAACGGAGGTGGCAACTACAGAAACACATGTCTCACAGACAATGAGCGAGGAACACAGTTCCACGCGGGAGACTATATTTTGGTGCCTGTCACTCCCACAATGCACTGCACAAAGCAGCTGACTGTGGGCTTCCCTCACACTGATCACATAAGAGTGAATTTACCTAGCATATAACAACATTTTTGGTATAAAAAGGGTCATCATATAAGAACAAATTCACACATACAGAACCCACATAAAGTGAGGGAAACCTGCACACAGAAAAATTACTTATCATTGAAATACAAGGTTAGGCTAGAGCAATACACCTATTAGTGATGCTTAAAGAATGACAAAAGCAATTGAGGGTCTGATCTACACCTCATTACTCAGGAGAGTAGAAAGATCCACATTTACTTCAGTGACTCTGGATAAGAGGTTTTCAACCCCAAATGTAGGTTCTATTATAAATAAATAAAAAGATTGGGGCAGGGGAGAATAGCAGTTAAGAGCACATAAATTAAACAGAAACATGTTGTGAACTCAAGTAAAAAGGAAGTGAAAATAATCACTCCAGCTTTTAACAGTTACACTTGAGAGAAATGCAAAATAAGAGTAAAATGAATTTCAGTTTTTCCTACTTTGAGAATATAAACAGGTTATTAGTAATACCGATATCTAAACACCGAAGGTTTCTTTTAATAGTGTCTCCAACCACAGCTACCTTCCTTGCATTTAGACTCTATACTGATTCACGTGCTTGGACCACATTGCAGGATCTAGGCTTGAAGACAGGAAATTAAGACAATTTCCTACCCCCAAAACATATCAAAAACTACATACATTTGCACTTTCACTAATAAGCAAAAGCCAACCTGTATTACAAGATATATTTGCACCACTCTAAAGCTTCTAACATTTTTTTTGCATAACAGAAAAAATAGTTTTGTCCCTCTTTATCAGCACAGCATGACCTGGCTCTTCTAGTCACTTTCCAACACCCCCAAAATGCGAGCCACTTGGCAGCATGCTGGCACTCGGGCAGCACTCCTCAGGGCCTGCTGCATCTTCTTCCTAGCTCTGAAATCCTGCAAGACAAGCTTTCATGTGGGGCTGGCCAGGTCTTCCGACTGGTAGCAGATGGGATGGAGTTACAGGAGCAAACTCTTCAATAGATCACAATGCTGGAACAGGCTACAAGCAGAGAGAGACGGTCCATATTCTGAGAAACTGTCCAAGGAACAGCCAAGAGAGGAAACAGCACTGGATGTTGAGCCACAGATGGATTAAGGATTATTGTCATTTTTCTGTTCCTCTAGGGAAAACTGTGGCATAACTGGGAGGGATTTCACATTATGGTCAATAAAATTGTTATGCAAGCAGTGAGAAGGCTTTAGCTTCAGTGTGGCTACTGCCCCCAGCTCTGGCTCCCATTCCTCTCCCAACTATACATAACTACACATAATCTTAAATCAGATCAGGCACAAAGCCCAGCCTGAAACAGCAGCCACCCCTGCCACATAGACTGGGCGGGGTGGGCCAAATGCAGGTCAGCTGCAGCAGCAGTGAGGGAGGGACTGGGGCTGGAGCAGGGGCAGGCCCTGCAGCCGGGATGGGGCGGGATGGAGCCAGGAGCAGCTCAGCCCAGGGGCACAAGGAGGGGGAAGCATGCACCCCAGGAGGGCATAGGGGGCATGTGCCCCTGGATCTGCACACAGGGCAAGGCACGCTGCAGCTGCCACCTAGGGCTGGGGTGTCCCCAGTAGAGGGGGCTGGCCTATGCTGCTGGGAGCGGCCACCCAAAAATTTGCCGTAGCCCCGCCAGTCCCTGCTCCCAGTGCCACCACCGCCCAGCCTCCACCAGGAACAGCCCAGCACAGCATCCCAGCCCCGTGGGAACAGCCCAGCCGGCAGCTGCAGCCTGCCCCGCCCCACCCCGCCCTGTGTGCAGATCCAGGGGCATGCACCTTCCCATTCCCTCCTGGGGTGTGTGCCTCCCCCTTTCCGCACACCCCAGATGAGATGCTCATGGCTCCATCCCACCCACCCCAGCTACAGGGCCTCTCCCTGCTCCACTTTCAGGATCCTGGTAGCCCTCACTTTCCACAGTTGATATTTTCCACCTGCTTTTCCCCTCTGCATTTGAATGTAGTAC
>NW_017729034.1:50213250-50233400 GCF_001723915.1 Gavialis gangeticus
CCCCAAATAATGTTTTCCCCTCTCCCTCAATCTGCCCCCCTTCCCTCCCCACAGACTTACCTGCTGGGCTGGGGGGAAGGGGAGGTGGCAGTGGATCTTGGGTTGCTTTTAAATTCCAAAAGTGATCTCCTACTTAAAAAGGTTGGAGACCACTGCCATACACCCACAACTGGCAAGTTAATCATACTAGTTTTGCATTTCTTATTAATGAAGAGAAAATGAACCACGGCTAGGATTACAGCACTAGCAAGCATTAGTTTGTATTTCATCATAAAGTGCACTCCTGTTAACGGTCAGATCAGTGAACTGATATGTAGTTAAATCATTACTACTACTAAACCACTACTACTACTCCCACAGCCTAGCTCATTAACCCCAGTGATCACATTAAATGAAAAAGTCACTGGAGGACAAAAGTTTTCGGCTTCCTGGTCCCATCAATCTAACACAAATTGTCCTTAGGAGGTGGGGGGCAGCAGCAGGAGTGAGAAAAAACAATTCTGTTAACAAACCTCTACACCCAGTGTAGGATTCATTGACTTTTCACCCAAATTTTCCTCAAGTTGATGATTGAGACTATTGTCATTTAGGAAAAACTAAGGCTAGTGCGAGTCCTCTTCAGGTCACTGAAACTACTCTCTTTCTGTCATAGGCATCCACATCATATAATCCCAGTCCAAGGATCCCCAAATAACTACAGCACCAACACCAGCATGAGTTGCACATTACTTTGCAAAAGGGATGCTCTCAGGCCAGCTTGAGGAGCCATTATCATGAACACGTGGGAGTCTGGCTCCAAGCACACCCTTTAGTTTAAGTATTTTTTCCAAGAAACTGAGCAAGGGACTGAATGGAAGCCCCACAAGAAGCAGGCTGAATTCCTGCAATAAAGGGGAAAAGTATTCATAATGGGCACTTTCCACATGCTCTGATGCATCGGAGTAGACTCGATTAATCGAGTTTGGAAGCGTACTAATCAGAACACTCCGGTGTGCTGCAGTGTCTCGTGTACTCAGCATCCCTGTGTTTCAAAATGCTGGCGGGCACACTTTAACTAAAGCTGGTCGAACAAGCATTAGTTAAAGCACCCCCACTGCCATTTTGAAATGCGGGATACTGAATACACAAGACGCTGTGTGCATTTCAATTAGAGCAGCTTCTATTAAAATGCCCCCTACCACAGAGTACATGTACAGATGCCCTTAGATTCTGCTGATGAAGTTTTAACTCAGCTGCTGCCACCGTTGCTGCCCCCACCTCCAACATCTTTTGGACTATTATTGTTTGCCCCAGAGGAAGAACCTTTGGCTTGGCTGGAAGGCTAAACTATCCAGTCAACCAACAAGGGAAGCTGAGGGACTGGCCAATTCGAACAGCTACGACACCACAGTCAAACCACAAATCTGTTTTGGGATCTATTTTCCTGCCTGTTTACTTTCTCTGGCAACACTTCAGAGTCATCTTCTCAGTTGTGTGTGCCTCTTGTAACCATGACAAGGTAAGACATCTAACAAGGTAGTTGCGAACTATTAAAACTGATAAATGGCCTCAACAAGCATCCCTGAAATTATTTTTGATTTTCAGGTGGAAATCGGCCTTTGAAAAATCTATGAAATCTATGAGATCGGCCTTTAAAACGTGTGTTTCCAAGTCTGCTTAAGCCCCAACACAGGTATTATAACAGATTAGCGAACCAACACAACAAATGTTTCTCCATCTGTTCAAACAAAGAAAACCTGTTTGGAATTGGATTTCCAAACAAAGCAAAACCTGCGGGCAAAACAGCAAATGAGACAGAGCAAGAAACTTTTGCTGTGCAAGAGGAAACCCCATGCGTAACCATAATACAAAGAGATCTCTCTCACACACACACACACACACACACGTGCATGTTTATGCAAGTGTAGGGACACATGCAAGCAAACAGTGTGTACAAGTGTACCTGCAAGGAAGTAGCCTCTAGCAGAGCATACACACACAGAGAAAGCACATACACACATGAAAAGAACACAAGCAGCAATACACTATGCACACTAGCATTTTGTGTACACATGCACAGTGGCAGCATGTACACACACACTAGCACCACACACATGCACACACTAGCAGCTTGTACACACACACATACAGCTGCATCCATGCACACAGCAGCCATCCACACACAGGAGTCCACATGCACAGGCATGCACTAGCAGCCTGTACACGCACACGCAAAGCACACACACTAGCAGCCTGTACACACACACGCAGGCATGCACACACAAAGCACATACATGCACGCACTAGCAGCCTGCACACGCAAACGCCCACGCACAGCAGCAACACGTACACACACACGCCGCGTGCATGGACCCCAAGCCGGCGCAGGTGAGTTAACCTGCACCCCGGATTGCATCATTGCCCCTGGGCCAGAGCCGGCCCCGCGTCTCTCCCGGCCCGGGCAGGCTGAGATGCGGGGCAGGGACGGAGCACGTGGGCGCGGCGCCGCGCCGCTCCCCACCCCCCCCGCTGCAAGAGTTGGCGGGAAAGGCGCAGCTGGCCGAGCCTGCCCCGCCCCGCCCCGGAGCTCGTCCGGCCCGGCCAGTCGCGGCCCGTAGCATTACCTGGCTGGTCCCTCAGCCCGTGGCTGGTCGGCGACATGCTGGCGACCGCAGCTGGTGCCGGCGCGCGGGGCAACGCGGGGTGGCTGGACCCTCCCCCCGCGGCTCCGCCCCCCCGGGCAAGGCAGGGCAGAGCGCTTGCGCGGGAAGGGGGCGGCTTTATCTCAGCCGGCTCTTCTACAGCCCGGCGCCGGGGGTCGCCTTGGGATATCAGTGGAGGAGGAGGAGCTGGGGATGTGTGCTCCGTGGTTCCTCCAGACAAGGATTTCGTAGGGCACAGGGCAGTGACTCTGTTAGACCGGCTGGGATAAAGGAAGACGAGCTTCCCCGTGTCAGACATCACAAACCCTCAGGTGAGGGGTGAGGAAGAATGCCCCTGGCGTGCCAGAGCTTCGCTTTATCCCAGCTCCGGTGGGTGCGATACAAGAGGCCGCCCCGCGAAATCCTTGTCGTGGTGTCATTTCTGGGCCACAACATCACCGTAGTCCCTGGTGAGGCAGCAAGTTGCTTCGCAGCTGGGCCCCTGACAGGCCTGTTGCGCTTGGAGGATGTGGGCCTAGACCCACTATGAACTATACCCCCTCCCCACCTTGGATCATGCTCAGCTTACTGCCCACTGTAACCCCCAGGTCCTTCTCTGCCATACCAAGTCACACTAGCTCCAGTCTAAAAGGCTATATTGTCAGAGAACAGTTTTGCTGGTCCCCTGCCCCCAGAACAGGATTGGCATCAATTGTTCTCTAAACCAGAGGTTCTCAACCTTTTTTTGTGCCTGGACCCATTTGTAAACATTGATGGCCAGTCCTGACTCAGTGCCCCTCCTCACTCCTGACCTGCTGCTCCCAGTCCCCGAGTGTGTGGGGCATGAAGAGTCCCAAGCAGAGTCCCAAGCAGCCCCTCGTAGGGTCAGGCTCTGCCAGCCTGCAAGGAGAAAGCCACGGTTTCCCACATTTTTCTCCTTTAAAGGAAAATCCATTTTTAAAGTTTGTTTGCAACCCTTTCGTATGTAGTTGCCACGCACTATTGGGTTGAGACCCATGGGTTGAGAAACACTGCTCTAGATAAGTGTTTCTCAATCTTTTTTGTACCATGACCCATTTGTAAACATCACTGGCCAGTCCGGACCCAGTGCCCCTCACTCCTGACCCGCTGCCCCCCAGCCCCACTGTATGTGGAGCAGGCGGTGGGTGTGTGGGGCAGGGGAGGCCCCAAGCTGCCCCTCGCAGGCTGGTGCTCTGCCAGCCTGAAAGGGAAAAGCCACAGCTTCCCACATTTTTCTCCTTTAAAGGAGAATCCATTTTTAAAGTTTGTTCATGACCCTTTCATATATTCTTGTGACCCACTTTTGGGTCATGGTCCATGGCTTGAGAAATGCTGCTCTAGATTCCCTGCTCATTTAAAAAAAATGAAAGCCTCTAGCTGTGATGCTTGCAGAGAAACCCGTCAGGACTTGAGGCGAGGATAGCTAATGCAGAGTCAGCAAAGTCAGAAACAACAGCTGAGGCAGGAATTACCCTGTTCCTATAAATGACTGCTCACAGTCATGGCTAGTATCTGAATTAGCTATGTTAATATTGCACCTATGTCACTGAAGAGAATAAAAGAAGTACATTAGGAGAATACATGCCATCTTTCTTGAATAAGGAAGATTGAAGCAAGGGGTCAGTTAAGTGAGCAAGAAGAATGCACAAGTTAAGATGAACAGGCCTGGTATAGGGAAACATTTTATTTCATTTTCTAGCCGTCAGGATTTTGGGACTCAGCTCTATACAGGGGTTTCAAAACCTATGCTAAACTAAGAATGTATAAAAGCACTTGAGGAATATTGCCAGACATGTTACTAAGGAAACAAATCACCTTGTTCTAGTCATGTTTTTATTGCATCTATGTGTACAGCATTTGATAAGCATCATCTTAGCCACCATGATGATAGTCACAGCAAAAAAGAACAAGAAGTGGCTCATATACTTGCTTTTGCCTCTGGGGTCCAACAAGGTTTTTTTTTATTTTGTTAAAATGGTCTTTTCTGAAGTTTATTGTTACAGCATTATTTATTTGGTATGAGTTCATCACAAATGCTGAATTTAATTACACAATTGCCACTTATATAGCAGGTCAACTATTGTTACCTTTTGAATCAACTCTTGAGCTACAAGTAGCTTGAGAGAGATTGTTAGCCCAAAGTTAGGCAAAAGACAGGACAGGGTGGAACCTTAAGCTAAGTACAGACATTCAAAAACCCCAAGTCTGAATTGATTCAATCTTTGCAGGTTAGTTGAACTGATTTGCAAGTGAACAGACATTCACTTTTGACTCCAGAAATGCAGGCACATGCTTGCAGTGGCTCAGGCCGGACGCCAGGGGGTGCTACAGCAGCCTTGCCTTCCCTTCTGCAGCGGCCAAGGGTAGTTGAATGGAGAGAGAGAGGGGGTGGGGGTGGGGGTGGCCAGGCCTCAGCAGGCCTGAATATGATTGAGGAGGGGTTTAAACCACCACCCTGGCCTGCAGGGACCCCAACCAAGGTGTGCTTGGAGGGGAAAGGCGGAAGCAGCCCTTGCAGGCTTGTCCCTGCGGGGGCAGAGGGGCATGGCCAGACACCAACCAGGGCAATGCCTCATAGTTTCATAGTAGCTAGGGTCAGGAGGGACCTGAATGGATCGTCTAGCCTGACCCCCTGCTAGAGGCAGGAATGAATGCTGGGTTCACAAGACCCCAGACAGGTGATCATCCAACCTCCTCTTGAATTTGTCCAAGTTAGGGGTGAGGACCACGTCCCTGGGAAGTTGGTTCCAGATTTTGGCCATCCTAACTTAAAATATTACCTCCTGATCTCTAACCTAAACCTATTCTCCATCAGCTTATTACGATTGTTCCTCGTCACCCCAGCTGGTGCTGGGGAGAAAAGGGCTCTACCCATTTGCTGTTGATCTCCCCTGATGAGTTTGTAGGCAGCCACCAGGTCCCCCCTCAGCCTCCTCTTGCTGAGGCTGAACAGGTTCAGGTCTCTCAGTCTCTCCTTGTAGGGCCTGTCCTGCTGCCTTCTCACCAAGTGGGTGGCCCTTTTCTGAACCCTCTCCAGGCTGGCCACACCCTTTCAAAGTGCAGTGCCCAGTACTGGATGCAGTACTCCAGCTGCAGCCTGACCAAAGTCGCATAGAGGGGGAGTATCACCTCTCTGGACCAGCTTGAGATGCACCTTTGGATGCATTAAAGGGTATGGCTGGCTTTGCTGGCTGTGGTCTGGCATTGGTGGCTTATGTTCATCTTGGAGTCAATAATGACTCCGAGATCCCTTTCCATCTCTGTGCTTTCAAGAAGGGAACTCCCTGACCTGTATGTATGCTGTAGATTCCTTCTCCCAAGGTGTAGCACCCTGCATTTGTCTACATTGAACCCCATCCTATTCTCGTCTGCCCACTTTTGTAGTCTGTCTAAATCTATTTGCAGCCTCTCTCTCCCTTCAAGTGTGCCCACCTTGCCCCACATCTTAGTATTATCAGCAAACTTGGACAGCATGCTTTCCACCCCATCGTCCAAGTCGCTGATGAAGATGTAAACAGTGCAGGCCCAAGGACCGAGCCCTGGAATACCCCACTGCTCACATCTCGCCAGGTTGAGTACAACCCGTCCGCCACTACTCTCTGGGTGCACCCCATCAGCCAATTGTTTACCCATCCAACTGTGCAGGCATCAATGCCACAGCCACTTAATTTATTGATGAGGATGGGGTGAGAGACAGTGTCAAAGGCCTTCTTAAAGTCTAGAAAGACTACGTCCATGGCAACACTATCACCCAAGGATTTAGTTACTTGGTCATAAAAGGCAATCAGGTTGGTCAGGCAGGACCTGCCTTTGATGCACCCATGCTGATTGTCCCTGAGCATGATCTCCCCTGCTGGCCCCCCACAGATGTGCTCCTTGTTTCTCTCCAAGATCTTCCTGAGCACGAGGTAAGGCATACAGGCCTATAGTTACTTGGGTCCTCCTTCCTCCCTTTCACCTCAAGCGAAGGTGAGGCAGAGAGGGGGATTAAACTCTCCTGTCTCCCCTCTCCCCCATGGGCACGGGGACCCTGTCAGAGAGGCACGGTGATTAGACTCTGCCCATGACCCATTTTCTCTTCCGCCACGACTTGATGGAATTTTTTCTTTGGGAGGTGTTGTTCTGGTGAGTCTATCATTAAGACATAAGGCTTGTTCCTATTGGAGCTCCAACCTCTCCTTACACCCCAGCCTTACACCAAACAGTTGTTACCTTATTAGCACTCACTGTTAGATATCTTCTCACAGAAAAACCTAATTTAGGCTTCTCACCAAAATTGGCTCTTATAATCTTTCTTACAGGTTACTTCATCACCATCCTGCCTGTCTTCACTCTACAAGGGAGTCGCCTGCACCACTGAAGATGGTGGTGAGCACATCCCAAGAGGCAGGGCACAGGTGAGTATTTCACACTCAGGATTTGTAATCTTCACAACATCCCCTCTATTAGTTTTGGACCTATTTGAGTCTCTCTATACTCTATCCTTCTTGTTTGTCTCTCTCTTTTATTTTCTGTAGTTTTGATCCCTAATTTGACCTTCCACTGTGAGGATTCGCTCTCAAACAAAAATAGAAAAAAAGGAAAAAAACCCAAAGGAACTCTTAATTTGACAGCTCCTAAGATGTGGTCTCTTTGAGATGTTCCCCTTTTCCTGGGTCTGCCCTGTTTCCTCCGGGGGCTCAGACCTATCTTTTATTTACTGGCATTAATACCCTCTTAGGGGTTAAACAGTCCCAGAATCTCTGCAAAAGAATAATCAAAAGAAAACTTCCCTATCCGTTAGGGTTTTCTCATTGCAGTCCTTCAGCTCCTGGAACTTAATCTCAGCTGCTGCCGTGCTTGGCAGAACGCTGCTCTGTTGGAGCTTCTCTGAGCTCAGTGACCGATATCCAGTCTCAAACCCCGTTCCTGGGGGTAAATATAGTAGGCTTTATGGAGAGCATGTGTCCCACTCCAGCGCTATCTTCTCACTCAAGCCTCCTCCTGGGGAGAGTTCCTGGATGGAAATAGACCGGTTGTCGCATGGGGAACCTATCCAAAGTACTCAGCGGTTAGGTAAACAGTCTTGGCCGCATCAGGGTTCCCCACCTCAGAGTCATGTCTGCACCCATTGGTAAGTGACATGGGTCTTTCTTTTCCTCTGAAGAAGAACAAAGAGCCTCTTCACAGACCACAGCCAGGGTCTGCCCAGCTTTCCACCCCACTGGCTGCTTGCACAGCAGGGGCATGGCCAGAGCCAGACAGCATGGCCCTGCCAGCCGCCCGCCTTGCCTGAGGCTGGGGCTGGGCCTGGGGGGCTGAGATGGGCCAGACTGTGGGCACTGCTGAGGGTGGGCATGGAGCAGCTGGCTCAGACTGGGCCATGTGGGCAGGGGCTTTCCAATCTGGCTGCGGCCACAGGAGCTGTGTTCCCAGATTGCTCCCGACTCCCTGCACCCAGGCCAGGCTGGGCTGTCATGGAGCTGCACCCGGCAGCCCAGCCCCTCCATGCCTGCCCTCAGCAGCGCCTGCAGCCAGTCCCGCTCAGCCCTGAGCAAGTTGGGCAGATAGCGGGGCCAGGCCAGGGGGCAGAGCCTTCCCAGCCAGCTGCGGCTCCATGACAGCCTTGCCTGCCGTGCATGGGCAGCGGCTGGCCAGGCAGCAGCATGGATGCAGTGCCTCTGCAGCTGCAGGCAGACACCTTGCCAGCTGGACTGGCCACATGGGACTGGTCTTTCATGCCCATGTCTGCCTGGGCCGGCTTGCAGCCATCTTGTGTGTTGTAATCTGCCCCTCCTCCAGAGCTGCCTGCTCTTTAATTACTCTCACCCTAATATAGCCTTCTGGTCCTCTCCAGTAGGTCTGGAGGACCAGGGCCCTATGAACACTCAACAAGTTTCTTTTGTACATTCTGATCCAGTTGAAATCTCTTAGAATATCTTCTGTGGACTATTGTAGGTACAGTATTACTTCCTTGTATTTATGACCTACTCTAGTCTCTTTGAATTGTTTTTGTTTTATAATCTAATACATCACTGCTTTTCAGTAATATCCATTTCAAGATATTCTTCCATTGCCAGGCATTCTATTTTACTAATTTTCTTTTTACTTTCTCATTGGTATAGACATTTAGAATAATTTGGGTTGCCTAATTTTGATTTAACTCAGATAAACAACCTCTTAGTTTTCCCCCATTTACCTTTAATCCCAGTCTGTCCTTTTTCAGTTTAGTTAACATTTCTAATCTACCTCTTACAAGAGAGAGTTCTTTCTGTATTACTAGTAACCTAGCAGAGGGCTGTCTGATTTGTGTGCTCCTTAGAAAGCTAGAACAAGCCATGGTACCATAATATATCATCTTGTGCTCTACATCTGGTGACAGCTACAAAAAGGTTCAGATACTCCTTATAAACTAAACGCTTTTTTTTGGCTTCTAGTTTATGGTTGTAAGGGAGGAGAGCCGGAGCCAGGGCCGGGCTGGGAGGGAACCCAGCCGGGCACGAGCCGACGCCGCTTGCACGTAGTGGTCAGCGGCGAGCAGCGGGAATTTGAACCCTGCAGGAACCCAGAAGTGGAAGGCGCCGGGGCCACCCGGGCCCATTCAAAAGGAGCGCTGGCGCGGGCAGAGAAGGCCAGCGTTGGCAGAGCCAGGAGGGACGGGTCCGGCGGCAGCAGAGCCGGAGCCGAGGGAACCGGGTCCGGCGGCAGCGGCGGAGCCAAGGGAACCGGGTCCGACAGCGGCGGCAGCGGCGGAGCCAGAAGAGCCGGGTTCGATAGCGGCAATGGCAGCGGTGGAGCCGAGGGAGCCGGGTCCGACAGTGGCGGCGGCAGCAGTGGAGCCGTGAGAGCTGGGTCCGATAGCAGCGGCGGCGGCAGCGGAGCCGAGAGAGCCTGGTCCGACAGCGGCAGCAGCGGCAGCGGCGGAGCAGAGGGAGACGGGTCAAGAGACGTAGGAGCCGGGCGAACCAGGCCCGAAGGGAGCAGAGCTGCCAGAAACAGGCCAGAGGCAGGGCGGTTAGGAGCAGTGGATCCTGGGACGGCGGCACCCAAGGCGACGGAATCTGACACTGCCGAGGCCAGGAGAGCTGCGGAAGCAACAGCACCCCAGCGGACCAGGGCCAGCGGACGGAGCAGCTGGACCTTTTGGGGTAAGCGGGACCCCGAGGCAGGGGTCCGCACACCAGGCGGGAAGCCTCAGAAGGGCAAAGGAGCCAAGGCGCCGCGGGGTGCGGCACAAGGCCCATAGGGGAGCAGGGCCAAGAATTTTGTTCCCTTTTTCATACGGTTTGGACTTATCATACTTTATCGTGGGGAGAGAGGCCTGCGGCCCACCCAAGAACTGGAGGCCAGGGCGAGGGTGTAGGGGTGGAGGAGCCCTCAGGACACAGGTATCCGGGGCCAAGCCGGACGGCGACGAAGGTCTCATCATCGGACGGTACATGCCGCACCAAACTGAACAGCATATCGGAACATCAAGTCGTGGCAGGCGAGGCAAGCACATACGTACGTCCGGGTCGGGTGAGCCTTCATTGTGAGTGGGGAGTCCGGGGACCCTTCCCCGAGGACCGGGAGTGGGAGGGACTCAGACTAAAGGGAACCCCTTACAATGGTACTTAAAAATATTTTTGAGTAGCCAATACATAGTATGTTGCAATTGCTCTGTGGCAAGAAAAAGATCCAAAACCTGTATAACCAGTAACTCAGGGGTCAATCTAAGGCAGGGTACAGTGGCATGGTTGTACATCACTTTTGGATCATGCCATGGGAGCAGCAGCTGGGGACTTTAAGTCCCCAAAGCAGGTGAGAATCCCCCTTGCCCCTCTCTCCCCTCATCTCCCCTCCCTGGCCCACTGCTGCTACTGCCATTGTCTCTGGCTGAGCAGGGGGAACTCCAGAGCCGCTCCTGTCCTGCTCCAACCAGACTGCACAGGGAGCTGGACTCAGCTGGGACAGAGAAAGCAGTAGTGGTGAGTGGTTTCCCACCATCCAGGGGGTAGGTATTGGGAGGGGGAACCTACCTGCCACTGCCACTGTCCCCAGTCAAACAGAATTTGGTTGGGGGCAAGTGTGGCAGCAGCAGGTGGGTCCAGAGGCATAGGTAGAAAAGGAGAGGGGAGGAATGGGAGGGAAGGATAGCGCCACTGTGCATGGAGGGGAAGGGAGAAGGTGTTGAGAGCAAAGGGAGGGAGTGCTGCCTGATTTGGGGACTTAAAATAAGTCTCTGGCTGCTGTTCCCATGGCGTGGTCTGCCTGCCCTAGTAGAGAGGGAGGCTGGGACTGAGGGAGTGTAGCTACACCTGCAGCACAGGTTGCTGCTCCTGCATCCCACTTTTTTAAATCCTGGAACATCCTATGAATAACTCCAGTTGTTAGTGATGCAAATAAACATCAGAAGCATAACCTCATGATTAAAGATAAGAAAGTATTCACATTTAAAATAAGAAATAGATTTGACAACAAATTATATTGATATATCCAAATAAGAATTTCAAAGAGCAATATACAATGGGTATGTCTGTTAAGAAGAACAAAAAGTATAGTGGTCTTCAGGTTCTATAAGAATTTACAAGCCAGATGAATGTGACTCCCCTTAAAAAACATAACAGGGGGGCAGAGTAGGTCCAAGAAATTGGATAGTAAAATAGGATGGGCCCTTTTAATATATGTAAGGAAAAAATGGCAATTTACATTAATGCTAATATTTGCAAAATATTCTGCTTAGGTATATTATGTGTTACTCTAAAAATAAAATAATATTGAAACTTCTGTGAAAGCTCTGTCTGTGATTGATATAGGACAGGTACTGTTTTCATGTGCTGTAGATTTGGTTTAAAACAAGAACGGTAGGTGTGTGAGACAGAAAATTACAATTTAATTACATATTTAACCAGTGCCAAGGATTTGTCTTTAAGATCTATTACATGTTTGCAAACCTGGGTTTCTATTCTAAAAACTGGCAGCTTAATCAAGAATTCAGACAAATGAAAGAGAAGCCAATACTGGATTCCTGATATGTTGAAAGTTGACAAAGGAAGCAGCAGCAGTGTGTCATAAAGAGAACAATCAGAATATATCACAAAATAGATGAATAGATTAAGTCCAGAGTATAACATTAATAAAGGCCATAGCTTTTCTTACAGCAAGCCCAGTGTGTATTTGAACCAGAGTATACCACTGAAAAAGAACCCAGTCCTGAATTAAAGAAGTCATTACTTTTAAGAATTTACTACATGCCTGGGTAAGGTGTTCCAGTAGCTGACATCTCCATTCAGACAAACAAATCCCAGCCATCTAGTACATAATATAAAAAACTCTAAAACAAAGCAGCTTTAAAAGCCATACCAGACAGAGGAAAATAAAAATACCTCCCCTACACATGCAGTAGAAAGAGAAATATTAGAAGTAACAAGAAGGCAATCCTTTGGGAACTTTGTTATTGCTATCAAATTTACACAGAACTTTCTCAGGTATTCTAGTGATGGCCAGCAATTTAACTTTCTGAAATAGGTTACCTTTGCTGTTACGTCTATTTTTTTCTCGTTCCATATGTAGTTCTGTTCTTATAGCTACAATTATTTTAAATGAAATACTCAACCACAGTCCAGACAATGAGAAATTCTTAATTTTCTTAGTGCTGTTTTGTTAAAAGTTAGCGAATTTGGGGTATTTTCCTTGGTTTTGTTGTGCTGATAACAATCACTGCCTTTCAGCTATTGAACACTTGCTATAATAAAGATTTCCTGGAACTGTTCCTTTGAGAAGCTCCATCACCTCCCTTTGTCTGCAGTAAACATTTGAGATTCAGCTGTTAAAATGTCCTCAGGGTACAAAAATAGTTTTTTCTTTGTCCCATGAAATTTTGTTCATATTTAGCTAAACTGAGCTGCTAAAAGATCATTTCCTTTATGTTGCTTTCAAAATAGAGGCAGTGCTGTACTGGGAATATACCTAAGAGTAGATGAAGCAGTGGGGAAAGAAGCCAGCTGCCACCTCACACTCTCATAGCTGATCTTACACATAAATCCAGTGTATATGTGTAACTCCTGACTCTCTGTAGTAGGATGAAACCTTATATTTACCCCTTTATGTGAACACATTAGGATAGGCAATATTTAGTTATATTATTGCATGCTAATTTTGAGCTAGGACACTTACATCATTCACAGCATGGGATGTGATGCACAAAGAGGTAGAATGAAAGACTGCAAAGGAACTGTAAAACTGTCCCTTAACTAGTGTGACTTTGACTTTCCAACCTAAATACATCAAAAAAGAAATGAAGTGTTACATGGTTGATAACTGTTTATTAGTGGAACTCTGGTTTGTTTAACACAGGTGTGGTACTTTTCCTGCAGCTGTCTAGAAACAAAGATCATATCTATTGTAACTCTGAGTGATCTGAAACCACATCAGGACTCAGGTGGAATCTCTTCAGCGAAGGAAGTGAATCTACAGAGGAGAATGTGGGTGAGGATCTTCCCAGCTATGGACGGGAGTGCAATGCCATGGTAATTGCTCAGTCTGATCTATCTCCTTTCTTGAATATGGTTTCAGTTCTGGCATCTCTCAAGTCACTGGGAATCTGTACATGTTTCCAGATTTTCAGAACAGTGGCATGCAGTTGGTGAGTGAGATTATTTCCTCTGTGCTTATAAATTTCAGCTGATATTGCATCAGGAACATCTGCTTTGTTGTTCTTCATCTGCTCAATGAGTTCCAAGGTCTCTTGATAGGTGGTGGATCTGCAAGGTGTCACGCAGCTCTCAAGGCAGCTACAGCAGCAGCAGGGCACAGAGCCCAGTGCGCAGCAGCAGCTGCCTCTGTCCCACACACAGATTGGGGGGCACATACCCCTTAGGTCTCCACCAGGGTGCACACAGTGGCAGGACCCTACCTCCTCACAGACAAGCCACCTGGGCTCTGATTGTCCCACAACCTGGCCGGAGACCCATTCACCCCAGCCCCTGCCTCTGCTCTACTCCCTCCCTCAATGTGGGGGCCTCAATCTGCGCCTCCCCCCACCCCTTCACAGAGTAGACTGGTACTTGCTTACCGTGCTGGGCAGCAAGCGAGCCACACGCCAGGCTAGGATACTGGCTGTGTGCGCGCCCCTCCTCACACCTGCTCCAGCCATCCAGCCGGGCTGCCTTGTGGCCCTAACCACTGCCCTGCATTTGTGGGGGCTCAGCCCTGTTAGCCCTGGTCTTCCACAGCCTATGCCTTCTCCCAAATGAGCCGCTTGCAGCTCTGTCCCACGTCCTACCCTGGCTAGGAAGCACCTGTTGGTGCCTCTTCACTTTGGTACCCAGGGCAGTCGCCCTGCTCATGCCTCCCCCTCCCCCACCTTTGCTATAGCACTGATTGAAGACTTCCAGGACACTCTTGACCACTTCTACAAAGCATATGAAATGCTTAAACTCATTGTCAACTTCACAAAAACCAAGATACTTTACCAATCTACCCAAAACCAACCAGCTGCTCCCCACATATTACAATTAGAAAACAGTCCTTGGAGAATGTTAAGCATTTCCCCTACCTGGGTAGTTATCTTTTCTAAAAAGTAAATACAGATCATGATATTCACACCAAGTAAAATCTGCCAGTGCCAATTTTGAATGTCTCCAAAATCATGTTTTCAATGATCATGATATTATGACCCAAACCAAACTTCTCATCTACCAAGCTGTTGTCATCCCTACCCTGTTGGATTGGTATGCAACATGGATACCATATCAGAAACATCTGAAAGCCTTGAAATGTTACCATAAACAATGTGTTTGGAAAATCTTCCATATCAATTGGGAGGACAGAAGAATGAGCACCAGCACTCTAGCTCAAGTGAACACCACCAGCATCAAAGCCATATTTATACAGAACCAGCTTCATTGGACAGGATGTGTCATAAGGATGTCTGACAAACAGCACCAAAAATAGGGCCTGTACTCCCAACTTGCCAATGGTCACTGCTCTAGAGGTATGCAAAAGAAGAGAATAAAAGACACACTGAAGGCCAATCTGAAGAAATGTGATATTAACATCACTACCTGTCTGGGACTCTGATCAGGTAGATCAGTCTGGGCCAAGTACTATCAGGGACCCTGAGCAGGCAGGCTGGCCTAAGCCAAGTACCTCAGCAGCCACACCTTCAGTAAACCTTAGCTAATGCACTCTGCCCAGTTTAGAAGCAGTGAGCATTCTGACTAGCTGTTGGGAGTGCTGCTTATTTATTTAACATCAGCTGGGGCCCTGGGTCTGTAGGCCAGTCAACAGTTCTGCTGCGGCAAGTCTCCTGGTTCCTGCAGTCTGGCTTTCTTGATTTTTGCTTTATTTCTGGACTTCAGCTTTGAATTTTCCTACAGATCTGTTACCTGGCTCCTAACCCTGGTTTGGCTCTGTTTTCGGACTTTGCCTTGCATATTGCCCCCTCAGATTAGTACTTAGCATGTTATCTGCAGATCCTGATGCTGGACTATGTTGTAGATGCTGGCCCTGGATTTTCTGCTGGGTTTGGTATATGGCTTCTGCCTTTTGACCCAGCCCCAAGGCCCCTGCTTTCCCTCAGTGGTCTAACCATTAAAGCAGGTCACCTATGCCCTGGTCCCTTACAATACCTGGGAGACTCAAGCACTGAATCATCCTCAGCAACGCTGTGATGTACAACAAGGCATCAGCCATTTCAAGCAAACTCACCTCATGGAGGCAGATAGATAAGACAGACAATGGGAAAGAACTATGACCCAACATCACCAAGATCCACTTCTTCCTCCTGAAATTATTTGCTATGTCTGTAGTTGAAAATGGAGATTTTGGATTGGCCTCTTCAGTCATCTCTGGGCTCACTGATAACTTACCTATCTACTGGAAGTCCATCAGTCTCATATTGAGGCTAAAAATGACCAGCCCATTGATGACACTGAAAAACTCATCCCTTTCCAGCTGCAGCAGCATGATACATTAATTAACGTCTTTAGCTGCAAAATTCTAAAAATTCTTTAAGTTAACATGATTTCTAATAATTCAAAAAAGTTTGGGCCTGGTTTCAAGTTTTTCTCCACCTTAAAGAAACAGCTCAGCTTCCATAAAGAAAAAAATGTAAACCAAGTAGTCTTTGAAGTGAATGCAGTTTTTCCATTATTTGGAGTGGGCGGTTAGTGCAAAAGACCTGCTTCTTCAGTTCACTCTGCTGCTTTTATAATTCTAGCACATTAGATCTCTTACAGCAGTGTGAAAGAGCGGACAATCAAGAAAATATATTACAATGTGACGCTTTGGCTGTTGGGCATATGCATTACACAATACCATTACATCTATTACAAAACTAATCTTTCGTTTCTCTGTGATCAGTGTTTATTCCCAGGGGGCTCAATTCCTTCTAACCTTACCACATGAGCAATCTTTATTCAAGCTAAAACAATGAGGTTTTTGTTTCAGTAAGGCATGCTTGTGAGTGTCACAGGATTGGAGGCCTGGTAAAATTTTCAAAAAATGCTGTAATCTGAAAGAAACCTAAGCAAATCCAATTTGTGAACAAGAATCTTAACAGGCTACTGTGAATGGGTTACCAATATTTGCACTATTGTGTTGTGTTTGGATTCTTGTCCTGTTCATTTTAACTATAGTTTGCTTGTTTGTGTACAAAATCCACAGCAGGCAGAATTGCTCTTTTTATTTAATAAGTAACTCTCTTATTTCTATTATTTTGAAGGCAATTTGAGTGAGCCTCATTCACATCAGTTTAAGATTTTAATGATATGCAATTCAAAACTGCTATGTCAGCAGAAACCTGTAGAGAATCAGTTATTCCACAGTCCCAAATAGTCTCCTGTAGCTTCTCAAGCGATCTCACCTATCTAGAAGCCATGACCTCAGCTTCTCTTCTTTACCTAAATGGCTTTTGAACTCTAGTTACTCATTAGAAAAAAAGTTGCCACATCGTGAAAACTACAACATTAGGAATGCTGTAGAATAAACTGAATAAAAGTCTTCCATCTACCAGTTCCTTTCAGGTGCTGCAAAAGATGTTAAGAATCTGAAACAGACAGGAAATCAGATGAGTAGAGATTGTGCTGGATAAAACCTTCCCAGCCAGTTTTTAGGAGCAATATATTTGGCAGATCCCTAAAATACACTCCAGAACTAAATGCCTGAAAAAGTTCAATACTCTACAACTTTTCCACCATTTAGTCATAAATGTAGTAGTCCACTCAATGACTGTGACAGTTCTATGATCACTAGGGCTGTGTGAAGCTTTGGTCTCTGATTCGGTTCAGCGGAGATTCGGCCCGATTCAGTGGCCAAATTTCCAAATCCAAATCAAATCAGAGGACCCCCTAGTTTCTCTGAATCAGATTGGAACCGATCACTGCTGGCTGCTGCCAACACTGCTGGCAACATCTGCAGATGCTCGCCAATGGCCACCAATGGTGCTGCAGCTGCCTGTGGCAGCTTCACACATACCAACACCATGCTTCCACTGCCAACAGCACCGCCACTGCCTACCGGAGCTCGCTATGCCCCCGCAGCTGCTGGTGGTATGCCGTGTCCATGCTTCCCATCAACAAATAAAATCCTTCACTTTTTAGTTTTTATTCACTTGTGAGTGGAGATGTGCTTAGATTCTTAGAAACAGTTGACTTTTTTTATCTTGGCTATAAATTGAGGAATGTCTGAAAAAACTTTTGTCTGATTCAGACGAAGTGATGGCAGAAACAATTGGCTGTAAACTTTTCAGAGATTTTTGCAGGTGAACCCAAAATCTATCCTTATCAAGTACAGGGAGTCATACACATTTAACTTTAAGACCTTCAATTACCTGTAGTTCGTTGTTTTTACTTAACTTGTAGATGGCGTTACTATACTCCTTCATCTCATTTTGCTAGAAAGTTTCAGCATTTTATTCTTACAATGCTTTTCTTCCTGCTTCTTCTTAGAGACTACAGTATGGATAGTTTTCCCACTTCCAATCTTCTCTATTACTTCACATATTTAATTACTAATCTACTGTGCAGCTTCACTGCTATCGTAAACAAAAAAAAATGTTATCACAAAGTTTCTAATTCTCTTCCCTATACATTTGTCCACTGAAATGCATCACCCAGTCCACTGCTGAACTGAGGCTGCAATAATATGCCCCATGGCATTATATATATACATATGGAATACAGGTCCACAGTGCATAGGAGTGGTAACTGCCAACTACTATACATTTTGAAATTAAATAACTTCATTTGAAATACTTTTTAGTTTTTAGAAAAAATATGAAAGACTGAGATGCAGCAGTTTATATTATCATTGCAAACATTACCTAACACATTCTTTCACTGTTTATTCTGAGAGAAAATATTTACTATAAAATTTCCTTTATTTTTCCCCCAAATTTTAATTCTTTTCCAGATGAGGCCTTAGGAAAAATGGGGGGAAAGCCTTTTTTTTCCCCCTGAAAGTTTGTGTATCTCTGCTCATCTCTCTACTCAATGCCACTGAGAGTTAGGACATATAATTCTTAAAAACAGTTTTCCAATCTCCCCTTCCCCCACAAGTTAGAACTTGTGTCTTTTGACAAATCTTGCTGAGAAGAATGATATAGGTCACTAGTTCTCAACATTTTTAGACTTGGGACACCCCTTGTTAGACTTGAGGTGCCACTTAGAAAATGCCAGCTCTTAGTTTTCATTATTTTTTTACTGAAAAAATAATAAAGCAAGTCTTCTGTTGTAAAGAACCCAGAAAGTCCACAGCAGGTCAACCTGTTTGTAACACCATGGATTCGTGTTTGAAATCTCTGAGTTTATCTTGTAAATCATGTTTGCACACCTAACATTGCATGGCATCCTGTAGCACCCTGCTTGAGAATCACTGGGATAGATAATTCAGAGAGTACTATATTGCTAAAAGTTAACCCCAACTGCACTTCTAAGAAAACCTTTTGAAATTAAAAATGCATAAAATAAATTAAGGGGGATGTATTTCACCAACATGTACTAATGGTTACTGTGTATATAAATAAATACTTTCTATTCCCTAGTCTTCCAATTGATACAATTTTAAGACAGCTGCTTTGCTAAGTAAATGACTGAGGTGACACCTTATTGGAGGATTCAGCAGGCCAGACAGATTTGGCAGGCGGTGCTTTATATTTGGTTTATAGTTGCAGCTTTTTGATTTTGTTTTCTTTGGGAAAAGAACTTTCTCAGTGGTAAAGAACCACATAGATAATGCAAAAGATATGTCTGAACTGCAGTATGTACTTATGTCCAGATTCACAGACCAGCAGGCATGTGTTGTTACCTAAGTTCACTCACAGTGTATGTTGCTGAGCTGCACATGCCCCCTGCGTAGTCACATTCAAGACTATGCTGAATGTTTTATGCTTGAATTCCCAGGGTACACCCCAGAACTCTTAACTCCACACCAGTTGGAACTGCTCTGTGGATTTGTTCAGGCTGGGCTGTGTGGCAGGAAGCCACCTTTGTTTCTCCCCAAAATCTCTGTGCTGTGACAATTTGATTAGGATGGGCCCAGCAGAGGAGACACACTTTACCCTATCTCTTTAGGTAACCTGAGATGGACACATTCCTGAGGGAGGGGGGAAAACCTCCTCCCTCTGCCTACGTGACTGGTATCAGCTACCTGGGTGAGGGGCTTCTACCTGGTGGGCTAGAGTCTGCCCGGCAACTAGTGATATATTTCAAATTGGTTGGCCAACAGCCAACAGGTGCTGGCCTCCATTGGACTAGGTGAATGAGGTCACAGGGGCTATATAAGTTAAGACTGTCCAGGAGGAGGGGGCAGCAGCCATGTCGGGGACTCAGACTTAGAGATGAGCTTGACCATCTGAAACTGGCTCTCTCCCCCGTAACTCATGAGCTAGGAATGGCCTGCCTCCAGAGGGAATCTCCAACAGCCTCTGGATGATGCTTGTGAGTAAGCTACTTGAGATCTGGTTAGATCTATAGCTGGCAGTAACTCAGATGCGTGATCAAAAGGCTACCTCAGCCAGACTGTTTTGCTCTATGGGATTTCTATGATATTGCTCTATCTTGTACCCTATTTTCACCCTACCCCTGTAATCAATAAAGTTCTCCTTTGTGACTGGTGTAGGAGAGTTACTGAGGGGCGGATCTAAATTATGCCTAAGAGGCCCCTTAGGTCTGTGGACTAAGGGAGACTTTCCTTTTTGGCCCCCGACTTGGGGAAGCGCCCCAAGTGCCTGTACTGGGTCGAGTACCTGTAGGGCTATTAGGCCTATGTTTCCCCTAGGACACAGGGCTGAGAGAGTCCCTTCTCAGGGTGGTGGCAGTTTACGTTACCCCCAGGCTAGTGAGTGTGCTTCAGGAAGGGGGTCAGCCGGACACGAGGCACCCCTAGGGAGGCACTCGGAGCCTGGAAGGTGGTCGGGCACAGTGAGGTGGGTGGCTCAACACAGGAGCCCCCCCTACTTGCCCGCCACAGAGTATACCTCCTTAGCTTGCATTTGCAGGGAATCAGTTAGGAAGGCCAAAGCAGGATTAGAACTTAGGCTGGTGACAA
>NW_017729034.1:50238400-50257451 GCF_001723915.1 Gavialis gangeticus
ACTTGCCCGCCACAGGCTGTTAGGGAGTTTGTGTCCTGCCAAAACATTATGTGAAAGTACCTTCTATAACATGTTCAGCTGAGGTATGTCTAGTTCTGCATGCTAACTGGGGCCTCAGCCATGGATCCATTAGCTGAACTGGTCTTTCTCACATGCAAATCGTTTTTCCAGCAGGTTAGATGCTTGGCAAGACTATGGAGGTCATTTTAGAAAATGATGATGAAGCACGAAAGGTGGTAGAAGTCATTCATGACAGGTATGGTCCCTATGTGGACCAGGAGTTGTAGTGCAGAAATAGAACAGCAGAATTACATCATCCTCAGGATCTGGGATTGTGACAAAGCTGGGGGAAAGAAAAGGGAAGAAACCTTGCTCGACACTCCGCCCTGTCCGTCCCGTTCTCCAAAACGCACCAGACGTCCAGTTCCAGCACAGGGGCAGCAGAGCTGGGATGGCATCTCCGCTCATCCCCAGTGGAGCAGGGATGAGTGGCAGAGCCAGTAGCCAATGAGAGAGGCATCCGTGGGCTCAAGCCGGCCATTATGGTGGGGGCGTGGTTGCAGCTTCTTAGATGACTTACAGGTGAGGCAGGAGCCAGCTGATAGAGAACCATTCTCCCTTACAGCAGAAGGGAGCAGCCCCAGCTGTGCAGCAGAGACAACCGGCGATTGGTCCTGGGAAATCAGGCAGAAGTCTCAAAAGCTTCCAGAAAACAAGATCCAGTGGTGAGCTGAGGAGAGAGCACTTCTGATGGCAGACAGGTGAGAAGCAGCCCTTTCTTATATTGATAGTAAATGGACTCCTGAGGATACCAGGAGCCAAAGTCACAGCTTACAGCCACAACGCTGGGGTGCAGCTTTAATTGTGACCAATTATTATTCAGAGGTATGAGGCAGGAGTGTAGGGTGGAGACAGTCCCAAACTTGGCTCTTAAAGCCAGATACTGCATAGCAAATTTCTACATAAGACTAACCTGGATGGGTAGAGTAAAGCCTGCCACCTTCTAAGGAGAACTGTGGTTGTCATTAGCCTATTTTCTCCTGTTGTTGATTTCATCAAAGCCGTGGTGGGTGAGGCAGATTAAGGACTGGAGGAGTTCTTTCTTAAGAGAGAGGGGCAAAACCCGTAACCCCCAACAAGGGACTGAGAAGAACACAGGCACCGAGCCTGGTGAACATAGCCCTCCGAGGTGATGATGGCTCACTGACAGGGATAAACAGCAATCACTCCAGAACTTTCCTGTGAGGAAACAGACCTTCATGGAGCTGTGTGAGGAGCTTGACCCACCTCTTAGTGCTAGAACAACTGAATCAAAGAAAACCATTCCAGACCAGAAGCAAGCTGCTATTAACAGCTACTAACTGGCTACCCTAAACTTGTTCCCATTCACTGTACACCAGCTTAGTTTTGGGGAGTCAGTGATTGCTGTTGTAGCAGTGGAGGTCCATGACGTATTAACATTATGGCTTACCCATCTGGGACAGGGTCCCTACTCTCGGAGCCTCTCTGGGGAGTGTGGCTCTGCCCTCCTGCAATGGGCCAACCGCCTGCTTACTCACCTGCCACGCTTTGATCTTATTTTGATTAATAGATGGCTGTAATCAGCGGGAGGCTGCCCATTTTTACACACTCCGATGACAGGGGAGCTGCCTGAGGCTTCTTTTCCTCCCCTACACCACAGCCCAAACCTTGCAGATGGTGCTGGTGTGATCTGACTTGGGCCCTATTATGTCTCGGCCCTCCTTTTTGCTCCCGGGGCTCCTCGCTGCCCCTCCTCACTCTCGGGGCTAGGCCGATGCACCCCACAAAATACTGTGCCTTCTCCGGTGCCAGGAACCCCCCACGCTACTGGGGAGTCCCTATGAGGCCTCCTCTGAGCCCTAATAGCCTCACCCGGTCCTCCGGTAAAATAGTGAACATAAATCACCAAGCCCCTGGGCTACAACATAACTGCTAGACCATTCTGGTCAAAAGAAAACAACAGTAAACAATAGTACCTCCCTACCAGAGACAGCGAGCACACCAATCCCCTCAGCAGGACCTAGGGAATGTTCCTGCCCTCCGGGTCCACCTCTTTGTGCTGGCCGAGTTCCTCCTCCCTCAGCTGCCGGAGGGAAAACTGCCCTCCTGGCCTCCTCCCTGGGCTTAAGAAGGGCCAAGCTCCGCCCCTTCCTGTCTCTGTGTTTACCCTGGTTACCCTAGCAACCAGCACCTGCGCAGTCCTAGTGACTGGCAGCTGAGCTTCCCTTTTTCCACCACCAGGGGTCTCCCCCGAGCCGTTTCTGCTCTCGGTCGCAGGGCACTTGCAAGCTCTGCGACACACCTCCCCCGCTTCAATTCCAGACTCACCAAGTCGATCTTCCTCCTTGCGGGTGTTGCTTCTGCTGGAGTTCCTCTCTGGACCTGTTTTCTGGCACCCGACAACCTGGACACTGGAGGCGGAGGTTTTCAGGCGCCTCCTACTCGCCTTTTCCCCAACGGCGCACCATGTGGGATTTGTCGGGAGTTACCCACCACAAGTAGTCCCCCCACATTAGCCAGCCTTGGTAGGGTGCACCTTGGCCTGTAGGGCCCCAGGCTCGATATCTGGGACGTTAGACGCTGCATCATCGCTCTGGGGGGGGGGGCTGTCCCTCTGAGGCCCTCTTCCTTCTTCTCTCTCCTGACAGGCCGGCCCGAATGGCACGGCCGATTCTTAGAGTGATCACCCTGCTTCCCCATAACAGGGTTCATTTTCCCTGCCATCCAACCCCTCTTCTTTCTTGTCTGGGATCCTCCTGATTCTCCAGGCCCCTCTTCTTCCTTGTATTGCCTTGAGAAGAAGTCAGCGTTTGTATTCAGGGTCCCCGAGCGATGTTTTATCTCAAAACAATATGGTTGTAAACTCAGGGCCCACCTCATCAGCCTAGCATTGTCCGTCTTCATATTTTGTAGCCAGCGTAAGGGCGCGTGATCAGTGATCAGTGTGAACTGACATCCTAATGAGTAATACCGGAATGTTTCGATAGCCCATTTAATTGCCAAACACTCTTTTTCTATCGTGGCATAATTTCGTTCTGGGGGATGCAATTTCCTACTTATGTAGGCTATGGGTCGTTCTTCTTTACCCTCGCTCTGCATCAACACCACCCCAATAGCTACCTTTGAAGCATCTGTCTGTACTTGGAAGGATTTATTAAAGTCCCATGTGTATAAAAGGGGTTGCAAGCACAGTGCATCCTTCACGGCTCAGAAAGCTTCTTCTGCAGCCGGTGTCCATCTCACCTTGGTTGGCGCTTCCGCCTTCGTCATCTCGGTCAAAGGCTCCACCACCTCCAAAAAATGAGGTACAAACCTCCTATAATAATTGGCCAACCCCAAAAAAGCTCTCACTTGCCTTTTAGTATGAGGAGCTTGATATCTCTGTAAGGCCTCCACCTTGCTTAATAATGGTCTTACCCGTCCACTCCCTACTAGGAATCCCAGATATTGGGTTTCTTCCTTTCCTATTGTGCATTTCTTCGGGTTGGCTGTCAACCCGGCCCTTCTCAAGTCCTGCACTACCACTCGCAGTGCGGTGAGGTGTTCTGCCCAGCTTGTGGTGTAGATTACAATATCATCGATGTAAGCTGTGGCGTAGCCTCTGTGGGGAGCCAAAATTCTGTCCATTAGACGTTGAAATATAGCGGCAGCTCCATGTAATCTGAAGGGCATCTGTCGAAATTGGAAAAGACCAAGGGGTGGCGAACGCTGTCTTTTCTTGATCCTCGAGAGAGAGCCACTGGGATCTGCCAGTACCCTTTTGTCAGGTCTAGGGTGGCGATATAGCGAGCTCTGATGTTCTCTATCAGCTCGTCTATTCTTGGCATTGGGTATGCATCAAACCTTGCAACTGCATTCACCTTCTGGAAATCAATGCAAAGGCAAATTTTCCCATCGGACTTAGGTACTGCCATGATAGGGCTCCGCCAATCACTGTGTGATTCACATATAATGCCTCTTCAGCATCATTGTTATTTCCATTTTTATTTGGCTTTGCAGTCTTTGGGGAATCCGCCGCCAGTGCTCATGGACCACCTGGCCCAGAGGAGTTCTTATTCGATGCACCACACCCCTAGCTTCCCCAGCTGTTTCCCGGAATACATCTCCATATTCTTTGATTAGCTCAGTGGCCTGTCTTCTCTGTGTTTCTGATAATCGTGGGGCCAGTTCCACGTCCCCCAGTCTACTCTCCTTGGTCAAGGAGGGTCCCAATTGCAATTCCTTGGGCTGGAGAGATAGGTGCATGCCTTCCTGGGCCTCCCACTTCTTTAGCATGTTAATGTGGTATACTTGCTTCTTCTTCTGTTTATCCATCTGGTACACCTCGTAATCTACGGGTCCTACCTGGCGTATCACCTCGTAGGGCCCTTGCCACCACGCAAGCAGCTTACTTTCCCAGTCTGGCAATAGAACCAAGACGCAATCTCCCACCTCCAATTTTCTTGCCCATGCGCCTCAGTTATAATATCTCATTTGATGCTGTTGAGCCTCCCTGAGATTTTCTAGGGCCGCACTTCGGGCTGCTTCCAGACGTTCCCACAGATATATGACATATTGGATTAAGTTCTGGTCTCTACTCTGCTGTTCCTCCCAACTTTCCTTAATCAGATCCAGGATCCCTCTTGGTTAGCGGCCGTATAATAATTCAAAGGGTGAAAACCCAGTTGAGGCTTGCAGTGCCTCCCTTACCACAAACAACAACAGTGGTATCATTTTGTCCCACTCCTGGGGTCTCTCGGCCATGAACTTCTTTAACATTTGCTTCAGCGTCTGATTGAATCGTTCTATAAGCCCTTCCGTTTGGGGGTGGTATACTGCTGTTCTCAGGTGTTTAATTCCTAAGGCCTTGCTCACTCCCTCAAACACCCACGATGTGAAATTCGTTCCCTGATCTGTTTGCATATCTTTAGGGAGTCCAACGCGGGAAAATACCTTCACCAGCTCATTTGCCACTTTTGGGGCAGTTACGGTTTGCATCGGGACTGCTTCCAGATATCTTGTAGCATAATCCAGTAGTATTAATATATACTGGTTCCCGGTGCTACTTCGGGGAAGCGGCCCCATGATGTCCAGCACCACTCGCTCAAAGGGAACCTCCGCCAAAGGTATCGGAACTAAAGGAGCCTTTGGGGGTCATCTTGGATTCACTTTTTGGCACACAGGACATGAAGCGCAATACTTCGCCACTTCCTGCAACAGTCCTGGCCAAAAAAACCTTGCCCGAACACGGGCTTCAGTCTTATCCCTGTCCAAATGTCCCCCCATAGAGAGCTCGTGAGCCACCTTCAATAAAGCTCGTCGATAGTGCCAAGGCACCAGCAACTGTGCAACCTCCTCTCCTTCCGGATTCCCCAACTCCACTCAATACAGGAGGTCATTCCTGATCTCAGACCTCGGTGTTGTGTTCATCAGCACCGGCCGTAAGATCTCTCCATTTCTTTGGGCCAGATGTTCTCATAATGCTGGCTGAAAATTAGGCTCCCGACTTTGCTCCAGCTGGAAATGCTCGTCTTCCCATAGGTGTGAGATGTCCACCTCTTGTTCACCCCTTTCGTCGGGAGGGCGTGCTTCGGTTGTGCCTGTGAATACTTCTGCCTTCTCCCTTAGCATCACATTGGTTATTTCCTCCAGCAATTCAGGCCAGTCACAGCCCAACACCACTGGATAAGGCAAATGTTCAGCAACTCTGACCAGCATCTGTTGGGTCTTCTTGCCCACTTGCAGGGTGGCTCTCACCCTGTCGACCTCAAGGGGTCTCCACACCAACATTGCACTGTCACCCGATCGGCTACCCCCTTTTCTTTTGTTGGTACCACATCCTCCCGTACCATAGTCTGTAGTGAGCCGGAATCTAACATAGCTTGTACCTTCCTCCCATCGACTATCACCTCCACCGTTAGTGCGGGATGTTCGTTTCTTGCCTCAGTGTCAACTTGGGTATCATAGCTACACATCCCTACCCAAATCATTGGTTGCGGGTGGGCGCCCCCCCTTTGTGTTGGCTACCAGTGCTCCTCGTCCTATGTCATGGTTCCATAGGCTTAGTGTTGTCCGGTAGGGCCGACCCTCGACTTGCCATTGCGCCTTGGTGTCTGGTGTTGGTATCCATTCCCATCGCACTCTCCGGATGGACCCAAGGGCTCGTCTCTTCACACGGACCAACCAGCCTTTTAAGGTGCGGATGGCCACATGAAAAGTTCCCGGCCAATGCACCATTGTGACAGGGGTCCTACTCTCGGAGCCTCTCTGGGAGTGTGGCTCCGCCCTCCTGCAATGGGCCAACCACCTGCTTACTCGCCTGCCATGCTTTGATCTTATTTTAATTAATAGATGGTTGTAATCAGCGGGAGGCTGCCCATTTTTACGTGCCCCGATGACAGGGGGAGCTGCCTGAGGCTCTTTTTCCTCCCCTACACAGCAGCCCAAGCCTCGCAGATGGTGCTGGTGTGATCTGACTTGGGCCCTGTTATGTCTTGACCCTCCTTTTTGCTCTCGGGGCTCCTCACCACCCCTCCTCACTCTCTCCCGGGGCTCCTTGCTGCCCCTCCTCACTCTCTCCCGGGGCTCCTTGCTGCCCCTCCTCACTCTCGGGGCGAGGCCGAAGCACCCCACAAAATACCACGCCTTCTCCGGTGCCAGGAACCCCCCACGCTACTGGGGAGTCCCTATGAGGCCTCCTCCGACCCCTAATAGCCTCACCCGGTCCTCCGGTAAAATAGTGAACATAAATCACCAAGCCCCTGGGCTACAACATAACTGCTAGACCATTCTGGTCAAAAGAAAACAACAGTAAACAACAGTACCTCCCTACCAGAGACAGCGAGCACACCAATCCCCTCAGCAGGACCTAGGGAATGTTCCTGCCCTCTGGGTCCACCTCTTTGTGCTGGCCAAGTTCCTCCTCCCTCGGCCGCCAGAGGGAAAACTGCCCTCCTGGCCTCCTCCCTGGGCTTAAGAAGGGCCAAGCTCCGCCCCTTCCTGTCTCTGTGTTTACCCTGGTTACCCTAGCAACCAGCACCTGCGCAGTCCTAGTGACTGGCAGCTGAGCTTCCCTTTTTCCACGACCAGGGGTCTCCCCCGAGCCGTTTCTGCTCTCAGTCGCAGGGCACCTGCAAGCTCTGCGACACCATCACTGGTGAGCCTAAAAAACATGCCAGAATTGATAACTGACTTTCAGATACTGGGTTTTGTAAATTGTCGTATGGCCACAGATAACACGTGCCCAAGGGCCTGAGAGAAGGAACAAGCGATTATGTCAACTGCAGAAGGTACTACTTCCATTGTTCTGCAATGCTTGATTGACCACAAATCTTGTGAATGCCCATGTGGGATGCCCTGGGGAGGGGCATAATTCCAGGATGCTAAGTGTCATGCTGGGGCATGGGTGGCCAGGTCTGGGTGTCATCCAGGATCAGAAGAAACAACCAAGATAAGTGTAGCTGAGCTGAGCTACACTGAAACTTGAGCAGACCACTGGGAAGAAAAGGGTTAAACACAAAGCAATCATTTATGGAGTGGTTGGTAGCATCTATTACATCAAACATTAAGTAGGAAATCAGTAGGTAGAGAAACCTGGGTAATACAGGCAGAAGGAGTTATGAGAATGGTCCAAGAAGATGGCTTAAACACAAGGTGAGGTAAAACATTTTGCTACTTTCACATGGAAAAGTATGTAAGTGAGGACATGTGGTCTGCCCTTCACTCTCCCTCACCCCCAGCTGAAGACAAGCATTCCTTTCAACATGTGTTTAAAGGCTTTAACTGTGGTTGGTGGGATCTGGGCCACAAGGCATGTTACAACATGTGAGTATCCTGCAGTGCTGATACATGCTAAGAGAGAAGAGACAGAGAAGTGAAATGGCTTCCCAAAGTAATACAGCCTGGCAGTAGTAGAATTAGGGCAAAGGTCTCTTACCCCTCTGTCCAGTGCCCCATGAACTAGATTACATTGCATCATCAATTCATGCTTTTTTCCTTTACTAGCCAGCAGGTTTTGACCAAAATCTGTAAGCTTTTCTGTCTGATCTGTTTGTGTGCAACATCTTGAAGGCTCAGGGCTTTATTTTGCTTTCAGCTTTTGTGTCTCTGTGGGTGCACCTACATGAGATGCTAACTGTGCAGTACCCTAACAACACTGCACAGGAGCATGCCAGGCAAAACCCATGCTAATACGCTACTGTGCAGTAGTATTAGGCTACCAAGCAGTTAGCATCTGAAAAAGCCCATGCACCAGCGCTACTGCTGAGTAGCACAATTTACTGCACATTGATTTAGTACTTGGCTATCCACGTACTAAATTTAATGTGCAGTAATGATCGTGTAGATGTACAAAGTAATGAATGTGTAGATGCCTGTCTTACAAAGACACATGCCCCTGTCTCTTTTCAAGGAGTGGAATAGGAAAGAGTGTTTTATAAAAAGTCTCCCTTTCCTTCAATAGGACTTTGACCCTGTGTAGCTCATGCAGTATGTTCTAAATTTACCAGTCTCAACACTTTAAATGCCTTTTAAAAAACTACTCACAGGATGATCACAGCAATCATATTATTTTGGGGGTTTTAATCCCATTACTCCCTTTATAGAGGGGCCTTTGTAGAGGGCCACAATCTCTGGTTACTTAAAGAGTTTGAAGTGAAGCTGACCCATACGTTTGAAGAAGGGTAGAAAATACAGCATAAGTTAGCCTGTGCAGAGCCACCTGCTGCTGCAGCTAAACTATTCCTGCAGTAGCTCAGCTAGTATGGGCAGCTTAACACAATGCTACAGTCCTTCTGGGATTGCATTGAAGATATACCAAAGGGGAAGAAGGGAAGCAAGAGGCTGAGAAGGTAAGCATAGGCCAGGAGTGAGGAAAACAGAGACAGATCTGAGACTTTCTCTGTGTCCCAGGCCACTTAAGTGCCCAGAAGTCTCCTTGCCCCTATTATTCAGGGGTAAGTATAGCCCAAGCTGTCAAGCACACTGGAGGGCATGGGGTTACTCACCCCTCAATCCATCCATGTTGCAGTGTAGATGTACCACTGACAAGATCACCTGAGCATCAATGCAGATAATCCTCTGCTGCCATTCCCATAATCCCCTATGCCTCCATATTGTGTAGTTAGTAGTTATTACTACCCAGTTATTTCCACTCAGATAGATTTCACAGAAGCCTGCTTGTTTTTTAATCCTTTAGGGTGTCTCTATACATGCTCTGGTTGGTGGGGTACTTTAGTTAGAGTGGCTCTCAGTAGTGGTGCAAGGAGAGTGCACTTCATAGCTATCAATCACCCCTAGCCTTCTTCAGCATTATAACAATCTTCCTCCTGACCAAGACGGCAAAGGAAAAATTTGCAAGAATCATGAAGTAGAAATTCTTCTGGCCTCTCAGGGCAAACTCTGGATGTCCACCTCTGGAACTGCTAGATGTCTCCATTCACTTCCCCCCTCCCCAAATTACTTTTGTATACCCTTATGTAAACCCACCACTAACCTGGAATGCCACCTCTTTTCTTCATTGGGAACTTGCAGTAGAACCTCAGTGAATTGGGCAGCCTGAAAAACAAATAGGGGGCAATGCTAAGAGAGGCCTTATGAGGACTTAACTCCCATAGAACTGTGCCACAACATTTTTTCATATAATGTTTTTCAAAGGCTTGTGGAGCATTTTGCCAACAAGGTGTTAAACTGTTCTTTCTAACAGCATTTGTCCCTGTTGCTTCCAGATGGCAGATCTCACAAATGAGAAATATAGACCTGAAAAAGAATAGCAGTAGTAAACTGCATTGTGTTGACATGGAAAATAAGATGAAAGTGGTTTAGTTTTTTTTCACGTTGACAACAATACAGCGCTCTTTCTCTCTGTCATTGTTTCCCTGGCGCTTCAATAGCTTTAGGGCCAGCCATCTTGCCTAGGAGCTGGTTAGGCAGATAGTCTAATTGTGAAAGCTTTTCTGAAAAGAGGTTTTGAGTGGTGCAATTGCAAACGTGCAAAGAGGAGCAAGAAGAAAGGCTCATGAAGAGATTCCTGAAGCAGGAAGAAGCCTCCCCAGGAGCAGGACAGCATGCTCACAGAGATGGGAGGATCCAAGGTGAGAGTGCAGTGGTGTGGTCACCCCCCCTTGTACTGTGTACCAGAGCCAGCATGGTAGCAGCTGCAATTCTCTACCACCCTGGATGTCTGAGTCTCCTAGGACATGCAGGGAGGTGTGGCATGGCTGGATTCCCCTAGGCCGGTAGCAGGATGCCAGGGAGAGCTGGGTAGGGAGCCCAATGCAGCCCCACAGCATGCGGCTCCCAGCGTTCCCACCCCTTTCCCCCTGAGGGAGTCCCTAGCCCTGACCCAGTGAGGCCCTTACCTGCATTTCCAGCCTTGCAGGCAGAGAGCCTGGAAACAGCCTTGGGGTGGCCAGGCAAAAGCCTCTGCCAGGCAGGGGCTTCTTGTCTAATGGCCCCTGGCTCAGGGCTGGGGCAGGTCAAGCCATGCTGGGGCTTGGTGAAGCCCCAGTACAATATCCTTCATAACAATAACTGCATTGTCTTCAGAGGTGGGGTCTTGTTACATATGGCTGCTGTGGCAGCCTTTGGTGCCTCACTAATCCTGTCTCTCACTGGCCTCTGGTTGCTTTGCTTAGCAACCAGAGCGGACCTCCTGCAGGGATGTGCTGGCTTGCAGAGGGGCATTGAGGGCCAGTGTTTACAGGGGGCTTATGGAGGGGCCTGGCAAGCTGGATACGGCCCCCGGGCCGTATTTTGCCTACCCCTGCATAACCCATGGCCTTTGTGTGCTGGACACATTGTCAGCAAGGAAGGAGAGAAAAAAAGACATGGGTAGTGGATACCATGAAACTGTTTGCATGTGTTTGTTAAGTTTAGCTGATTCTGATGTGCTTTTTTCTGGTTTGTTCTTTCTTTCGGGGTTTCTGCTCTGTGTTACACACACTTACAAATACTGAATGCTCATCCAAACAAATACTCACAACTGCACTATACTGTGCTTTAACATACATTTTCCAGTTGTTAGCAGGTAGCTGGTCTGCCTGAAATACGACTTTTTTTTTTCTTCTCCTGATATATATATATTTAAATGTACTTTGGTTCTCTGCAGTAGTTGTTTGTTTTGAAGTTGACTACCTGAAGTTATGTACAAAAGGTGCCTATGCACGTGCTTGTTCACATTCTAATTAATTACTGAGTAATTAATCGAGTCTACTCCGTGTTCTAATTAGAACACTGCAGCATTGCCTCACCATCACATGTATTAAGCCCCTGCATGTTTCAAAATGGCTGTGGGGGTGCTTGACTTAAACCATATCAAGTGAGCTTTAGATAAAGCATCCCACCACCATTCTGAAATGCTGCGGGGCTTAATACACATGACTTCTAATTAAAGTGGCTGTCCAGGAACTGTTCTAATTAAGACAGCCCCTCTAACGTGTATAGACAATCAAAGGTTTTTCTTAATGTTCCACAATATGCAAATTGTTCAGGATACAAAACTCAGAAACATATAAATTTTTTTTAACGTTTTCAACAGGACCCTACGACCCTTTTTAAAAATCAGCATAAGAGCCTTTAGCTAGTACAGCTCTAAAATTCATAAACTACAGTTATTTCCACAAATAAATCACAGCAAGCTCCCCTAAACACTGAAATAGCAAAAGCTTGTAGCTAGTAAATTCTATAATTTGCACAGGAGAGTACATCACAAAATAAAATAACATTAAGTCAAAGAAAATCCAAAAGGTATGTAGCAATGTGACCGGGGGGAGGTGCGGGGGGCGGGAGGTGGGTTCTTGAGGCCTGTCATGACATCAGCCTATCTAGGGCAGTCTGCCCTGCCTCACCTGCCACGCCTTTGATGTTTTCACTAGATAGGTGTTTATAAGCGGGAGGCTGCCCATTTGCTTGCCCTGATGCCAAGGGTGAAATACACAGCTCCAAACAATCCCTTATACCATCCCAGTAGTTCCTACCCTGACCTCCAGGTGTTCCAGGACCTGCAGTCTGCAAGCTGAGTGATGTTACTCCTCTGGCTCCCTAGGTGTAACTGCTGGCTGTGCTCCTAGGGCCAGGGCTTATACTGAAGCTACCCAACCCTTTTCCATCTAATTGGACCAGACCGCACCTGCTGGCTGCTCAGAGCCTGCCTAAAACCTTGTAAAGTGGCAGGCACAACCTGTGCTCTGCCACAAGCAGCCTTCCCCCAGTCAAATTTAATTAAGTAACCATCAGTTTTGTTTCCAGTCAGTTAATCAAAAATGACCCTGCTATATGAAGATCTAGGCATATATAGCCTCCCTTACATTTTGTTCTTGCCTTCAGGCTGTGCCAATGTTGCTAGAAACTTGTGTAAGTTGCATGAATCTGGTCAGCAAACTGCCAATGTTCAGATCCATTTGATGAAAAAATGCCTTTGATCTTACAAACACTATTCGGCACACAGCAAACAACAATCATGGGGTGGCATTTGTCACTTTGGCACTCACATAGTTCTGTTGGCAGTGTGGTTTGCCTATCAGATACATACTATACACTATTGTCCAACTGCTAAACATAAGAGTGCCTGAAGACATGTGGGGAGGCTGCTCTGATATGCTGTAATTACAGCTCATCAGAACAGACTCAATCGAGTCTGCTGGAGTATGCTAATTAGCACACTTCCAGAAGCCCCCATATCTTGTGTATCAGCATCCCCACATTACAAAAGGTGGTGGGGACACTTTATCTAAAACTCGTTTGACAAGCTTTAGGTAAAGCACCCCCACTGCCATTTTGAAGCATGGGGATGCTGATACACTGCAGGTGCTTTAATTAGAGCAGCTCTTAGAGCTGCTCTAATAAACAGCCCACTCCCCATGCGGCCAGATGTGGCCTCACCAGTGCTGAATAGAGGGGAATAATCACTTCCCTTGACCTGCTGACAACACACCTACCAATGCAGCTCAGTATGCTGTTAGCCTTCTTGGCAACAAGGGCACACTGTTAGCTCATATTCAGCTTATTGTCAACTGTAACCCCCAGGCCCCTTTTTGCAGAGCTGCTGCCCAACCGGTCAGCCCCCGGCCTGTACCAGTGCATGAGATTATTCCATCCTAAGTGCAGGACTTTGCACTTGTCTTTGTTGAACCTCGTGAGATTTCTTTTGGCCCAATCCTCCAATTTGTCTAGGTCACTCTGAATCCTAGCCCTCCCCTCCCGACAGCTTGGTGTCATCTGCAGACTTGCTGAGGGTGCACTGTATGCCATCTTCCAGGTCATTGATTAAGACACTGAACAAAACTGACCCCAGGACACTTCACTTGATACTGGCTGCCAACTACACATCAAGCCATTTATTACTACTTTCTGAGCCCAATGCTTCAGCCAGTTTTCTATCCACCTTACAGTCCAGTCATCCATCCTGTACTTCCTTAGCTTGTCTACAAAAATGTTGTGGGAGACGGTATCAAAAGCCTTGCTAAAATCAAGGTATACCACATGATCCACTGGTCTCCCCACATCTGCAAAGCCAGTCACCTCATCATAGAGGGCAATAAGGTTGGTCAGGCATGATTGCCCTTGGCACCGTCTCCTCCAAGTGCTTAGAAATGGATTCCTTGAGGATCTGCTCCATGATTTTTCCAGGGACTGAGGTGAGGCTGACTCACCTGTAGTTCCCTGGATCCTCCTTTTTTCCTTTCTCAAATCTAGGCACTATGTTTGCCCTTTTTCAATCATCCAGGACCTCTCCTGGTCACCATGAGTTTTCAGAGATGATGGCCAGTGGCTCTGCAATATCATCAGCCAACTCCCTCAGCACCCTTGGTTGCATCCCATCTGGCCCCATGGACTTATATATGTCCAGTTTTTCTGTATGGTCTCTAATCTGTTATTTCACCACTGTTGGCTGCTCACCTCCTCCCCAAACTGTGCTGCCCAGTGCAGTAGTCTGGGAGCTGACCTTGCCTATGAAGATTGAGGCGAAGAAGGCATTGAGCATTTCAGCCTTTTCTGCATCCTCTTTCACTGGGTTACTTCCCCCATTCAGTAAGGGACCCACAGTTTCCATAAGCCATGAAAGAAGAAGATAGGCTGGATCTCCCAAAAGTAACAGTGGGCACTTCATCGTTCATCGTACACAGCCATCAGTCTTGGGAGACCATGAAGATTTTGCCTTTGGTGGATAACTGGGTACCACCACAGCTTCTCGACTACCTGAGGAGTCCAATGCATAAAAAGTTGCACATAAATCTCGCTTGAGCTCAAGCCAGCATGCTGAGTACCTTCTTGTCTTGCCTGCCTCTGATGCCTCTTCTGTGTCTCATCATTGACCCGCGCCATCTCTAAGCGACATAGTCCTGCTTCACGGTGGCTTTCTACTCATGGCAGTCCAGAACAACTGATTCCCAACGTTGACCATCAGTGTGCAGTTCATGTAGGTTTTCCTTGCAAACATCAACAAAACAGAGTTTGCGCTGTCCAAGTTGACATTTGCCAGTGGCCAGCTTATCATAGAGTATGTCTTTGGGGATCTGGCCACTGCTCATACAATTCACATATCCTAACCAATGAAGGCATCTCTGTCTCAGGAGCATGAACAGACTGGGTATCCTGACCCATTCCAGAACAATGAAGTTGGAGATTTTGTCATGCCATGTTATGCCCAGGTGTGACAAGGCAGGGCCCTGTTACTATGGGTGTGGGGGAGTCTGAACAGCCCCACACCCTGGAAGCACCTGCTCATGCCCACCCCAGACCTGGAAGGACTCACTGAAAACTGGGGAACCAGGTCCGAGACACAGTGAGTCTCCCAGCAAGGGATCTGACACAGGTGTGATGAATGAGGAAGAGTCAGCCACATGGGTCAGCACCAGCAGGGAGAAGAATAAAAGACAGCCTCAAGGGGCTGCACCTGGCCCAGAGCAGGCTGCCTGGGATTACCAGGGATAAGGCAGCTGCAGGGAGTAGATGAGGGCAGGACTCCTGCCTGCTTATTTGTTTGCTTGCTTGCTTGCTCCTTTTGTTTTGTTTATTTGTTTTGTTTGCACAAACCCACAGGCTCTGCAAAGCCTGAGAGATGAGGCAGCCAGAAGGAGAAGCCTGGGAGCACCTGCTGGAAAACAGCTAAGTGCTAGTTTATTTATTTAACTTTCTTTGCTCTTGCATTTATGACAAGCCCTGGTGGCCTCAGGGTGTCTATTGTCTATTAGCCCGGCTGCAGTACAAGCTAGAGTTCTCAGCCAGAGGTGGGGTCCTTAGCCAACACCAGCAGCAAAAGTAAAAATGATCAGCCCCACTAGCTTGACCAAACATGTCCTGCTGTGATCTGCCCAGAATCTGCCCATGACAGCTTATGCTAGGACATAGGGGTATAAGTGGGTACTTATATCATACTCTTAACAGTAGGAGGGACAAAGGTCCTAGCTTGTTCTGGCAGGTAAATTCCAGATCTCTTCAGTATGCTGGTGTAGCAGGGCACTAAGGTGCCTGCTACTGACAACAGTAATATGGGTTCAGCTGCCAGTCACCAGGGCAGCACAGGTGTGGGTTGCTGGGGCAACCAGTCTGGTCAGCTGACCAGAAGGGGGCAGGGCCTGGCCTTTATAAACAGCCAAGCTGAGGCTGGAAGGTCAGTTCCCCTCTGGCAGTCAAGGAAGGTGAAGCTTGGTGGGAGCAGGCAGAGTGGAGAAACCTGATGGCCTGAGCCACTTACCAGAGAGGATGCCAGGTAGAGGAACTCCTGGCAGGGATGGGAATGATGATTAACTAAAGGGATTAGAGGTTATGTTTTAGCCACAAGGCTTATCTTTGAGTTGTAGCTGGTTGGCTTATGATATTGTTTTGTTGTTGTTAAACCGGAGGACTGGGGGAGGCTATAAGGGGTTGGAGGAGGCCTTGTAGGAGCTCCCCAGTAGTGTAGGGGTTCCTGGTGCCAGAGGGCACAGCAGTCTGGTGCCAGAGAGGGTACAGTAATTAGGAGGTGCACTAACCCAACCCTGAGAGGGGTTCAGTGGTCTGGGGGCCAGGTAAGGCTGAGGCCACCTGAGCCCTATTGAGCAAAGCCCCAGTGGGGCATAGGACCTGAAAAGGGGGTCTGGGGGCCAGGTAAGGCCAAAGCTGCCTGAGCCCACTGTAAAAAGCCCCAGTGGGGCATAGGACCCTGAAAGGGGGTCTGGGGGCCAGGTAAGGCCAAGGCCGCCTGAGCCCCAACTGTAGAAAGCCCCAGTGGGGCGTGGGACCCAAGAAGGGGGTCTGGGGGCCAGGTAAGGCCGAGGCCACCTGAGCCCTATTTGAGCAAAGCCCCAGTGGGGCATAGGATTGGGAAAGGGATCTGGGGGCCAGGCATGGCAACAGCCACCTGACCCCTGATTGCAGGAGTCACGAGGCAAGGCCCCGGTGCGGGCGTCGTAATCTCAGAGACAGGCCCCAGAGAGGGCAAGCACTGAGCGAGAAGGCCCCGGAGAGCGTCCGTAAGGGCGCGGGCACTAATAACTGACTCGCCAACATCCGGTACATCTGAGAGGCTTGGGGCGTGGTATATGGGGTGGTAGGAGCCACACATAGCCCATAGGGCTGGGTGCACCAAAATCTATCCACATAGAACGGGGGCCAGGAAAAATAAGAGCACCGTGTCCAAGGGGACAGATAAAGGCAGCCTCCCTTAAGAATACTTGAACCATCAAAGACATGGCAGGCGAAAACAAGGGTGCTTAATTGCCAACTTGGCACGGTAGGGGGTGCCAGGATAGATCATGGCTGCTCCTAGGTCCCCGCCCTGTGACAGCTGGCATCATGTATCTTTCCGTTTCCTCCCAAAGAAGTGTTTCTTGTAGTCCATCAAACACAGCAGAACCTGTAAGGAATGCCAGTTGTAATTGATATATTAAATATTATAGCATCATACTACTTGAGGTCGGAAGGGACCTAAACAGATCATCAGGTCCGACCCCCTACCCTGGGCAAGAACAAGTGCTGGGGTCATATCATCCCAGCCAAATATCTGTCCAGGCTCCTCTTGAAGACCCCCAAGGTAGGAGAGAGTACCACCTCACTTGGGAGCCCATTCCAGAGCCTGGCAGCCCTAATTGTAAAATAACGTCTCCTGATGTCCAGCCTGAACCTTCTCTCTAACAATTTGTGGCCATTATTCCTAGTAACCCCGGGTGGTGCCTGGGAGAACGGAGTCTTCCCCAATTTTCGCTGGTCCACCCTGATGAGTTTCTAAATGGTCACCAGATTCCCCTCTCAGAACTCTCTTGTGGAAGCTGAATAGGTTCGGGCCCTTTATATTCTCTTCATAGGGATGCCCCTTGACCATGTGAGTGGCCTTCCTCTGGACCCTCTCAATGCTAGCCACATCCCTCTTAAAATGTGGCGCCCAGAACTGAACGCAGTACTCCAACTGTGGCCTGACCAATGCCGCATAGAGGGGAAGGATCACCTCCCTGGACCTGCTTGTGATGCATCTGTAGATGTACAACAAGGTGCAGGTAGCCTTACTGAATGCTTCCTCCCACTGGCAGCTCATGTTCATCCTGGAGTGAACAATGACTCCAAGATCTCTTTCTGCCACTGTGTTGACAAGAAGGGTGTTTCCCAGCCTATAAGTGTGTTGCATGTTCCTTCTCCCTAGATGCAGCACCTTGCACTTGTCTGCATTGAATTCCATCCTATTCTCATCTGCCCACCTCTGTAACCTGTCTAGATCTAGTTGGATTCTGTCCCTCCCCTCCAGTGTGCCCATCTCACTCCACAACTTGGTGTCATCAGTGAATTTGGACAGCGTGTATTCCACACCTACATCCAGATCGCTGATAAAGATGTTAAACAGTACAGGCCTCAGGACCAATCCCTGGGGGACTCCAGTGCCCACATCCCTCCAGGTCGAAAACAACCCATCCACCACCACTCTCTGGGTGCAACCATCTAGCCAGTTTGCCACCCAACTCACTGTGTAGGCATCATTGCTGCAGTCACCAAGTTTTTTTTACAAGAATGTGGTGGGAAACCGTGACAGAGGCCTTCTTAAAGTCCAAGAAGACGACATCCACCCTGACACCCCCGTCCAGGGACTTTGTGACCCGATCATAAAAAGAAACCAGGTTAGTCAGGCAGGACCTTCCCTTGAACCCATGTTGGTTGCCCCTGAGCATTACCTTCTCTGCTGGGCCCTTTCAGATGTGCTCCTTGATAACTTTCTCAAAGGCCTTCCCAAGGACTGAGGTAAGACTGACTGGCCTATAATTGCTGGGGTCCTCCTTTCTCCCCTTCTTGTAAATGGGGACCACATTGGCCTTTTTCCAATCCTCTAGTACCTGGCCAGTGCCCCACAAGTGCTCATAGAGCCATGCCAGGGGCCCCGCTATGACCCCCGCCAGTTCCCTCAGCACCCTCAGGTGAAGAGCATCTGGACCTGCTGATTTAAACACATCCAGCCCCTCCACAAATTCCCTACCTAGGTCGTCCCTGACCCTGGGCATGGTGGTGCCTCCCCTGGGTCTGTCCACAATTCTAGTGGGGGAGATGTCCCAGTCCCTGTTCAGGAATATGGAGGCAAAGAATTTGTTAAAGAGATCAGCTTTTTCATTTGCTGCAATCACTAGATAGCCAAGCCTATCCTGTAGGGGCCCCATGTTACCCGGTGCCTTCTTCCTATGTATTTGAAAAAGGACTTTTTATTATCCTTAATTCTGGTTGCTAGTCCTAGCTCCATCTCTGCCTTGACCTTCCTAACAGCCTCCCTGCAGTCCTGAGCAACAGAGGTGTTATCCTCCTTGATGATAGCCCCTTGCTTCCACTGTTTGTACACCTCCTTTTTTGACCTCGGGCATCCCTGGATGCCTTTGCTGAGGCATGGGGGTTTCTTAGCACTCCTGCTCCCCTTGGTGTGCATTGGGACTGACTCCCTTTGAGCTCGGAGATCATCTCTTTGAGGAACAACCACCCATCTTGGACTCCCAACTCGCTGAAGCTCCTAGATCCCAGTGCCTCTCCTGCAAACTTCTTAGCTTACAGAAGTCAGCCCTTCTGAAATCAAGGACTTTTGCCTTACTGCTTGCTTTCACCACCC
>NW_017729034.1:50267609-50267924 GCF_001723915.1 Gavialis gangeticus
TGTCGCCCAGGTAGTCAAGTACCCGCCGACCCCCTCACCAGGTCGTCGCCCATGGCAAGGACCAAGTCCAGCAAGGCATTTTCCCTGGTGGGGCTGTGCACCTCGTGGGTTAGATGGAGGTCCTGTATCCCAGCTAGGAACTTATGTGAGTGGTTGAACCTGGCTGACTGCTCCTCCCAGCAGATGTCTGGGTAGCTTAGGTCACCCATGATAACCACATCCCTTGACTTTACAGCCTCTGTGAGCTGACCTGAGAATTCCAGGTCCAGCTCATCCACCTGGAGAGGCACTCTGTAGTAGATGCCCACTATCAAG
>NW_017729034.1:50272924-50280667 GCF_001723915.1 Gavialis gangeticus
ATAGATGCCCATTATCAAGTCACTTTCCCCACACCCCGCTTGTACTCTTACCCAGAGGACCTCATTTTGCCCCTCCTCTGACCCCATCCTGATCATAGAGGACATGTACTGCTCTTTGACGTATAGTGCTGCACCCCTCCCCCATCTTTTCCCTGCTCTGTCTTGCCTGTCCAGCCTGTATCCATCAATGTCTACTGCCTAGTCATGGGTAGAATCCCACCAGGCTTTCATGAGCCCCACTAGGTCTGGGTTTTTGCTAGCTAGCAGGAGGGCGAGTTCCTCCTGCTTATTCCCCATGCTTCGAGCATTTGTGTAGAGGCATTTGAGGCCTCCTATAGGTGCCCGTGCTGCCCCCTTGTTCTTAAGCCTGCCCTAGCACACAGGTAGTATCCAGGTAAGTGACAAGGGCATCACCTGGCTTGCCAGCGAAGTGTCCTCATGTTCCTCTGCGCCCCATCCCCCAGCGAACCTAGTTTAAAGCTCGCCATACGAGATCAGCCAGCCTGGAAGAAGAAACATGTTTACCTTTTGGGGAGAGATGAAGCCCATCCCACCCAAACATGTCCTCTGTGCAGAAATGCAGATCGTGGTCCAAGAACCCAAGGCCTGCCTGGTAACACCAGCTCTAAAGCTGCCAGTTGACCTTGCCAATGCATGTCTCATGGCACCGTCCACGTCTGCTCACTGGAAGGATAGAAGAAAAAAAACACCTGTGCCCCTGTCTCTTTGAGCTTTGCCCCTAGAGCCTTGTAGTCTCTCATGATGCGGTCTGGGTTGCCCCTGGCAACAGTTAGCCTGTTGGCCTCAGTGAAGTTTGGGAAGTCTGTTCTCTGGCACTAGATACAAACATTCAAAAAGCCCATGGCAGAATTGATCTAAGTTATGTGGTTTTCTGTGAGTGGCATAGTTTAGATTGGTAGCAAGCAGAATGCACATTGACACTTCAGTGGTGGCAAGTCTTATGCTGGGTTCTGCCATTCTTAAATAGTTTTTATGTGCTGAACTTCTGCTCTATTATGGGTACAGACTTGTTCTGTGTGCTGAACTGTATTGTGTTGTCTATTCCATTATGGGTATAGACTGACTTCTTATCACTTATACCTGTAAAAATGTAATATCTGTATCTGGCCTGGAAGTTGAAACCTGCATTTCTTCATTCATGTGTCTAATGATCGTTCCCCGGTAAACCATAGTAATAATCACTTATCCACCTACTTCATAGAGATATAGTGAGGATTAATTACGTAACATCTAACAGGTCTCTGAAGGTTTAAATCACTACATTTATCATCATCACTATCATCAGTTAAGCCACCTATAACCCATCTTCTCATCCTACACACTTAAGATTTTTCTAAGGTAGGAGTCTTAATTAAAAAACATGACTTGGAGTCAGACACTTGTTTTCATCACTGTCAGAAGCCTTAAAGCTGTGTTTTGGAAGGAATTTAAGGCACTTGAACAGTCCATGAGGAGAGATGCCATAGACATGTAGAATATTACATTTTAATTTCTGGAAATCTGCATAGTCTACAGATACATAGTCTATAGGATTTAGAACTAGTGAATGCTCTAAATAGAGCATTTAGATCCATGAGTGCCCTTAGTTGCTAAATGCAATTGCTCCTACCTGCTATCTAAAATAATTTTATTTTTCTTTTAAGAAAAGACACCTATAAAGCAACAAGCCTGATGCTCCTATCACTTACGTTACTATAAATCACAAATCACTCCGTTTAAAGCAATGGAGCTGCAAAGCAGATGTAAATGAGAAGAAAACCAGGTCAAGAAAATCTTAAGCCTTCCTGTAGCAGCCCAAATTTAATCTATCAACAATTGCTATTGGACATAGAGTAGAAATAAAATGTGGCTCTAAAATCAGATTCAAGAGACCATTGAGTGTATTTAGCTAGATTTTAAGTTAATAGCTCCATTCAGCAAAAAATACTTCAAAGGACAATTTTTAGGGGTTAAAAGGTCAGTATTAGGAAGAGGTTTGTAGTGTAGGTAGCAAGGAACTCAATTTGACAGAAGAATCTGTGCAAAGGCACGTGTCCCACTTAGAGAAAGCAACTGCTACTTTCCAGTAAGAAACAGCATTACCAAATAGTCATGATTATAATATTACAACTACATGACAAGTAATCGCTCTGGAATAGAGTATTTGCAAAAGGAACTGTTCCTGAGTAGCTGTAGCAGAAAACATAGCCCTCCTTAATTATGCCAGTCAACTGCCATGTGTAAGCAAGATCATTTAGTTTATCTGCATGAAAGAATCTAGCGAGTATTGGAGATGCCACCAGTGCTGTAGGGGGTCATATGAGTCCAGGGCCCTTGGGTGGATAAACTGCACCACAGCAGCAGTTGCCAGGGACCTTTTTGAATCCCCAAATCAGATAAACCTCCTGTGAACAGCAGCACAGGATACCGGTCTTGGCTGGGAACAGTGCAGTAGATAGGTTCCCCTTCTGATGTTCCGGCTCCCTGCCCAGGTCCCTGGATGTTCCCCACTGGCCAGGACCAAGCACTGGAAGGAAGAACTGCCCCACTTCCTCCCATCATCACCAAGTCTGGAGTCCTATGTACAGTGGGGAAAATGGGTTGAAGGGAGCAGGGACTTGCTGATCCCAAGACTGACACTCTGCACATCTATTCTCTGCAGCTTCTAACTGGATTGGAGCAGGCCTGGGCTTCAGTTACCCCCAGGTCATCCAGGGATAGTGGCTGCAGTGGTGGGAGAGCTGTGCCCTCTTCGTCACCTGCTCTCTGTTTGGACCCCTGGGTGTCCCAGTGCCAACTGGAGTTCCAGCCATAGGGAAAGGGAAGTTCATCTTGGGTCAACCTGAAATGACAACTTTTTTTTCTCACTAAAAGGACCTCTTCTCCCCTCTGCACTAAAACAAAAACAAACCCCCCCCCACACACACAAACCTTCATTTTAATTGAATAAAACAATTTGTTCAATTAGAAATAAAATCCTTGATTTCAGGATTTTTTTTACTTCTTAAAAATCAATTTAATAATTGTCAAAACAAAATATTGACTCTTTCAGCTTTTCATTTTTTTTTAATTGTTTCTGAATTATTTTTATCAAATAAAGTATTTGCATATAAAAACTTGCCTATTGCTATTCCTTAAGATGACAGATGAATCCTAGCCCCACTGTAGTCAACAGAAGTTTTTTCTATTTCCTTCCTTAATGACTGACTTCAAATTCCCTTATAAGGTCCTACAGCATGTCAAGAGCAGTATTCTTATTTAAACAATAGCCTAAAGGCTAATGTTTCTGTGGGCACATCTTCACAATATGTTTACTGCAGAGTAGACTAATTAGCTCCACAAGTAAACATCTCAGCATCTATACATTGTAAATACAAATACTATCCTGCTGCAGAGTTGTGTACTCCACAGCAGTGTAAGTGTATGTCTGTGGGGCACAAGGCAGGGCCAAGGGCCTTGTTGACCTTGTGTTCGGTGAGTTTGTGCCATGAGGGAAAGGCCTTGTTATCCTTGCAAAATCGAACAGCAGTATTTGTCCAGTTCTCTCCTGACACATCTTGATGTAATCTATAAATATTGGGAGGTGATCCCTTACTGAGAGTTCACTTCAAGGACATTAGGCCTGCTCCTCCTGGGGCTCCAACCTCGCCTTACACCTAAGCCAAATGCCAACCAATGTAAAGATATTGCAGGAAATCTATCAGTTGTTGACAGAAGTCCTACTTCTCTTTTGTTCCTTTTTTTTTCTTTGGCTCAGGGTCCTTTCAGTGCTACTTCTGGATAAAAAGCTCAGTAAACCCAGAGGTCACCACTAGGACAAAAAAGGAAACTGCAACAGCCAAAGAACAGCACAGCCCTGGTAAGTGTTTGGTACTCCCAAAGTCCTAAAATGCTATGCACTTTTTATTTTCTTTTTCACGGGTATAGGTTCCTTTCCCCAAGGGCTAGGGAATGATTCTTGTCTGGACACAGCCTCATGGATAAGAACAACTTAAGTCAAAGGAAAAAAATTAGGCACAGATAGGCAATGTCTTTGCCTACACTGCAGGCGAATATTACTTATACAGCTCAGGGTTCCTCCCCTTTACTCAATAAGGCCCTAAATCAGTCAGTCAGCACTCTTTCTATTATATAATAGTAACTCAAATGCAAAAAAAAGAAAAAAGAAAGAAAAAACAACCTTCTTTCACACTGAGCGGCTTGCAGCTGCTCCACTTTTCCCAGTTCTCCAGTATCCATAGTTGGAGAACACTGACAAATGTATCCTCCATAGTTAGAGCTCCTCCAAGCTCTGAGACCAGGATCTGGTCCTCTTCCTGTCCCCAGGGTTCTCACAGCTGGAGCTTCAGGCTAGGATGGTAGGACTTCCCTGCTTTCCCTAGCCATCTTCTTCTCTCTCTGGCATGGCCACACCACTGGAAATAGCACATTGCATGCGGTGAACGCTGATCTGGATGGGCCAATGGCTGATAAACCGGCAACCAGGTGGCTGCAGTGTTCCGAGGTGCTGTTTCTTGTAAGTCCAGTAAGTTTTCTGGATTTTTCTTCTTGTTCTATGAAGAGGCACAGGAAGCCTCTTCACAGCGTATATGCTGGCCCAGCTGGCCAGGGCACAAGGGTGCTTCACTGTGGGGGCTGCCTGCTGGCTAGCCCTGCACTGGAACATCCTTGTGCCCCAGCCAGCCCTTTCAAAGGACGTTGAGCTCAATTGGAGCAACCTTGGGCTGGCAGGCTGATCCCCTAAACCCTCTGCTAGCTGGGGCTGCTCTGACCTGGCTCAACATGCTGCAGTCCTGGGCACGTGTAAATATGATGCCCAGGAGCAATAAACTCTGATGCAATGTGTCACACTAATATGCATGTGTAGATACACGCAGTCTCTTCTATTATATTGATTAAATGTTGGTATTTACCTGAATTTTTGTATACTAGAAGCAGACAGTTTAAAGACTTCAGCTCAGAAAAGCATTAAAGCGGGTGTTAAACCCACCTGTATTCAAGATAGCACTTGAGAACATCCCTTACCTGTGCTCCTTGCGGGCAGGCTTCATTCAAGCTGTAACCTGGAGCACGGAGCATGGCTCCAGTCCAGCCCTGTAGCAGTGGTGCATAGTCCGCATGGCCACTAGTGGGCTGACCTGGGCTGGGGCCGTTTTCAGTGCCCTAGGCAGCAGCATGCATAGACCCTTCTGGTGCAGAGCAAGTGTAAGGGAGGAGGAGATGGGGAGCAGAGGGGCTGGGAGGAAAGGGGAAGGGGGAGAGGGGGACTAAAGGTGAAGAGTGAAGAAGCAGGGCCAAGGGTACAGGGGAGCAAATAGGAGGCAGAGGTGGCAGGGAGGGGCAAGCTACTTGATCTCCCCACCTGCTGTCCACTTCCTGCCTCTCTGCAGCAGTGGGGGAAGGACAGGTGGGGGTCGGGCAGTAAAGTTGACCCTCCATTTATAAATTTATAAACATTTAACTGTTATAAATTCCCCATGTATTGAATGTAATTATTGGGGGGTAGTCTTATATTCAGGGTCATCTTAAATTTGAGTAAATACAGTATATATTAAAGTGGTGGGCAGGGATTATATTCATTGTAGAGCTGTGGAACTTCATTTAGTGTATTTGGGTTACAGCTAATCTAAGTATCATTGTGAAATTATATGAAACTGGAGTTTATTTGAACTGCCTTCCCAGGTACCCACTATTGTATGGATAGATTCTCATCACTGGTGTAAAAAAAAAAAAAAAGATAATTGTATAATTTAAAGAGGAATGTAATCATTTTAGAAAAATTGAAAATAACAATTCTATATATTAAATGCAGATAACATCTATTTTGTACATCAAAACATTTCACAATTCTTGTGTCTGTCTCTAATTAGGAAACTCACCAACTTAGCATACTGCTTTTTCACACACAACAAACAAAATGGGAGGCACTCAATCTTTAAAGGTCTCAACAATCATGATTGGCAATCTGCAAATGCCATCGTTGTAAGGAATAAAATTCAAGTCACTTATATACTTCTCTTCCATAGCACTTCACAAAGGTCAATAAGCATTATCATCTAAATTTTGCACATGGAAAAAAACGAGGGTGCAGAGAAGTTAAGTGAGGTGCCTATTGTAGAGTTTAAAAAAAAACAAACAGCCTATTAGAACACAGCTGCCCTTTGGCAAATAAAGATACTGACTCCAGTGATAAAGCATGTGGTCTTCCAAGTGGACAAATACAATAATATACACAGGTTATAGCATGTCAGGCCATGGTCTCAAACCTGGAGACATTGCTTTTCAGCCTACAGCTAGTCAACCAGGCTGATCCAGGAAATCCTGAAGCCTCCATCAGGGCCCAGCATTGTGCCCATCCCCTGGCACTAAACTGCCCAGCTGGGATCAGCTGACTCTCTAGTTCCCCCATATAAACCCCTGACCCAGAACAGGATATATACCTGGGCAACAGGGCTCAGCTTGATCCCAGATAGCCTTGCTGTTCCTTCTGGTTTGTACTCAGACTCTGCTCTCTATCTGATCTCTTGCCTTCTTGACTTGGCTTGTTCTCTGACCCTATTTTCCATCTGATCCTCCCCCCTGTTTCCTGACTTAACTTGTTCCTAGACCCTGCTCTTTGTTTGATCTCCTAGCATCTCAATTTGGCTTGCTCTCAGACTCTATTATCTGCCTGATTCCCTCAGCTTCCTGATTCAGCCTGTTCCTAGACTCTGTGCCCAAACTGACCTCCTGGATTCCTGACCTGGTTTGTCCCAGAAATCCACTCATTCGTCTCAGCTGAGTCAGTACCTCAGTTCCCTAAGTGACCTTTAGGATTGGGAGACATTTCTCTGAGAATTCTCCATTATTTTCAGTGACTCATACTGGGCTTATATGGCAGAGGCCATGTTAAGGAACCTTTACTAAGGCAAGGGTACTGCCACTGCCTGTGCTTCCCTTTTTTCACTCCTACACAACAGACACCCACTGGAACAAAGTGTCTCAGCTCTACCAATTCCTTTGGGGGCTGCAGTAAAGGATGAATTTGTGTGGGTGGAACTGCCTTTAGGGTTTGACAACTTTGTGGACCTGGCTGTCTGCATTGACCAACAACTCCAGGAGTGGAGGCAGAAGGAGGTACCCCTGTCCTACTGTAGTCACTCCCAAGCTCATGTGCATTAATGGGAGGTGCTGTTGCTTTACACTGGAGGAAGAAGAGTGATGCTGCAGCAAAATCTGTGTCTTCATTGTGGGGCCTTTGGACACAGACTTACCAAATGCCCCAAGAATGCTAAGCAGGGAAATAAGCCACCTCAGCCTGGAAAGCGGGGTGACTTGAGGTCATCACAAACTCCCTTTGCCTTCTCAACCACACAGATTCATAATATACCTGATCCTTGCGACTCTTAGTTACTGCTTTATACCCTCCTCCAGGTACCGAGTCAGATCAGACCACATCCAGTTCTAATCACCTTAATAGATTCTGGGGCAGGAGGCAATCTTATCGATGTGACCATGACCTAGGCCCTACAATTCCTGCTAAGGAAGCTGTCCAAGCCCAAGACTGTTGAAAGTATAGATGGCTTACCTCTGGCATTTGGCCTCATGGGGCGCATCCAGACAAGTGCACATATGCCTCTTGCAGCATCTCAAAGGACTTTGAGACACTGCAAGAGGCATGTGCGGGAACAAAAATATGTTCTCCGCACTGCAGTCCCCCAATGGCTGCCCCACCCATTTCACCCAGAAATATCTCACACTTAG
>NW_017729034.1:50285667-50285933 GCF_001723915.1 Gavialis gangeticus
GCCCTGCTCCAGTATCCCCACAATTGAAAAAATTTTTTAAAAGCCTGCACTCACTGCAGTAGCAGCTGCCATTGCTCCCTGACAGCATGGAGCCAGGTAACAGCCAGAGCTGCATGATGCCTTGCCAACCAGACCCCCCACAGCCCTTGGTACTGCTGGTGAGTACAAGGCTTTTTTTTCTTTCTTTCTTTTTTTTTTTTTGTTTTTTGTTTTTTTAAGTGCCAGGAGGCTGGGGCCAGGGGGGGCAGCCATCAGGGAGTTGGGGG
>NW_017729034.1:50286060-50305569 GCF_001723915.1 Gavialis gangeticus
TGTCCCCCACATCCCTCCACAGCTACTCACATCCCCCCCTTCCCACCTCCCTCCTGCAAACCCCACAACCCCCCAGCACACACTCTGCATGCCCAGCTGCCAGACAGGATGAGACCTGCTGGCAGGAGCTGTGGCTGCAGGGGCAGCTGTCCCCACATCTTGGTTAGTGAAGTGGTCAGGGGGAGCTCTAACTGCTCTATGGTAAGAAAACCAAAGGCAAACAGTACCAAGACATATAGGTATTTAGAATTCATTTTATTATGATGATAGAGACACTGGTAGGCTTCCAAATTGCTTTAACAATTTGGATAAATCAATAAAACATTGCCCAACATCTCTCTCTCTCTCTCCTCTCTCACATCTCTATAGTGGTCTTTTGTTTTAATTGTGGATTTTGGGGTATTTTACAGAGTGACTTTGGGATTTTTTTATCAGGGATTTTTCAGTTTTCAAATAGGGAACACCAGAATTCCTTCTAGGGATGCCAGTGGAGGACACAGTCAGAGGAGCCGGCTCAGAGCTTGCACCTTGGACCCAGATGGAGGTGGCCGACCTCCTAGCCAACTGGAGCCAGGAAGACATGCTTTGACAGTTCAAAGTGGGCCACTACAGTGGGAACATCTTTCAGGCAATAGCTGCCCAGATGGCTGGGCAGGAACACATATGGCAGTAGTGCCACACAAAGGCCAACCCTGCAGCCACAGCCCACTGGCAGCTGGCCCAGAGGGGCGTGACTCTACTGGTCATGCAGTCCCCATCCAGGTCTGGCAGGTGTGCAGCAGGTCACAGCCAGGCAGCCGCCCCCGCTGCCAGACTGCTGCAGTGGGTAGAGGGTGCAGAGAACTCTCAGGGCTGCTTCAGCAGGCCAGCTGGCACAAGGGGTAGTGTCCCCAGGTACCAAGTGGCTGGGCCCCAGAAGCTCCTGACAGCGAGTAACACATAGCTATGTGCCAGGGCAGATTTTTGTACTGATAGGGCCAGGACAGAGCAGCTTTTTATACTGCTGGGGACAGTACAGGTACTGGCCCTGGGCTCTAGCTCCCCCTGGCTGCAGATCCACCACTACTGAGATGAACAACCTCAGGCACCATGAGATGCTATGCTTTGGGGTAATGAATTCCCTGCATAACCCCTTCATGCTGGCATTTCCCTGGCTCATCTGCCACAACTCCCTAGTCAGATGGAAAGGGCTAGAGGTTTCCTTTGATTTCAGGTACTGTTGGCAACACTACTGGAAACGCAGGACAGCTGCCCACTAGATGAGACCACTGTTGTTGTACAGGGAGCACAGCCCCCAGAGGCAAGATTCTGGTATTTTTGAATTGGGCTGGAATACACTAATGTATTTGAGAAGAAGAAGGTTGAGGTCCTCCCCACACATTGGGATTACAACTGCCCTATTGACCTACAGTTGGGAGCAAAGATCCCTACAGAACACATCGATGCCATGTCAGGAACTGAACTTGCCACCCTCTGTGAATATCTTCAGGAAAAACTAGCCTGGGGATTCATAAGAATGTCAAACTTATCTACTTCCCCTCTCACATTCATGAACCACAAGAACCTAAAGTATTTCCAGAATGCTAAGGCACTCAAGCAGAGACAACTTTGAGCAGTCTTCTTCTCCCAGTTTGACTTCCAGGTAACTTACCAGCCCAGACCTAGAAATGGGAAGGCAGACACCCTCTTGCGGAAGGCTGAGTATGATACAGACTTATCACAAAAGCCATACAAACCTAACCTGATTTTGATGCCTCAAAACTTCATCAGTGCCATGCTGCCGACAGACTAGCTCTCCATGCTCTGTGTCACTACCTGAGAGAAGATAAAATACCCCCAGAAGAACAGACCATCTTTATGCAACAAACACACTGGGCTCTAGGATGGGGTCATATTTATCTGAGATAGAAGCTACATATCCCCAAGTTTGGTTAGACTACCTATCCTTCACCTAAACCATGACCTCTCTGCCCCGCTCCACCCCCACCCCCACCCCCACCCCCCAACAGGACCCCTGGAACCAAAAAGACCCAGTGCCTCATCTCTTGCTACTTTTGATGGGTGCAATGGTGCAAGACTGTGTAGACCTTCGTCCACCTTTGCAAGGTTTGTACCAGTGCCAAGAGACCCCCCTCAGCAGCCTTGTGGACTCCTCTAACTCTTCCACCCATCTCATCCATGATCTGCAGTTTCCAGTCTCAAATGGTTGCTCTGTGATCCTGACTGTAATGGACCAACTCTCTGCATCCTGTGCCAGGCCTTCCCTCAGCAAAAGATATAGCCCAGCTGTGGTTGGACCACATGTGGGAGGCCATGTGGTGCACTTCCATGGCCTCCCAGATTGTGCCACATCAGCTCATGAAGCCCAATTCATCTCCTGGTTCTGGTGTGAAGCCCTGTGCCTACTGGGTGTCTGTGCTCATCTTATGTCAGCCTACCATCCCCAGGCAAATGGTCACGCTGAGAGAAGCAATCAGGTCTTAGAATGATATCTTAGCTCTTACCTTCATTTTTCACCAAGACAATTGGGTCTCTTAACACTTACAGAATTCTTATACAACAACTCTGAGCATGCCTCAACCAGGCAAAGCCCTTTCTTTGCAAGTTATGGGTTCAAACCCCTGTTTCATCCCACTTTACCTGCAGACTCTGACAATCACATAGCAACAGATTAAGTACATCATGTTCAGAAAGTCCAGGAGGAATTAAAGCAACACTGGGAAAGGGCAAAAAAGGCATATAAGCAGCAGGTGGAGCAGCATCGCCAGCCAGGGCCTGCCTAATCCATAGGGCAGAAAGCGTGGCTGCCAACTGAACATCTCCATGCTGACCAGCCCTCAAGGAAAATGGATCATCATTTCCTTTGCCCCTTACACATAACCTGACAAATTATAAGCCAGTAGACTTTGAATTACAACTCCCACAGACACTGAAAATCCACCTGGTATTTCATGTGTCACTACTTAAGCCGTACACAGAGAATTCTTTCCCATGCCATACCCATACCCAACCTCTCTCCCCGCCCCCCACCCCCACCCCAGACAATCCAGGAAGAGGAGAAGTATATAGGCCATAAGATTTCAGATTCAAAGTGGAGATGGGGGAAGTTGCACTATTTGATATACTAGGAAAAATATGGGCCAACGATTGTATGTGAGCCAGCAGAAAACACCCATGCCCCAATCTGCTGAAAAAATTCCATGAGGACAACTTAGAGAAACTTGGGGCCTCTGCCTGACCAGAAGAGCTGCTCATCTTGGCATGCCACCCTGATCAAAGCTGTCCTGAAGCTTCCGGTGGGGGCCTAGACTTGTGTCCACTCACCAGCACCTGAGTGTCTGTCTGGGGTTAGCTGACCCTTCAGTTCCTCCATATAAACCCCTGACCCAAAATAGGACAACAAGCCTAGTGGGCGTAACCTGATCCCAGACTGCCTTGCTGTTCCCTCCAGCTTGTCCTGGAACTCTGCTCTCTGTTTGGTCTCCTCACTTTCTGGCTCTGCCTATTCCTATTCTCTGTGCTCAAATTGACTTCCTGGTTTCCTGGACAATGTTGTCCCTAGAATTAGCTCATTCTTCCTGACCCTGCTCAGTACCTTGATCCCCAAGTGCCCCAGACCTGTCCACCCACACCATAGTGATGCATAAAATATTTTAACTTTGAAGCAAAAGGAGAAATCAAAACCTCCTTTAATGTGTATGACTATTGCCACTAATTTACAAGAAACACTAAATAAATGCCCATGACAGAATCCTCATAAAATTTTGAAAAGCAGACTTTATTTAGTAGGCACATCATTGCTTTAGTAGACTGAGCTGCACAGCTCATTTTATTTCACCTTTTGTGAATGTTTTTATTTGATTACACTGCATTTCTCCATGTCTGTGAGGATTCAAGTAAAAAAAAATGCTGTTTTGCTTCACTAAAAGATGGAAAAATAACAGTAAAACCAACTACACTACCATAGCTGGATATAAAAAAGAACTGTTGTTGGACAGAAGACACTGTAATCTGAGCACTGATGAAACTGCAACACAATCATGCTGAGCTTGTGCAGATAAGAGTTTGCATCACATGGGATGATGCATGCTGCTCACTAATAAAATAGGGAACAAAGAATCTGCTCAACACAGACATGGGTAAGGGTCTCAAAACAATACAATTCATATGAATTAATTTCCTTACTATGTTTGTAAAAGTTTGCTCTCAGCTGCAAGGTTAAAGGCTTAAAGGAAAGGTACTGCTCATCATACTATACTAACTCATTATCAACCAGCTGGCTTAAACTGCAGGTGTTACAGATTTCTATTCCAATAGAAAAACATTTTTGAAGAGATACAAACATAGAGTCTTGCATTATTTTACTGGCTAAGAATTTTATCTGATTGGCATTTCTCTTCCTTGAAAAGCTGTATTTTATTAAACTGTACCTGCAGAAACAATACTTTCATATGCATGAGAAAATGTGACTCCTAATGTACAACTTCATGTGCATTGTAAAAGAAGCACATACGGCATGAAGAATTTTTGAACATGGCAAAATTATTTTGAGTCATAGTAAGTTAATAGCTTTGATTTTTTTCACAAGCTTTATTTTCTGTTTTCTCTACAGAAGTTTCTGAATTTAATATCTTTTTTAAAAATACGTTCTAATGTTGTGTATAAGACAGACAAACTAAAAACCTAAAAATGTTTCACACTGTAATGTGCACTAATTATCTTAGCGTCTAGCATTTTACACTGAATGTACCTACTACATTTGAAAAACTCATTTTAAAATCAGCTTGTCAAAGCTTTCAAGAAGCTATCTGGGAAATCAGTTTGTTTGTTTTAATGAATAGGGTGAATATAGCCAGTTACAGAATTACAGGTCACTTTCTCCATACAATGCTGATGAAAACACAGTGTAATCCAGAGCTCCCGAGACAGAACCAGGTCCGGTGTAGGGAGGCATTCTTTTGATGCAGTACTGAGCTTGCTCAGGAGGCAGCTCTCGACGAAGCTCTTCTGCGAGAATATAGGGCTGAAAAACAATTCCCCCCCACCATTAAAGCAGGTACAAAGCATCCCATTTAACCATTATTTGGCTGTATTTTACAGCAGTAATATTAATAAACTGTTTTCCAACTCCCCAAAATAGTTCTGCTTAGTTTTAACTTCAGCTACGAGCAGGTGCAAATAACCCCTTCTGAAAACAGATTGGGTCAAAGTCTACCCTTCTCAGGGTATGTTTACCTTGCAGTCACACTTTTCAGCAGTATTTCAGATTGTGCTGAGCTCTGTGCTGCCACAGTAAAACTGCTACCAGGTCCCAACCTAATTTCAAGCTGGCTCATGTATGCCTATAGGATGCTTCCATGATTTCTGTGAGAGCAATGTAGACATACTTTCAATCATATGCTGATAACTTCAGTGTGAGAGGCTGTTTTCTTAATGAAACAGGGTGATATATTTCATTGGACCAATAGAATCTTTTATTGTTGGTCCAATAAAAGATATCACTTTGTCTCTCGCATAATTCTTGGACCTTCTTGGTTACCACATCACTCTTACACTATGTACACTTCAATGCTATTGTAAATCTATAAGCAAGCATTTACTGTCATTGTTCCTGCTTTCAATTTATAACAATAAAAAGGCATCCTTCTACTATTCTTAGTATGATTTAAAAGGGAAGTATAATAACAACATGTGTGATGTTTATGTTTTGTAGAATAAAGCACTAATCCTACTTTCTTGAGACTGTGACCTGAATTTCATGGCAAATTCCTGGTGGGAAAGTGTCTGAAAAATCAGTCTGGCCCTTACAAGCTGAGATCACAGAATCAATACAGAGGCCCAAACCGAGTCTCCTACAACAGTAGTCACTGTTCTCGTCTGAGTACAGATGCTTTTTTTCCTACAAGCACTGCCTCATATACTGGTTACTCTAGAACAGTGGTCACCAACCAGTCAATCTCGATCGACTGGTCAATTGACAGTCTGTCAGAGGCTCCATGATTGGGAGCGGCAGGATGCACATAGCTGGGCTGGGTGAGTGGCATCAGAGCCCAGGCAACTTGTCTGGGAGGCAGGGCAGTAGATCCTGGGGTGCCAAAAAGTGATCTTCAGGATAAAAAGGTTGGAGACCACTGCTCTAGAACATGAGCGGACTCTCTTTCCCCAAGTCATGCACTGCCAACTGGTGTATTGAAGGGAGCATGTTGCACCTTCTTGTGGAAGCATGTTACTGATCCTGAGCACCCAGTACTTTGAGGAACTTGTGTACTTCCCAGTGTTTTGCTCTGGCAAGGCATCACTGTAGCACTGCCACCCTCTAACACAGATGTGTTATAAAAGTGTGATCTGGCTCAGGATTAGGTGCAACTGGTAGTTTGTTCAGCAGATCTAAACTGCATTTAAAATCAGCTAAATTCTACAGCATTGCCCAGCTGCGGCTGTGAGTAGAAGTTATAAGGAAGTCTATGACAAGGGAATTACCCCTCAAATCAATCCTGTCGCATGGATTTGAGTGAGCGTATGGCATGCCCACTAGAGATGCAGGCTGTGTCACTGGAGTATAAACTCTGTGACACGTTGGATTTTTCCTAATGCTTTGTTAGATGAAAGGATAAGGAGTCAGCTTTGAATTTCACACACATTCCAGTTAGTCAGTTGGGTCAAAGTCCGAAACTGCTGCACAAGAATAAAAGGTGAGAGCTTTATTCTATAGTCTTACTACCTGAAAAGAGAACCTAGCAAGAAATAAGATTTTGTATGAGACTTTTAGTAAAGGAAGGTTAAATAACAGAGTTTCTGAATAGAGAGAGGTAAAGTGCAGGTAAATCCTTAGAGCCCAGCACTAAAAGGACTGACCTTATCTGAAGCTAAGATTCTGAAGGAAGCTATGACTTGCTCAGCTGTGTCTGTGTCCGCAGTCTCTCTGGTCATGAAGTCAATGAAAGACTGGAAGGAGACAGTTCCTTGCCCATTGGGATCAACCAGGGTCATGATTCGGGCAAACTCTGCTTCACCCTTTTACAAAATTCAAAAGAAATTGTCAATACAAACTCTAACATATATGGCATATTACTAGAGACTCTGGGTAAATTTTTTAAAGGCACTTAAGTAATTTAGGAACCTAAATGTTGTGGAAATTTAACAGGATTTAGGCTCTATACTGTCTATATCACCTTTAAAAGTGTGACTTAAAACATTTTTTAAATTTTATTCTGTCTTGTAAAGACAGCAGCTTTTACCACTCTGAAAGAATTTTCTAAATTATTTCTACGTACTTTTGTTCTTCTGTCTTTTTTTTTTTTTACCAAAGGCTTGGTGGATTGAAGGATTTTAACTCAGTCCTTCATTATTTCACCCTGTTGGCTCCCATTGACATCTATGTAAAAAAATTCAATTTTTAGCATAAAGAGGAGCAGGTTCTGTGACACTGGTCTTGGAAGCAATTCTGCACTGATTATCTCATGTTATTGTGGAAACCCAATAACATCACCTGGTGGTTTTGGCCGTCGGAAACTACTTTCAGGACTGGGACCTATGCTGACCAATAACATGCTGAAATGTGAAGTTTCACAAATTATTCTGGTGTTCATATTTATCAAAAGAATTTATTAAAATATTCTTCCTAATGCAATAATTTATTTCTAGGAATATTTTTCAGTTACAAGAATATGTCAAAGAGATTTAAAATAAATAATTCAGTTACAAGAATATGTCAGAGATTTAAAATAAATTCATAGATTCATAGATTCATAGATTAAGGGTCGGAAGGGACCTAGTAGATCTTCTAGCCCGACCCCCCGCCAGGGCGGGAGAACAACAAAAACCCCAAAAAGAGAAATGGGACTCAAACGAGTCCAGCTAGGTGGGCATCCAGCCTCTTCTTAAAGACCCCCAAAATAATAGATTTAAACTCAAAAGACGTATGTTAATTTATCAACTGGAAAATTAAAGGAATATTTTTTATAAATTGAAGCTAAATGCAACAGAGCATGAAAAAATGCTTTCAGGGCTATATTTTAAAAAATTTTTAGACATTAAAAGTATAAAAGAAAATGGAAAAAGAAAATATCTGAAGTGTAAATATGATTAATTGCAAACTATGATAAGCTTTATGGTAGCTGTGGTTAACATTATGAGTGATACACAAATTGAATTTCACTGTATCTTAAAATTCATACCAAATCATAACCCATTGAAATTAAGCAAGCTCTGAAATCGTCATGATCCATCAGCCCATTCTTCTTCTATTGATCAAAGCAGCATAAGGAATACAGGAGGGAAGGTTTGAGGTATCAAAGACAGGTAGGAGACCATCACCATTTCCATAAAGATGACGAATTTATGTCAGCAGAAGTTTGGATCCATGGAATGAGAGGATGTTCATTGCCAAAGCGAGTCATGAGGAGCATCATCAATTTAAAACAGTTGACACATCACACACGTCAAACAGACATCACAAGGTATGATACCAGAAGAAGGGGAGGTCAAATACAACATATGAACATACAGAGCACAACCAAAGAAGAGAGAAAGGCAGAGAAAAGTTTGTCATTGAAATAGCCAAAGTCATGAAAAGTAGGCTGCTTCGTTGTGATGCAACACAGTTTAAGGATTCAGTGTTGAAATATTTATCAGAAGCTGTAGCATCCTCTAGTGACACATTAAAGGCATACTGGAAAAAAGTTCATTCCTCTATATTTAAACTATTGTACCCCAGAGCCCAGGCAGACTGAACTGTGTGCTGAAACAAGAGTTTTCTTTCCTTTAACAACTAGCTAATGGGATTCAGTTTTCAGCAGAGATCTGAGCCTGAGGTCAATGGAAAAAAGTAAATTGTTCTATACCCAGCAAAGGTCTGGCCACAAGCAGGTTTCTTACCATCACCCATTTCTGAGTAGCAAGGCAAGGGCGGCACCCATCGCCTGTTGCTGAGAATGGTCACTGAAATGGGGTGATGGTAAGAAATATTGAAGACAGAAGTAAGATAAAGTCTACCTGTACTAGCCAGTTCTGTGTTCTAACCTAATTCACTGCTTCGCAGAGTGCCCTGCTTCTACTGGGTCATTCTGAGCACAAAGGAGAGCTCATGCTTGGAAGCGTGAACAATGAACAACTGGCAGCAATGTATGGGATGGGGAAGGCAGCAGCACCTCCATTGTTATTTATCAGAATCCAAATAAACAATCTTAAATCAAACAAAACCAGCAGATGACAAAACTGTATACACTGGAGGTAAAATCCACACCCTCTTCAGCCTATTATTATGCTGATCTATCCGAAAACAGTCATTCATCAGTTTCCTCTACCTGCCGGTCATTTCCAACCTGTCCGAGACTGATGAGGCTGGCTTTAAATTCATCAGAGTGGAGATTTCCAGATTCATCCTAGCATCACATCAGGGGTCATGCATGCAGCACGTAAAAGGAGGGGAAAAAGTCACAAATCAGGTTAGTTGGGTATTGCAGAACAGTCTGAAGTCCTATCAATAATGAGTTCAGATCAGACCAGATCATCAATAATGAGTTCAGATCATTGCGTATATGTGCAGCACTCTATTGTTGGAATGATTTGAAAATTACAGTAGCGTATTTGTTCCCATTGCTTTTCTTGTTCTTACTTCAACTGCAATGCTGAACTGTCACTATTATGTAAAAACCAATTCACCCCCACTCTTCTAAACATACATTTTCACTGAATGTTTTCTTCCTGTATGCTACCAGTTTTGTCCTTCATTTTCTGTTGGCATACCATATAATGGGCATGGACAGACATAACAATTATAGCAGTTTTAAATACCTCTGAAGTGCTATAGAAAGTGAGCAGGCAGATGAAACACAGTGTTATAGTGCTACAAAAAAAGGCTTTGAAATGTATAAAAAATGACCCTGACTAAAACAGGGATAACACTGAAGTGCCTCACAGGCAGTTGTACATATGCAGACTATGGAAGTGCTCCAGATGAAAAGTACTTAAAAAAGGAGGGACCTGAAGCTCATGTTTGTCTGCCCATTATAGCAGATAGAGTCAATGGATAACTTGACTTGAACAAAGCCATTCTATTAAGGTTGTCACTACTCTCTTGATTTGATTTTTTTAATGGAATAAAAGAGAAGAACTTTATTTTTGCTTAAATGCAAAAGAAAAACCTGATCAGTCATGTAATTTGTCTTCTTTTATGGCCTTAAAGTGGGGTCTGCTTTGAATATGGACTATAAAAATGACAATGGGGTGTTCTAAGTTTAACCTCCCAATTACTCCAAATCAAATTTGCTCAATTTCCTAAGTTACTTATCTTTTCTAACAACTAGCCCAACAAATGTATGTTGAGTTCTGAAAAATAGACTGGTTTCTGGATTGAACATCAAGCATAATGCCTGAACCAATTAAGGTATTTACAGATTTAATTAAGATGCATGCCATTAAGGTTTGTCTCCAAATTCTGCAAGTAGTTTCCTTTGATGGTCTGAAAGACTGACCACTTATAGAACTGTGCTAGGCCCAATTTTTTTCTGTGGCTTCCACATGAGAGAAAAAGAACTTGGGTCAGTAGGTTAACAATCTATTTTTGAAAGGAGACTCCTATATACATATATTTGTTAAAACCATACATGGTCTCAGAGAGGTATTGGATGCATTAAAAAATACACTGGTACCACGATCAGTTCCTGTCTCCCAACATTTTTAGAAAAATAGTGATGTTGTAACATTTGTTCTATCTGCCATTAATCTCCCACAGCTCCACAGAGTGCAGATGAGAGGCAGCAGTACAAAGCCAATGTTTACAGATAGGTTGGGGATGAAAATTTTGAACAGGGTTTCTTGAAATGAATGAAGACAATCAAGTACTTCCTTTAAATTCAGCCATAATTAATGGGACAATGTTTGCTGTGAAGTACCTTATTTCAAACAATTACTATAGACTCCCAAACATGCCAATCCATTCTGACTCATAACTCATAAGAACATAAGAAGTGCTATACTGGGTCAGACCAATGGTCCATCTATCCCAGTATCTTGTCTCTGGCAATGGCAGGTGTGAATGTTTGACTGGGATAGAATATACACAGAGTATAGAGTAATCTGTCCCCTGTCATACCCTCCTGGCATCCATCATCATTGGTTCAGACATGCCAGCGGATATATCCTTGACTGCTCTGCTTAATAGCTATTAATGGATCTACCACCCACAAATTTGTCTAGTTTCCTTTTGAATCTGGCTATCGTATCTGTCTCTACAACCTCCTGTGCTAATGAGTTCCACAAATTAACTACATGCCATACAAAAAAAAGTATTTTCTCTTGTTAGTTTTACACCTGTCTCCTGCTAATGTCAGTGGGTGCCCCCTATTTCTAGCATTCTAGGACTTGGTGAATAACAATTTCCCATTGACTTTGTCCATACACATCATGATTTTATAGAACCCTACCATCTCCCCCCTCAGCCTTTTTCCTTCCAAACTGAAGAATCCTAGCCCTTTTAGTCTCTCCTGGTACGGCAGCTGCTCTATCCCCTTGATCATTCCAGTACCTTTTCTAAGTCTACTACATCCTTTTTGAAATCTGGAACCAAAACACCACACAGTAATCAAGACATGGATGCACCATGGATTTCTATAGTTGCATGCTTTCAATTCCTTTCTTAATGGTACCCAATGCTTTTTTAAACTTTAGTTATTAATAAATCCAACTTACCAAAGATGTCCAACATTTTAGGGGCTTTTTTTTGGTTACCACTCCACACTGAGCAGATTTTTTTAGAAAACTGTCTACAATGCCTCCAAAATTTCTCTCCTCTCCAAGCTCACTTCTGGATCAGCTCCAAGAGAAAATTACACCAGGAGTGAATTCACATATTCAACTTTATTTATAAGGCCTAGCAGAGTATAAAAAACATGACAGGAACTAATAGTCAAATCCTCTCTCACTCTCTGTGAGCCTGTTGGAGCCAGACTATGGAGGAATTAGGACTGTTTGACCAAGTTTGGTGGTGGACAGTATTGGCATGTGCCCCTGCTTTTTGTACAACCCAGCCCTTGTTGTACAGCAAACATATGAGGGCACAGTGCAGGAGCTGTAAGACCTATGAATCCATAGCTACGTGTATCTATCAATCGTCCCCTGAATAGGTGTGTGGAAGGAAACAAATGTGATGCCAGAGTTAGTATCCACTTCACGAGCTGGGCGTGGTTGCTTGTACCAAGTAGTAAGGCAACATCGGAGGCTTCATGAATTTTGTAACATGCATTGATCCTGGTCTAAAATACATCCCTTTTTATGCCACACATCAAATAAACATAGAATCATAGAAAATTAGGGCTGGAAGAGACCTCACATGGTCACCTAGTCTAGCCCCCTGCTCAAGGCAGGATTGTCCCTGACTAAACTATCCCAGCCAAGTGTTTGTCTAAGTTACTCTTGAAAACACAATTGTACTTCATATGAAGACACCTTACAATGAAGTCACAGATCTCTTTCTATTGCTTTCCCTATTTTAAAATATAACGTGATGACTCATATATCGAGAAAAGTTTCTTTATATTTGCGTTGTTTACAAGCCAACATTAAAGATTTACATGAGTTCTAAAGGGATATAAATAACTTTGCCTTCTTCATCCTTCCCTTCCAACCCAGAACAAAACACTGAAATCTCCTGTCTTGTCTCATTATTAATCCCCTAAAACTTGTCCTTTTCCCTCTTTGATTTATATGTGGCCTTCTACAAAGACAAAATTCTAAGTGAAAGTAATGCATCCTCAATGAATGTTAATTTATCTGTATTAGTTTACTGATGTGTATTGTTTTAGAGGAAGCTGTTAGGTAAAATATAGTGTCAATCTTGCTATTGTTTTCCATACAAAGTTCCCATTTAAAGTCTGTGGTTTGCACAAAAAGTAGACTTTGGCTCAGAGTCGCTTCCTCCGACCAGGGAAACAAGAACTTCACCTGGTATTGCATATATAGCTACAGTAGATAATCATATACTTTGCAATCATGTGTTTATTGAACTGCATCAAATCTGAAATAAGAACCTCTACCATTAACATGACGTGGAAACCAAGAAAGAACAGAGAGTTGCCAGCTGCCAAATATACCGTTCACTATTCCAATTTCTGTTTATGAAAAATCACTTGTACATCACTTTGAGCACCAAAAAAACTTTCAGCTCTAAAGTGAATTTTGCCTCTGTCCTTTTTATTTCCTGTTGCAATAAATTTGAAGAGACAGAGAAAATATACCAGCTCTACAGATCATGAATGTCCATACTTGGAACTAGATTGTGCCTTCAGGCACAGCCTTGAACAAGATATGGTAAGCTCCACCCATGTAGAAGCCATTCAAAATAATGTGGGCCTAATCCTAAGACCCTCATTCTCAGAGGGAAGGACTGCAAAATCTATTTTTAATGGTAACAGATTTTGCACTACAATATAATTATGATGTTGTTTCTTTGCAAATGCTTTTCCTAGAAATGTAGTAAGGGATTCCCCTCTCAAATCTATAACTACATGAAGTTCTCCTTGGAGGTAGTCTATAAACAGTTGTTAGTCTCATGCATCTCAAAATAAATGAGGAGCAGTTAGTAACTCTTTGCAAATTAGTACTTCGATAATATTCACACAAACACAGCTTCATAGTTTAGATTTTGGTTTAAACTGAAAGACTGCCAAGAAACATTAAGCTAAGACATTCATTAATGATCCTGTTGTGTTTATATATTTAAAGCCTACTCATCAGGCATTATATTAATATTTTGGATCTTTGGTAAATGTTTGTCATTGTGAATTACAGTTTAATTCTTTCAATGTATTTGTACAAATACATCATACATAAAACCACTGTCTGAAACAATAGAATTATTCATTATAAAAGTAAAACCAACATTTTGTCTTACAGGGAGAATATGATGCTTTTCATGTTTTTAGAGCCAAATTCAGGTGACCCAATGTCACCTTCATTTCAATTCAAGGCAAAGGATTTCATAATTTTGCTGTATCTGTCTAAATATCCAGCTTAGAGAATCTATTCTCAAGTATACCTAAATAAACTCTGAAGCAGAGTTGATACCTTTTATCCTCTGACATTGAATATTTAAGTGTGTGGGAATGAAGGGAAGATATAAAATTGAAAAAGCATCTTCAGTCTCTCAGGTGAGTTTCCTCAATGAAAAAAAAATCACTGCCTCCTAACTTTTGTCAACTGAATCACATCTTCCCATTAAATTAGACTTTAATTCATCCATGCAACCTTCACTCTTATCAGCATTTCCACTATCTGTGCATGCAGGAAGACTGCTTTAATAGCTGGGTATTTTAGCATTTTACTTTTTCCTTTCTTAAACTTTCACACTGGTGAATATTAACTACTCTCTAGTCCTCTGGTTTTACCTTCTTTCCCTAGGGCCTGGCCTCTCCTACCCTGCATAAATCTTTGTCAAAACACTACCTTACTCTTGGCCCACTGCATACAGCTGCTATGCTTGTGTATTGTTTCCTCTAGAATCTCTAGGTCTGATTGCTGGTTGCTGAAAAGGTGGAAGCTCTGTAACAAAAGAGTTGGCTCCCATAAAGCTTTGCTTCTCCATATAATCTTCATGCCTTCTGAAGTACCAAGAGCATGGCCATACACTTATGTGGCTACCACAGCCTGGGCTTCACCAGCTTTCCATGCCATCCTCTCAAAGCCATTGGAGCTGGCTGAGAAGGCCAGAACCAGAGGGATTAATAAGCAATAAATATGTGCTTCATGGAGGCATTTGGTATTTTGCCTAAACAGGTAATATTAGTTAATATAAAGCTTGTAAGTTTGTAAACCACAAATGTAACTTGTCTGTCATAAGTTTAACCAAAATAATAAAATGAACTATTTGTGGAACTGACTGGGCCCCATAGGCAAAGCTGTAGATGTGAGATTAGCTGACCTAACGGTTTCTGCTCAGGGCTCAGCTATGACGATAAAAAACTGGATCCAACTGCCTGGCACACCCAACACATTCCAGGAAAGCACATCCCAAGAAAGCATATTCAAATGAAACCTAAAAGGGGTTGGGGCTTAGGTGGAGCAATGTCAATTCAAACCTAAACGTGCTGCATTATAATTTGCTTATTGGATAAACCTAAGTCTGGGTAGTAACCTTTTATGATAATTTTTAGCACCTTTCAATCCCATAGGGTAACAGCTATAGGGAAACATTATGAGAGGCTCTAAAGCCAACAGATTAACATAAGACTAGGTATAAAAAGCACGTGCATCAGGTAACCAGCAGGAAGAAGGGAACAGAACTGTCATTTATGTTCCACACCCAGACACCGGACTCCCGGTGTGAGTGAGGATTGGATCCTGATCAAGGGACCTTCCCCAGTAATCCTTCTGACAGCATAGATCGGGGACACCTGACTTTGCTGGAATCACTTGACGTGTACCTAGCATTGAGGGACTATCGATAAGTTGCCAACCCATGTCTGTCTATCTGTTGTTTTGAACAAGCCCAGTGGCTAATACCCTCGCAGTGCCCAGTTGGCCTGTGACAGAACTGATCTATCTATCTGTTGTTATTATCTGTTATTTACTATTAGCTCTTTAATAGCATTTATTTTTTCTGTTAACTGTTGTGTGTGTGTAAGCTATAATAAATTTGTCTTTACTTCACTCCCAACTTTGCCTCCTCGATCCGAAACTAAATCAAACAGCCCAGTTGGCCTGTGATAAAACTGATACGCTCACAGTGCCAGCTGGCCTGTGACAGCTGGCACTGCTGCTATTTAGGGGGGCAAAAAGCCCTTCTTCTAAATTCATGAGAGCTAACTGCTAGAACTGGCTAGACCAGTGGCCCTTAACACATGGCTCACATGACCCACAAGACCTTCCAATGTTGTTTGTGGCTATAGAAAATTAAAAAGTTAAAACTGAGGCTGAAAAAGAAAGTAAAATGGGATGTGGTTGCCCACTATGCATTACCTCCTGTTATCTAGGGAGCAAGCAAAACTGTGGGGACTCCTGGACTTCACAGTGCAAATTCTGCTGTAATCGGTCATCTTTGTGAAAAGGTCCTTCTTTTCTTTAATAGATTCACTTAAACTATATGGTGTAATAAATCTGGGCCTGATGTTCTTGTCTGCTTTTAATGTCTCTAATTGCTCAATTATCTGCTCCAGTGCACTGTGAAAGCCTTTTAGCTTCCTACCCTGGGAAATTTATTGTTGTCTCTAGGATGTTATCCTCTGCTTTCTTACTGAATGGAAAGAGGAATTACATTGCACTACAATTATATTTAGTTTTTCCATAAAATATATCACTGACTCCTGTGATCTACCCTCTTTTAACTTATGGGTGCCTATACATGAGCAGCAAGGCTGTTCCAACATGCTGTAATTACAGTGCATTGGAGTATGGTAATTATTACTGTGCTCCAGCAGCCCCCAGCATCTTATGCATCAGCATCCCTGTGCTAAAAAATGGCAGTGGGGGCACTTTATCTAAAGCTCATTCAAAAAGCTTTGAGTGTGGGGACACTGACACATGAGACGCTCTGGGTGCTTTAATTAGAGCAGCTCTCAGAGTCGCTCTAATTAGAGTGTCTGCCCCCCTCTCCCAGAACACATGTATAAACACCCTATGTATTTGCCTCTAATGCAGAAAGTTTTGTTTTTCTCTGAAAGGCCAGGTACCAAGTGACTATCCCAATGTATACAAGAATAAATCCATGTGCATGTAAACCAATTTGGTTTCAGGAGTGGGAGTAACAATTCAGCTAACTGGATAAAGATGAAAGGGAAAAGGCACTGAGCCTTGAATGGTTAGTGAGTGTGTGTGGCCTGGGTGTGTGTGCAGATCTCTGGAGCCAAGGCTGGTTTAAAACCAGTGGTCCCAGAGGGTCAAGGCAAGCAATTCTGCACAACCTGGTGATGGAAGGAATTGGTACTGGGAGAAAGCATATAACAGGCTAGTGCTTTAATGTAAGGGACTATATCTCTGTGTACCATATACAATTACCTATTTTCTTTTTTATTTTAATAGGTTCATGCAAATATTGAATCATCTGTTTTGCTCTGCATTATATATCAAACTTGAACAGAAATTTATCTTTAAATCATCTATATAATCAATACTATGATTTTAAGAGAATATGACTCCTTTTTTATTTTTCTTTATTACTCATGAAATGATCTATTCTAATACATCTTGGATTTTTTTTAAGACAGTGACATTTAAAATGAAGAGAAACTTGCTTTTGGGAACTATAGAAAATGTAGGAGTACTGTACCCTATCAAAGTGATTGAAGGATGCTCTGAATTCATTCATTTGTTCTTGAGTGATACCCTTGGCATCTCTTGTAAGGATCTGAGTCTCAACTTCATTGATAGTTCGGGCAATGGTGGTCAGGAGGAGTTCCCATCCAACACGGACATGCTATAGGAGAGGACACACAGATTCTTCAAATTAGTCATAAAACACAGCTATTTAGATTACAAAAAGGAAAGTAAAAGAGAAAACAATGGCAGCTGGAATATTTATATGGAGAGTTGCTTGTTAGCTCTAGCCTATTACTATGAATACATCAGAAGTACAGGTTGTGGCAGAAGGTCACCTCTGGTTCTCCCCAAAACTCTGCTCTGTGACAATTTGGTTAGGATGGGCACAGCAGAGGATACACACCTTACCCTATCTCTTTAGGTAACCTGAGCTGGATCCATTCCTGAGGGAGGGGGGAAACCTGCTCCCTCTGCCTATGTGACTGGCATCATATACCTGGGTGATGGGCTTGGGCTCTCTAGTAGGCTAGAGACTGCCAATCTGCCCAGCAACCAGTGATGCATTTTAAATTGGTTGGCTGGCAGCCAACAGGTGCTGGCCTCCATTGGACCAGGTAAATGAAGTCATAAGGGCTATATAAGTTAAGGACTGCCCAGGAGGAGCAGCAGTAGCCATGATGAAAACTCAGAGAGAGAGAGAGAAGAGCTGGACCATCTGAAACTTGCTCTCTCTCAAAACTCGTGATCAATGAACTGCTTGCCTCCAGAGGGAATCTCCACCTGCCTCTGGATGATACATGTGAATAACCTACCTGAGCTCTAACTAGATATATAGCTTGCAGTAACTCAGATGTGTGATCAGAGGCTACTCCAGCCACCCTGTTTGCTCTATGGGATTTATCTGATACTACTCAACTCTGTACCCTATTCCAACACTACTCCTTGTAACTAATAAAGTTCTCCTTTGTACCTAGCATGGGAGACTTATTGGGAGTGGGTCTAGATTATACCTTGGGGTCCCCTTGGTTCAGCTCACTAAGGGAGACCACTACTTGTGCTTCCAACTGAGGGAAGCACCCCAAGTTCTTGAAGTGAGTCAAGTACCCTTGAGGGCTACTAGGCCTGTGTTTCCCAGAGGGTGCAGTGCCAGGATCAAGCCTGTCCCTGGGTGGTGGCAGCTCTACCCCAGGCTAGCAGGTGTGCTCCAGGAAGAGGGTCAGCCGGACATGAGGCACCCCCAGGGAGGCACTCAGAGCCTGGAAGGTGGTTGGGTGCAGTGAGTAGGTGGCTCAGTGCAGGAGCACCCCCTACTGGCCCACCACACAGGTGATGTACAGAAAAACATGGAATTCTTTCCTAAACTTGTATCTATTCATGTCCTGTTTCAATGCTGGATGATAATGTACATTTTAGCTACATAATCCATTGTTGTCTTAGATTACAACACTTGGATTCAAGAGTGTTGGCTTAATTCTGGGAAGTATTTGGCTGGCACAACATCGTCTCCAAAACTTTCTAGTTAAAGTCACTTTCTTACCTTTGGCCCCAAACTCTTTGAACACTAAAACTGATGAATCACTTTATGCACCTAGGTAGTTTCATTTAGTTCATGGGAAAACTTAGTATGAAAAGTGCCTCAGATGTAAGTGTTGGCAGGTTTGCAGCCTTCATTGTAAAGTTGTTTATTTGTCATGGGAAATAAATGAAAAAAGTGAAAGAAGACTTAGTGCTCCCATGGTAGAAAAGCCTTGAGTTTAAAGAAAGAACAGAGCCAGGAAAGATTCTATTTCAGAAAATGAAGTTGTTTGTCAAAAGAAATTATTAAAGAAGTCAAAGATATAGCCTTTATGTTCCAATAGAGATATTTAGTAATATTTACCCGGTCAATAATCCATACACCACCTTTTTGTAGACAAAAATAAAGCCTCAACAAGCAGCAAGGCTAGGACCTTCCTCAGCATTGAGCTGGCCAGATAAGATGGTATTTTAGCAGAAGTCCATTGCACAATTCGTGTCAGAGTGAAAAAATTATAGCCACTTTCAGATGAGTAGATTGGCTACAATTAATAGTTCCTGCAGCATTTCAGTGCTGCGATGTCTACTGCTTCCACAGCTCGCTATAAATGAAGGTGGGTTTTTTTGCACAGCTCTGCTAGTGCTTTTTCTTTATCGCATCAGAAAAAAAGGTAGAGCCCATCACAAAGGTGGCAATGTCTGTTCTAATATAGATAAATGAATACAATTAATAGGTGAAAGCCA
>NW_017729034.1:50310569-50313822 GCF_001723915.1 Gavialis gangeticus
TGGTATTTTAGTTTTAAAAAGATGAAAAGTTTTGTTTGTGTCACAAAATCACAGTCAAAACAAACTGAACCTTAGAAACCTGTTTTTCTTCTGCTGCTGATAAATTAAAAGTCTGGTAAATTCTGCCTTGTTTTAGATCCCCGTCAGATCAGAAAGGGGGGGTTATAATGAATCTGATAACAGAATGCCTGACAAGAACAGTAATGAATTCATAGCTACCTCCATGGTATAGTTGGTGTGCTTGTTATCAAACACTAGTGCTTCCTGGATAAGCTGATGGTCTCCTTCCAGCTTGTCAATATTTGTTTTGTAGTTGATGATATTGTGCTCATATTGCTTCAGTTGATTCATCTGGTCCTCCAAAGGCCCTGTCATTTCAATAGAGCTGCGGGCAATTTCCTATTACATGGAAACAAATAAAAGAATTAAGCCGCAGGTTTATTAATTTGCCAAGCATTTACATGAAAAAGCAATGTTTTCATACTAAGAGTTGGCAACAATATAATCCTCTGCACAAAAAGAACATATTCTACCCTGAATTACACTCCACAGAGGAGACGCACACTTACCTCTGGAGGCAACATCAGGACCATGCTGTCTTTGTGAAAAGATCACAACCGAAGTAATAATCATCATCGTCTAGGAACTGATTTTCAAAGGTACAACTCCATTTAACTATCAACACTTTGTGCCTTTAAAAATCTCCATTCTACAATTTTCATTTTCTTCTAAAAGAACTAATCTAATATATCTAGAGAGCTTTTATTAGCTTTTATGATCTCTCACTGCTTTAAAAACCTTTAAAGGAGTTGATTGCATTTGTTTGGGTGGCAGAAGGCAGGGTAGTTTTGCACTTTATAGCCTAATTAAATGAGAGATGCATAAGCTATCACAAGCAGCAGCTTAATTCATCAGATACTAAAAAATTGTTTGGAGCGCCAGAGCATTGCAGTCCAGGCCACCAATATGCTGTGTGTACAGACACCTCTTCTTCACAACCTGAGTGGTACTCACCTCCATCTTGGTCTGGATCCATGGTCCAATGACATTGGCCTGAGCAGCAAATTGGCGACGAAGACGTTCATTAGAATGCTGACGAGCTAACTCCTCCTGTAAAGCTTGATCCCTCACAGGCACAAGTTGCTTCACCTGCCAGGGTGCCAAAAGCATGAGGATGAATACGAGTAACTCAGATCAGATCACATTTGTAAAATTAATAGAGCATGACCTGGTAGATGCTGATTTTTGAAGCCGATCACAAGTTTTTCCATTTCCAGTGCAATTTGAAAACAGAAGTCATAGAGTAGAAGGTGCCTTGGGTGGCTCCCCCAAGCAATTTAAACTCCTTTTTGTATAGAACATGTCATTGTCCACATTCCTTTAGCAACTTGAAACTAAAGCTGGGAATGCGACCAGAAAGATGAAATTTTAAGTCAAAGAAAATCTTACCTCTTCCTGCATTCAAGTTTAAGACTATTTATTTCGTCACCACAGGTTTGTTCTTCAGGTTTTTTTGTTGTTGGGTTTTGGTTTTCGGTTTTTTGGCTTTTGAAATACATTCTGAGCAAATTACTTCCTATCAACTTCACTTAGCTTTAATTGGCACACAGGATTTCATTTAAGCAGAGCCACTAGGATAGGTTGAGAAGAGGTATGATGGGCTTGGTTTGAATATAGATGAGTCTGAGTAAGTGAGCTCCAGAAATTATTTTTTGCCCACAATGCATTGTTACATGGAATCTGAGTTTGGGTCTCAATGCTTTGGCCTCATTACCTGCTGGAATCAGCTTTCCATGGTTTGCACTGTATACTATATATTTACATGGATGTGAATATTCGTGGTTATTCTTTGTATTTGCCTTTTAAGTGTTTTCCAAAAGCAGATCAGGAAGCTGATCCAGCACCCACTGAAATGCCTGGCAGGTTTTCATTTAATTTCAGAGGGAGCACAATTGGTTTCTTGAAGTATGTATTCACAGTCTTTAACTATATAGCCATATGAATGATGAAAGCAATTGCAATTCAGGTTAGTGTAATCTTACTTCATAGGTAAATTTAAGATATGCACCCCTATCTAACATTTAAAATGTGTTTTAAATACACTTTATAGAATAAAACTTAAGATGGAGGCCAAATTCTCCTCTCAATCCCATATATCAGTTATCCAAATGACCTACTAAGTTTGTTCTCTACAAATGAACTGAAACCTGATTAGCAATGTTAAATACATTTGACATTTTCTTAATACATATTTCTTCTCTCACCAGCTACTCATACTATCCATAATCACAACCAAGCTTCTTCTGGCCAGTAACTTTATTTCACATTACCATATCTTTTCTTGGGTCCAGACTAACAATGATTTTTAATACAAAAGTTTCATCCAGGGCATGTTCCTGAAGTGTTTACACATGGATAACAGGCACAGATCCTCCTGAGTGTTATGGGATCATCTGCTGATTTTTTTTTTAATTTAATTTTATTTAATTTATTTTTTGCAAGGGGGAATCAAGGCAGGGTGTGGAAAATTCACAACAATTACTACAGCCAAGTTTCCTGCACATTCTCATTCATAAATGAGAACAGTATTCCTGCAACAGTCTTTCCACTTAAGCATACAGTACCTTTTCCCACTTGGTGCGGATTTCATCCAGAGTGACGGTGCTGTAAGGATTGTTTGAACTTATTCTCATGTTGTAGCTCTGAATAACTTTCTCAACTTCATTGTGGATTGAGAGGATAGCCTGTCTTTCACCATCTGCCTCAGGCAAAGTGGCTTTAAACTGTTCATGGGCAGTGATTAAACTCTGAAATCAGAAACGAAGAGGGAGAGCATTAGTATTGTACATTAGAATCATAGTTCTGTGGTGTTGAAGGCCTGATATAAATACATTAGACTAAAGCTTTCATAGGCAACAGTCTACTTTTTCTGATGGACTGCAGTCCGTTCCTAGCATCTGATGATATAGGTTGCTGTCTATAAAAGCTCATGCCTCTCTGAACTAGTTAGCTGCCAGCCTGTCTGCTGTCAGACTACCACACCTAAGTACTTCAGTAGAAAAGTTGCGATTCATTAAAATGTAAATGCAATTATTTTTATTTGGGGAGATGGCAAAGGGGAGAGGGAGAGAGAGAGTTATTTGCAATAAATAATGAAAATCTAATATTTGTGCTAATGCATAAAAAGTGAAACTGGACCACTTAGTGTTACCATTCATTCACTGAGAAAGGTTGACAGGTAAAAAAAATATCT
>NW_017729034.1:50318822-50323316 GCF_001723915.1 Gavialis gangeticus
AAATAATGAAAATCTAATATTTGTGCTAATGCATAAAAAGTGAAACTGGACCACTTAGTGTTACCATTCATTCACTGAGAAAGGTTGACAGGTAAAAAAAATATCTTTTTTTTTTTAACTTTGCAGTTTTATTAAACTCAAGTGTTGTTAGAAAAAAACAGGTGTTTAATAAATGTGCCATTTTATCCTGCTACTGTCTCTTAACTACTTAAAAATCAGCAAAATATGATCAACTGGTGCAAGGAAGTCTTTATACTACAATTTTTCATTGCAAATTTCCTCTTCAGTGACCTGAAGGCTGTGTATAGAATTTCTTTTTTCACCATTTAAAGCACGTTATTGCCGTGACTTAACAGAAGTGCATGGCACTTACAGCACTTTAAATGGGTACAGCATTTTAAATTAACCCTTGATAACTGAGGCATTACATTTGAGGCACTGTATTTTAAATAACTTCTGTATGCTGGTCAAATTTCTGACTAGTGGAGAAGCCCCAGGAGACTGTGGAGTGCCCCCTGCTTCCTAGCCTGGAAAGTGCAGGGAGGCTCAGAGTCCACCCCCCACCCCCAAGCACTGCTCTTCTGTCATGTTTAAAAGCACTATAACTTTATTGTGCTATAAAAAGTGCTCTAGATTACAGCACAGTAAAATGTGCATAGAGCACTTCTGCACATACCCAAAGAGTTCACAATTTGAATTCAAGTTCCATGGAAAACAAATGGGAAATTTACCATTAATGTCAATAGGGTTGAGATTTTATCCCATATGTATATTGTCTTTGCAGGGGAAGAGGACATGAAACTGACACCCTTGCTGGGGGCCACATGCTGCAGAAGCCCATGCTGTGGGGACAGCCACCAGGAATTCACCCCACCACATGGACTGCGCTACCAGCACATAAGCCCCCCCACTCCCCCCCACCCACATGCTGCACAGGTGACATGAAGTCTTCCAGGGACTCCCTCCACTGCAAGGTGGGGAGATGCCGTCAGGGACTGCATGTTAACTGCCACCAGTTGAGCAGTCCCTCTCTAATGTATTATGATGCAGGATTCAGGTCTACATGTAGGTAGTAAACACCTGACAGCATCCTTTCAGTACAGCTGCACAAACGTATTACTGTAACTTTGATTTTGACTACAGCCTAAGAAAAACAAAATGAATCCCTTAAAATGATGTTTACAAGTAAGCTATAGTTATATTTCTGCCTTCTAGGTCTCCGGCTATGAATTCTTTCCAAGGGGAAAAGTATTGGGCCTATTTTCCTGAAAGGGCTATTTTTCTTCTTGCAGTTCATCTTTCTTTATAGAAAAGTCTTATACAACAGAGAAGACATTCTCCTAGAAAGATAATTTCAAGGTAAGATATGTTTTCTCTTATACATGTATTCATGCCACAAGAAGACAAGGATTCCTCTCTTGATTTCTTTAGAATTGGAAACTAAAAGCATGCTCCCACTTACCTGAATTTCCTCTATGCTGTGAACAATAAACATGTCCTGTAAATCTTCCATTGCGCCTTCCATCCAGTTGTTGAAAGGAGCAGCTCTCTTGGCAAATTCCAGGTAAAGCTGATCAATTGTTTCCAGCAACTTCTCTGTCCTCTGTTAAGGTTAGCAAAGGTACACAGGTAAATTCATTGTTGTTATAGTGCAAGCTAACACATGCTTTTAGTGTTCCTTTTGCCATGTCCTCCATTTTCAAAAGTGACCAATCATTTCTGGCTCTCCAATTTAAGACACCTAATGGTTCTCACTGCAGTCAGTGGGACTACTAACATTAAAGTTACCTGCATATTAAACTTTCATAAAATTAAGCCTCTGCCTAACCCTCTAGAAAAAAGGATTGGGAGTATGTAATTTTTTTGCAGTTTTTTTATTTAAAGTGTTTCATTTTAATGTACCTACGTGCAAACAAGTTTAGTTCTACTAATGTAATATTAGTTGGTCATTTCTTTCATATATAAAAAGGAATAGTAGCACATATTTGCTAAATTTCAGCCTTGCCTCCCTCTGCCCTCAGTGGAAGCCAGGAAGACGCAACCTAGGGATTTCAAGCAATGTTTATACAGCTATTTTTGGGTCAACCCTGAGGTTGCTTTTATTCTAAAAATCTGAGCCATGTGACCTGCCTTTCTTTGTTTGTATCACACCTTGTAGCCAGCAGCATAACCATCTATATCATGCTTCTTATTTGCAAAGTGGAGCCCTTCTAGGAACTGGATTACAGACCTCTCTCTCCTTATGGGCAGCAGAGACAGAGAGCAGGATACAAAAGGGGGATATAAAAGGGCCAGCTCTCAGGAACAGGGGAATGCATTGTTGCTTCTGATGGACTTCCTGGACTTGAACAATGTGCAATGAAGTTCTAAACATACTGCAGAAAGATATAGGTGGGTAGTGTTGATCCCACACTTCTTCAGGGGATGATCCTGCCTTGAGCAGGGAGCTGAACTAGGTGACATCATGAGGTGCCTTCTGACCCTACTTTCCTATAATCCTGAGATCAGTGTAAACATAACCTGAATAAAAATGGATTTCACTGCCTAGGAATCCCTGTCATCCAAAAGTCTACAAAACCATTGCCATTATCTTGCCTCTCAGTCTGTGTTTTGTTGAAGCAAATACAGAAAAGTGGTTGCCTAATGGATATCGCTTTTAGGCATCATTCCCAAAGGGTGGTGCTATAAACCACCTCTTGAGAGACAAATTCATTTTGTTCCTGCTCTACAATCGTATCTGTCAGCAGAGCACTGTTAAATCTGTTAAAAGTAGGTAAATGTATTTGGCAAATCAAACCACAGCAAATTGAAGTGGAAAAATGAGGAAAAGGGTTATTACAGTCTGGGTCTGGAGCATTAAAAATCAATAGTGGATCTTTTCTGAACCCTAGAGCTTCATTAAAAAAAACCCAGCAGCTTATTGATGTAAAATTTACCTCCAATGCCTCTCTCCTTTTCTGAGTAAGTGTTCCCAGTTTGTCCCATTGGTCACATATCTTCTGGCATCGATCATTGACGCTTACAGAATCATGGTAATCCAGTTCACTAGGAAAGAGTGAAGACAAAAAAGATCTGCAGCTTCTGAAAGAATGGACAGGGGGTGCATCTATATAAGACAATTACTGCAGAGCTGCCTAATTAGCTCCACAGTATAGTCTCAACATCTACACATGCAGCCCTATTAGGCCACAAGAAACTAATTAACTCCGCCACAGGTTAATACTTGTAAACACAGTTATGATTTTACAGTGGAGTCCTTTAGTGCACAGCAACACACATGTAGATGCTGACGGGGCTGGCTGGGGCACGAGGGTGCTTTATTGTGGTGGCTGGCTGCTGGCTAGCCCTGAACTGGAGTACCCTCATGCCCCAGCCAGCCCCTCTGCTGCACATCGAGCTGGGGCAGAGCAGTCCTGAGTTGGCAGGCTGGCCCCCCAGATCCCCTGCCAGCCAGGGCTGCACTGACCCGCCGCAAGGTGTTGCAGTCCTGGGCACATGTTCAAATGCAGCACCTGGAAGCAATAAACTCTGCCCAAGTGTGCATGTTGCAAGAGTGCTCACTAAACACCGTTTTTCTTCTCATGTTAAAAAAGCCATATTGCAGCCAGTTAAGTAATGCAGTGGTAGCAGTGTGTAGGGCCAGGGCACTCGGAGGGGCATATCCCACCTAATCAATTCTTTGCCATTGCAGGAGTTTCAGGCACCAAAATCACCACAGACATTCATGTTCAGTGTCTATGGCATGTTAATTTCCTGATGACTGAAATATTTGACTCTAACCCTTGTTATTGGGCTCAGCATAGAGGAACTGGATGAAATGTAATGGCTTACAATATACAGAAAGAACAGAGTTGACATAAGTTTGGATTCCAGTCATAATCCCTTGCTTCCAAGACTGGTATAAAGACTGCCCAGACTTGTGATGGAAGGAATTGTGTCCAGACCCCATTCATAGAACAGCACTAATTGACTCTGGAGCCTAGAATCATAGAAAATGAGGGTTGGAAGGGACCTCAGGAGGTCACCTATGCCAGCCCCAGCTAGATCATCCCAGCCAAAGCTTTGTCTAGTCAGGTCTTGAAAACCTCCAAGGCCAGAGATTCCACCACTTCTCTGTGTAACCTCTTCCAGTGTTTTACTACCCTCCTAGTGAGCAAATTTTTCCTAATATCTAACCTAAACTTCCCTTGCTGCAACTTGAGACCATTGCTCCTTGTTCTGTCATCTGCCACCACTGAGAACAGTCTAGTTCCATCCTCTTTTAAACCCCGCTTCAGGTAGTTGAAGGCTACTATCAAATCCCCCCTTCAGTCTTTTCTCTAGACTAAATAAACCCAGTTCTCTCAGCCTCTCTTCATAGGTCATGGCCCCAGTCCCCTCACCACTTTTGTTGCCATCCTCTGGACTCTCTCCAATTTGTCCACATCTTTTCTGTACTGGGGGGTCCAAAAATGAACACAGTACTCCAGATGTGTCCTCACCAGTGCTGAATAG
>NW_017729034.1:50324568-50327397 GCF_001723915.1 Gavialis gangeticus
AATTGTACTTTGGACTTCCTGACTTTATTGGTCAAGCATGTGGGGATACTCTTATACTCCTCCCTAGCTATTTGTCCAAGTAGAACAAACTGTCCAAGTAGAAGGAACCAAGAAGAAGGAACTTTCATTTCCAGACGCACTTATTCCATTGGACAGAATAACAGGAACACAGGTTACAGACTCCAAAGAAGGGGTAGTAACTGCTTGTTTCCTGTGTAGGCTAACTCTATACTGCTTGGGAATGACAATACATATAACAGCTTCTTGGGTCTTGTTTTGAGCTTCTGAGCTGAACCGGTGTCAAACCAGCTTTCTGATCCAGGTGACAAATAACTCCTATGATTCTGCTGAGGACTTCATGACCATAACAAAATACACGTGTTTGGAATGTTACAAGTTCGCTTTTACCAGTGTATCATTCATCATCCACTGAATTTAGCTCTTGGCTGCCTCTAGAGGACACTTTGCACAGCATTAAGCTCAGTTCTGTTGTAACTTTCTGAGAGCATGCTAACATGAGGCTAAGATTCACTCTAGCACAGGAACAAGATGTTAGTTCTATATAGAAGACACCTCCTCAGTCTGAACATTCCTTTCTAGGCAATTTGGAGAGGAATGTATGCATCAATTTAGCCAGTAACTTGGGGGGTTTCACAGTGGACTAAATGGGAAACATATTTATCTTCCCCTCAGTGAAGCTGTAGTGTAGGCTAAGGACAGTATTCTGTTCTAACTCCTCTAAGCCTTGTAGGAGCTGAGTGCTAGTGACTTAATGAGGGGGTATCTGGGCTATTCTGTTGTAAGCTATGACTTCAAATGGGAGTGTGCATCAGGAAGCAGTGAACTGTGGAAAACAGTCTTTTTTCACAAAATGTTCTAATAATAAAAAAAACAGGGAAAACCCTATACATTTAAGCAGACTTGCCTCCATAAAGGGTGTGTCTACATCAGATGCTTTACTGCACAGTAGCATAGATTACTGCATATTAGGCATGTGCATCTACACATGCACATGCTTACTGCTCAGTAAACTTTGCTGATCATGAGTAAATTTGCTACCTGCAAATTTACTTGGGATTAGTTAGTGCGTAATAGTGCTCATGTAGATGACTGACCGGAAGCAAATCTGCTCCCGGTCAGCCAACCACAATGGGGTGGGAGATTGCTCCCTGCCCCCTGGGAGCTGCCTTCTGCTGGGGTGGGGACTATATCCCCCTATCCTACAGCAGGGAGCTCTAAGCCCCCTCCTCCAAGATCGTGATCAGGGAGCAAGGGCTTAGAGATCCTTATCTCCCAGCCTGTGCTTCGCCATCACAATCAGAGGGTTGTGGGGGGATAAGGTGGGGCTGGGAGATCCTTATTCAAGCAAAAATTCATATATCTCTTTAAACTCAAAGTCTCCTATCTGGGTTGTCATACCACCTCCAGGCCACTCTGCTGCTCTCTGGCTGTCCCTGCTCTGGGAGTAGCATAGCACACAGCCCCTGCTGCTCGAAGCAGCACCAGGGGGCCCAGCAACAAGAGATCAGTCAGGTTAAGCAAAGCACCTGTGTGGGCATCCTGGGATTCAGGGGCAGCCTCCTAATTAGTATCAATGAAACATCAAAATGTGGCAGGTGAGATGAATGGGAAAGTTATATAGAGGACTAGGAGCCACCCCAGGGCCCATCCTGCTACACCTTCAAATGTTATTTGTCTGATAAGTCTTTTGGGGAGGTTAAAAAAATACACGCTTGGAGTGAAATGGGATGAGGCAAATTTGGGCTGCAATTTTTTTCTTTAGTGTGTTATGTGGTGTTTTGTAATGAAGAGTGCTGGAGGGTGGTGGAGAAAAAAGCCCTAAATAGCTCTGACAGTTTACCTCAGTTATGACCAGCTACATTCCTGCTATCTTCCCTTGGCTTTTGTCGAGCAGACTGCCAGTTTATATTACAGATTTGTTATACGGACAGACAGGGAAAAGAATCTGATTGTCGACACTCGTTTTAGAGGAACATCACAAGGTTAAAAATAATGGACTAGATGGTTAGCTGGTGTAAATCAATGACTTCACTGACCAATAGCCACCCTTCTTTTAAACTAAGTAAGAAAGTTAACAGTATGAACATCTAAAAACAACTTGTTTCCAAAAAACTTCACATTTGGCCCATTGCTGACCTGCTAATGGTTCTGATGCAACAAAGTACATAAGCTTATGTACATAACTAGTGTCACAAAAACCAAGTTAAGTACATACTTGGGTACTTTCCTGGTACAGGGTCAGGTTCAATTGCATAAGCACTATTTGAACCCCGGTTCTCAGAAATGAAAGGTTCTCCTAATCTATGTAGGTCAGAAACTACATTTTTTGCCTGAAAATAAGTTGTTAAACTGAGGATATATGCAAACAACTTAATTCAGGGTAAAAGGAGAAGGGGCTTTACTGCATGTCACCTGCTCTGTAGTAACTGCCCATGTTCCTTTATCCTAATGTAAAGAGAAGATGCACCACAATTGCTAAAGGCTAAGCTACTACAGGGGCTTTGTTACACATTAATTTTAGGCAGCTCCTGGAGCTCCTGACCCCCTGGATTGTCCACATATTAACACCTGAAACTAGTTTTAAGCACACTTTAGGTAGCTTAAAGTCATGCCACTCCAGAGCAGGCTTATCTCTAATCCATGTGACCCAGCTTGGGGTCTATGCATGTGTGGCCACTCCCCACAGACAAGCTGCTCGTGTTGCAGTCCTCCAGCATCCCACAATGCAGTGTCCCCTCTCCCACCCTCCTGTTGTGTGGACAAGCTTTCCACCCCCTGAACTCTGCTGCCCAGGGGGCAGTTCTGGCA
>NW_017729034.1:50328088-50371934 GCF_001723915.1 Gavialis gangeticus
CCCCCCCCCCCCCTTCTGTGTGCAGAAACTTTCTATCCCCTGAACTTTACTTCCCCTCCTGCTCCTGTGGGTATTACTTTCCCATCCCCGGGGGTGTACCCTGTGCAAACAGCCTGCACAGCACATGCCAGCTAGCCAAATCACAGCATGGACAGGTCCAGCAGTGGAGTCTAGGGGGCAGTGGAGGTAGGAGGCCAGATCAAATCCCCATGAGCTGGAGTTTCCTTCCCAGGCAGTAAGTCTGCCAAAAGTACCTTTCCTCACTGCTCCCACCTCCCAGCCACTCTAGGAAGCATGACCAGAATCCCTCATGCCTCAATCCCAAATCCCAATGTTCTAAAAAATGAGTTTCTTGAATTTACTTCCTCTTTCTGTCTTTTCAAATTCTTTTAACTTCTTTTCAGATCTTCTTTGACTGACTGACTTCCTTCATTTCACTGCCCTTCCCCCACCCCCATTTCCCTTCCACCTCATATTTCATTAATCACTCCATCCCATTAATTCTCCGCCTCCCAGCTTCATGTTCCTGCCCTCCCCCACACACACCATCTCTTACACCCCGCCACACAGAGCAGGGATAGAAGCCTGCCCTCGCTCACCAGCCTTGTAGTGTCAACTCACTGTTGACACTGCTGTAGCTCCTAGTCAGGCCCCTGCCCACCAGCCTTCTAGGGGTAAGTCACAGCTGTGCAGGTGGGGCACAGTCAGAGAAGGTTTTTATTCTTAAGGTGTGACTTTCAAACTCAACCTAGCACTAACGTATGAGCAGCTCAACATGCAACATGTAACAAGGCCCACAGTTTAGTTTCCATTTACTAAGGCTAGGTGTTACGCTTACCATTCAATAAATGTACAGATGTTCACAGTACATAGAGCACTTTCAATGTGGCAGATCCTGCTCTAAATTAACCCTGGATGGATATGGTATCAGACTAAAGCACTCTAGGTTAGAGTGCTTTATTGAATGTCTGTACCACATCCCATTGTGAATCAAGGTAGGTTGCATTGTGCCAGAATCCCTGGGGCCCCTCACTGGATGGGTTTCTAGCTTTGGCCAGTGCACATCTGCTCTGGGTGAGCACTGGTCCAGCCCAGCCTCATCCCTGAGCTGTCACAGAGAGGAGACAGAATCCTCCCTGCATGGCCAGACAGGGGGTTTGGAGGAACAGAGCCCCCTGCCATGCAGGTCCCCCAGCTTCCTGGCTTGGATCTTGGAGGAGGCTGGGCCAGGTCTGCATGACAAATGGGCTCCATTCCCCCAGCTGCAGCTGTGAGCTGCAGCTTCAGGTTGTGCCACTTCTCATCACACTGGGAGCTGGGAGTAGGTGGGGGATAATGGAGCCCCCATACTGAATTGACTCAGCCTGCCCCTCCCCAAGACCTAAGCCAGCAAGCTGGGGGAGGGGGCATCTACTCCCCTCCTCCCCAGTCACTGCTGACAGCCACCAACTGGTGGGGAGAGGGGCTGCTCTGACTGCCTTCTGCAAGACATGTGGGAGTGCTCTGTCTGGTTGCCTCGGCCAGCACAGCCTGCTTCCTCCCCCCTTCCCCCCCACACACACCATGGGCTAATGTCATTTCTGTCTGCTCCCACACTAATCTAAGCCACTTTGAGTAAAGTGTGATACTTAGAGTGCTTCCGTCTTGGGTTTCTTGAACATCTGTACTTAGCCTAAAAGATCAGAGCATGCTGTTACTGAAGTGTAGCTGACGTACAATAAATCCCTGTCCTCATATCATGAGTAAATTGTTCATATGCCCAGAGCCAAAGGGAGGTATTTACTCATGAAAATATACTACAAAATTTTGATCGTGATAACTGAACACCTTAGAATCACTGCATTACACTATAAATTACTAGCACCTTGGCATATAGCTTAGCTGAAATATATATAACATCTACAGATTTATAAATGGGAAATCTGTTTTTTTCTCTGGGTTTTAAATAGCATCCTATCCAAGGTCTGTGATGTCTCATGGCAATGATTTCCAGGACTATCCAGATTGGCACAGAATAACAACATAACAACATCTAAACCAGAATGAATTTGTTCTTTCTCTCACATACACACACACATGCACACACACTCACATCCGTCATCCAAACACCATCAATCAACAAGCTTTTAACAACTTTAACCTTCATGCTCTTAGTGGACTCAGCTGCTGTAGCAGAAAATATCAGAGTTGACACTGAACTGTAACAAGTACAGTTCAAGGGCACTCAGCAATTGTTCTCTATCAAAATAGAAACATCAGGCGGCCAAGAGATGACTACCAAAAGGTATGCAGGCATGCTGCCATGGACTGTGGACATGGACAATACTGGTTTCTGTAAGGGTCTGAACCAATGACCAAAGAATTCAACAGAAAGATGCCCTATTGACTTCAATGGGCAAGTTCATATTTGTTAACATGCATATTTTAAGCACACAGTCTTTCTAAGAAATACCCCTACAGAGACTGAAATAGGATTCTGTGAGAAACTTCCAATTAGCTTATTAAAATCAGCACCTAAAAATACTTCCATTTGCTTGAGTACTTGCCATTTATACAACAATCATTTCATTCAACGTTCTCCAAGGGCTTTAAGCGTATTTAGCATTATATCCCACCTAAGAGGCAGGGCAGTGGTGTTCCATTTTACAGCTGAGTTCACAAATGCTCAAAGGAGACCATGTACAACATCACTGAAGTCAACAGGAGCTATGGTATTCTACGGGCATCTCTAGAAACCAAGCAACAAGGAACTAGCTCAGCTGGAAGTCGGTCAATGCCAGTGTTAGGGAACTTGTGTATTCTTTCTCACTCCCATCCAACCCCTGTTCTAACCACCTGGACATGGTCTTTTGTAGTTTGCAAAATATAGACTTAGAAGATGCACCACTGACCCTATCCATCATAAGGATGCTTTTCAAAGATAAAACCTTGTTGCTCATTCCAATCTAACTCCATTGGTATTAGTAGTGATGTTTGGAGCTGTAACAAAGATGGTCAACTGGCCTTTCATACAACGTACAGAGGCAGATGGTATAGTGCTAAGAACAACAGCAATGGCTGTCAGACAGTCTACACCAATTTTCCAATATTTCTTATGCTTGTGGAGCAAAACTAGAGTTAGAAACTGCTAGACATTTTCTTCTCTAGTGTAGAGGAGCTACTGAAGCTTGCTGTGAAGCATGACATACTAACTCACTCTTACTTCATGTCCCCCCTCTCCAGAAAATGATCAGCATGGCCATCTGAGTGGTTCTGAGCATGTCCCCACTCTTAAACTCTCTATCTTGACTGAGCTTCTCAGGGCTGTAAATTGCTTCAGCCCTGGCAGAGGGGGAGTCAGTTGATGAGATGAACTTCCCTGAAGAATTCCTGGGTGCAATAGGCAAGTAGCATGGACAAGCTCTTTAGAGACTTTTCCTCAGGAGCATAAATGAGGGTAAGACTCCCCAGTGTTCAGAAGGCAGGCAGAGCAGGATCATAGAAGCAGAACTGGACCCCATGAAGTTTTTAAATCATGGCCTTTTTCAAAATGGAAATAAATGCTTTTTTGTACAATATTCAGTGCAATAGGTATTCTACCTAGCTAAGAAATGGAGAAACAAACTCACAGAGATCATAGAGAAACTTATCAAGGATGATGCAGAGAGTCAGTGGCAGGGATGGGACCAGCATCTGAACGTCCCGACTCACAGAATCTCGTTCTAATCACAGGTCCACAGTGATTACTGTTGGATTTATAGTTTTGCTCCACAATTCAGCAAAATATTTAAGCATGTTCATTTTAAGTATGGAAATAGTACTACTGAGTTCCAGCATAAAACCATTACATTCAGTGAGATTACCAGCATAACTAAAATTAAGCATGTGTTTAAAGCTATATTCACACCAGGATTACTTTACCAATAAAGAAATATTGCCAAAGCGCTCCTAGAGTGAGCACAACTGTACCAGCAAAGCTGTACTTTGTACAAGTAGAACAAAACTACACCCCAGGAGCAAAACAAGGTATGCCAGTAAAACTTCCATTTTGCTGTTTAGGTTCCTGCCAGCACAGCTATCATACACCTCTTCACACTTCTGCACAGCACAGGGATCACACACCTCTTCACACTTCTGATCCACATGCAGACATGCCAGCAAATGCCTGTAATGTAGAACCAGGCTGTGTGTAGTGGAATTAGACTCTTCACCTAATTGCATTCTCCATCTGAATAGGTTATAATTGTATGTTCTGGTCTGGGTTGGGGTGGTGTGCTGCGATATGGGAGACCCTGGGTTAAAGTCCTTACTCCCACAGTCACTTAGTGTGCCTCACTTTCCCATTTGTAATTTGAGGATAGTAGCACTTCCCTACTTCACAGGTGTATTCTGAAAATAAGTAGGTCAACACCTGTGAAGTCTTCAGACATTATTGTAATGGGAATTGCAAAAACAATAGTAGACTGCCTACACACGGATAGAACACAAATTTGTATACTTATGTAAAACCTTTTGAAATGGAATGAGATACATCAGTGGTTCCCAACCTTTTCAGACATGAGGCACCCCTTGATAGACTCAAGGCATCCCTTGGAAAATGCCAGCTCTTAATTTTCTCTTGTTTTTTGACTACAGAAAAATACTAGAGCAAATCTTCTGTTGCAAAGAACTCAGAAAGATCACAACAGGTCAGAATGCTTTTAAAACTATGGATTCCTATTTGAAATCTCTGCAATTATCTTGTGAATCATGTATACACACCTACCAGTGCTAACACTGTGTATCACCCTTCAAAGAATCTCAAGGCATCCCAGTGTGCTATAGCACTCTCGCTAAAGATCAGCAAGCTACATCAATGTAAGAATTTGTTCAAATATAGTCTCAGGATATTCAATCTATATTGTGTATATGGAAATAAAATGACAGTTGTAATTTATGACAATGGCTTCATAGCTTGTCTCCCCCAGCAGCTCACATGAACAGCCCACCCCCCACAACAAGATACCCACTGATAGATCTAGAGAAAGAAAAGCATACTGTAAATCAGGCTGAAAATGTTTGCCCTCAAACAACCACATTCATCTGTATGTCTATATTTAGATGAAGGGAAGGAAAAGAGAGAAAGGTTTCAGTGACCCGTTCAGATAATGTACTTATGAAGCTATCTGTGGCATTCTTACATTGTACCTATGACACTATGGAATTTATTGGAAAGCGTTTATCAGTTAAATGTCAGCAGCTGTGTGCCTCTAAATGGAACATACTTCAGCTCCTGGGCAATGGCAGCGATCTGTTCCACTCGATCCTGGTGGGCAGCCAGGTCGCTCTCAAAGGCTTCATGTTTCCTCAGCAAAGCCCGGAGCTCGGTCAGCGAAGCTGATTCATAATCCTTCTGCAGTAGGATCTGCTCTTTGCCTACAAATAACATAGAAGGAGCAGTCACTTGCTCACTTGCTCCTAATTCATTACTACAATGTCCATAAGTTAAGGTACGGCTGCTCTGATCCAAAATCCAGCACTGGTGAAATCCTGGCCCTACCAAGATCAGTGACAAAACTGATTTTGCTGCTGAGAGTGATGGTGTTTAGGAGTGTGATTTTGGGGGTGACCCTCTATTCCTGCAAAAGCCTTGCACAGACCCATTATACTAGTACAAGAGTGTTCTTGCTGGGATAGCTTAATTCACTCATTAAAGTGGTATAAATAAATTGTACTAGGAAAAGCTCTTTTTTGTTGGTGTAAGCTGCATCTATAGTAGCTATGCAAGCGAACCTTTTCTCAGTGTAGACCTGGTTTATGAAACCAGACACCAGATCTCTATATTCAAAACAAATCTTAGTAATAAATTCATTAATTTCTGTCAAACTCAGGTCCCAAACCCCCAAAATCTCCAAAAATGACTGAGACAAGTGGCTGCCTTTTTAAATGCTGTTGATTTTTAAAGTGAAAATGCAGAAAACTTACTGACCTCTCTGAATTAGCCTCCTTTTACAATATGCTAATCCACAGATTCAAAGATTTTTAAGACCAAAGGAGAATCATTATTTTGCTTGTATATATGTCCCTGTATCTGTTTGTGTGTAAATTTCCCTTGTACCAGAGTCACAATCTGTGGTCACCGGTAGTATATTTTCATTAAGTAGGCTTTTAGGACTTCTACATAGCATTTCGCTTCTGGTACTTCCTTGGTAGTCATTTATTGACTTGTATGTTTCTAACAACTACATATGGTCCACTCAGGCAGTATGACTAAATTCTGGTCGGGAAGAGCCAGCAAAGGTTGTGTGCAGGGGATAAAGGGCATGCTGGGCACAAGCAATGGAGGCAGTTGTGTATGATGGAGGCTATTATACAGATTCTCTAGTGTTGTAAGGTCCCAAATGAACCTCATGCCAGGTCTGAAAGCTAGCACAGGCCCCTAACAGTTCTGACTAAGGTGAGACTGGGCCAGTACTGGAACAGAGAACTATGACCTGGGGACTTGAGCTCAGGAAAGGACTGAGCATCTGATCATGTAATTGACATAACATTTACATCCAGCTGTTGTGATGATCCAGCAATACTCAAACTCTGAATTGCTTAGCTAGAAGTATGACACTGAACTGAGTCAAAGTCTTCAGCCTGAATTTTACATAGAGGCTTGAACTTGGGAATTGAAAATCTCTGGGACAAGGATTACATAAGAAGAGAATTGAATGTGGAAAATCTCTATTCATGGGGCAACATTGTGGCTGCCTGTGAGCAGGCATGATCTTAAAAAGCCCAGAGAAAGAGCCAGGCTGTTTTCACTTTCTTCTTTTGTTCAGTTTAGCTTTGCTTTTGGGACTTTGGCTCAAGCACAGCCTGGACGTAGTTCTGTTTGGCCCTTAAAGTAGAAGACTGACCTTGTCCTTCTTGATGTTCAATGGACCTCATGTTGCTGTTAACTAAAATTGTACCCAGAACCTTCCTGGACTCACTGCAGCCCTGACTAGCTTGTCACAAGCCCAGACTGCAAACAATGAGAGAGACTAGGTGCCAGCAACAAATCATGAAGTGATCTCTATAAAAATACCGGGTAAGAATATTAAAGTGGAAGTAATTAGCACACTCCAGCAGCCTCAGTGTCACGTGTATTCAGCATCCCCACACTTCAGAATGGCGGCAGGGGTGCTGTAACTAAAGCTCATCAAACAAGTTTTAGTTAAAGTGCCCCTGCCACCATTTTGAAGTGTGAGACACTGAATACATGAGACACTGCGGGTGCTTTAATTAAAGCAGGTCCCAAGAGCCACTTTATAAAAACGCCCCCTTTCCCCCCACCCGAGTCCATGTAAAGACTTCCTTTAGTTTTCCATTAGACTCAGCCAATGTAACTGAATGGTAAATGTAATTAACTTCATGTCCTATGAGTTAAGATGATGACTGTAGGGCAGAAAGCTGAAAGTTTTTGGGGTCACCATTGCTAAATTGAGGTTTAGAAAACCACCCAAATAACTTCCCAGTCAATTTTTGCTTGGCAAATACCCAGCAATTTTAGAAATATCTGATACACTTTAAGCCAGGTCTACTTACCATATGCCCAAGTTTCATGAGTAGAAGCTTTCTGTCTAAATTTCTCAGCCAAGTGTTCAAGTCGTTCCAGCCTTCGTATTTCATTCAGCAACCATTCTTCATATCCCTTCTCAGCCTGTTCAAGTCTTTGCCAAGCACCAGCAATATCCTGTAAAATGTTGGAGGGAGGGAAGAAGAAAAATTTTTCATTTTTACCTTTTATCTCACATGTCTTTACCCAAAGTCCCAGACCACACAAGACTTTAATATGTTGCTCTCAGAATGGAAATGTATGTCCAAAATGTAAATGATAGGCCCCCAAAACCAGGCCAGCAAAATCTGTACAAGTGGGTGCAAAAACCTGTTGCTCAGGAAAAAAGGACTGCATGCTGTCACCTGTTTAGTTCTTGCACATATATTTTACATTATATTTTACACCTTGCCCTTCTACTGCAGATAATGCAGAGTGTCCTCAAAGTAGGTGTTCATTATCAAAACAAAAATGCTTTGCTTGTAGAAGTTGACAGTGACAAAACAATCAATTTGCATGTTTTCATGCTGCTATCTAAACTGTACAGTGTGTATTGTGCTGACAGCTAAGAAAATACTGTATGCATGTGTGTGCACATGGATGAAAAGAATATTTTGTGAGCCTTTAGAGAACTACAGACACCAAAACTAAGCTATGCTGGCAATCTTGGGGTTGGGGGGGATGGGAAAGCTAGGCATACTTTTAAGCAATGTTCATAAAACTTGAAACATCAGATTAAGTGCAGTACAAAAATCTGCTATATTCAGCAACTAATATACTGGAAACTCATGACTTATCAGGAGATGAGAATTCTTTCTAGAAACAGTTCTTGTCTCCAAAGTTTAGGAACAAGGACCACTTTGATGAAGAATGCTGAAAAATGCAGGAAAAAAAAACTAATTTATGGGAACTACAACAAATCAACAGAAGTCTTCCTTCAAATAGATCACTGAATTTAGCCTTGTTAATGTTAATATTCAGATATTCCTGACCATCCCAATAGCAATGACAAAAGAATATGGGCCTCTGGTTTAACTTACTGAAACCATTTTCCCCTCTGATGGCATGAAGGCTGGCCTATTGCTGATCCTCAGTTTTGTCTGTAAGGTGTTGAAGTTGATCTCCAGCTGACATTTTTCCTGGACTTTGGGAGGCTTGTGCTTGCGACGATAGTCTCGAAAGTCCTCTAGTTTCTTCTGCATGGCCTGCATGGTTTTCTCAGGGGTCCTGTTTTCCAGCCAAGGGATTGTGCGACGAATCCATTCTAAGAGCTGTCAAACCCATGCAAACAATTAGAACCCAAAAGACGAACAAAGCCAATAAGCCTGAACGTACAAACCCCGGTGCCCTTTTCCCCTACCACATTATTCTTGCCAAAAACAATTATTTCATGGCAGCTAAGCAAAAGACTTTTAGAAGTAACTAGTCATTTTGGCTACTTTTCTTTAGGAAAAAAATTATCTTAATATTTTTGGTTTAAGGGGAAGAAACTTTTCAAACTAAAACAAACAATGAATTTTTAAATGAATTCAAGATGTGTGTCAGCAGTTCTTTTATTGTCCCAATGTAGAAATCCTCAAAGATCTGTCTATCCCACATGCTTACATGGTACGTTACTATAACATCTGATCACCTTATAACCTGTTTAACATACTTCCTCTCACAACACTCCTGTGAGGTGTGCTTGCTAACATCCTTATTTTACAGTAGCAGAACTATCTGAGACACAGATATCCTTGCGAAGGGCATACAGGAAGTCTATAACACAGAAGGGATTTGAACCTACATTTCCCAAATCCTAAGTTAGTGCCCTGTTAAGTACACTTCCCTCTCTGAAGGTCACCTTTGCAATACTTTAACAGTGATCTGTTACAAGTTGTTCAATGAACATACCGTCACCTGTGTTTCGTGAATATAATAACTATGTATTATGAAGACAGTTTTCCTTACCTCACTTGCTAGCCGTTCATACTCTTCCATCAATCTTTCATTTTCTTGATTCACAGCAAGTACCTTGCATATCCGATTAGCCGCAGTCTCGGCCTGTAAAACACAACAAATAAACAGAACACGTTTGCTGCCACATTTACCATAGGGTTCTAGTCTCGCTCACAAACAGATACAAAATTGAAGTAAGAAGAATGTGACTGCTGCAAATAAATAATGCAGTGCTTATTGTTGTACCACTTTATTCTTCTCAGAATTAATGGGACAGCTTTGCCACTACAACACCCTGTGCAACTCCATTGCCTGCAACAAGGTGAGCGGGGAGCAAGTACCTATAGAATTTTTTCTAGACAGGAAAGTTTATAATGCAACACATAGTTTCACACTGTAATTAACAGGTAATTAATAACTTTTACTTACACAGAGGTTTAGATCATTGTGCATGTTAAGTTATTAGGTTAAAAAAATCACACTAGAATATTATTAGGTCTGTTAGCGATACTGGAAAACAGCCCCAAATACTTTACAAGCCCCAATTCATTTAGACTGTGGAAGAACCTGAATATGTATAGATGCTCAATGTCTACCTTCTTATGCAAGTTAAATCTGGAGTAACTCCACTGGAGTCAAAGGAACACTGTATTTATTTGTGTGTACGTGGCAGCTGATTGCTACACCAGAGATCCTAATCCTGCATGGAACAGGAGTTTAGATACCATTATGGCAGCGTAACTCTAGACTCCCCAGAGTCTGGGTTGGTGTGCTGATGCTACTATTTATCATTCCAATAGTGATTATTTCCTCTGTTTACCTCTTCTTCCCACAATTGTATTTACTTTATCTATTGCCTGCATCAACATCAGTATAGGTTATTAAACCTATCAATATATTTTTATTATGTGTGTATAAAACACATAGTACAAATGGTACTAATTAACTATCGTGCCCTGTAGATGCTACTAAAATAAATTTTACTCCTTTATTTTGGCCTTTTAATTGAAAAAATTGGGTTTGAAGAACAAATAAAAAGTGAAAACTGGGTAACAAAGAAAAACCTTGGAGTGGTTTTGAGTTAGTGCTTCCTTTTCATGTGGCTACTTTGATTTTTCTCCCTGAATAAATTAACACAGGGGATATACCTCAGCTATGCAAAGAAGAATCTATGCATGCCTTAGTAAGGTGATGCTAGCACCACCTGGTGATGCTGTAATAAACCAGGATATAATTATCAGGCTGAAAGGAAAAGTTATCCCCTAAATTGAGAAGGAAAGAAACACCAGCTATCAGCTGTCATAAAACATTTTTCAGCAAAAAGGCTTACTTCTGTTTCTGATTTAAAAGTATATGAAGCAATGTAGGGGGGAAATGACCTGGTTATAATTGAAAGGGATCCATATGGCCAGCAGGCTAATGACATTCTTCTATTCTTACTCAAGTGGAATAGCACTTTCTTCCATAAATGATCCTATTGGTGTCAAAGGGACTCAGGCATCTCAGTACTGCTGAATATTGCACTAAGTGTATCAGCCTTTTGAAATTTTGAAATAGATTTTCAAGTACCTTTCTCTCTATCTTAATTAAATGAAAACAACCTTTCTGAAATACCTAAATAAAGACATTCAAAATTGAGATTGTGCTAGAAAGATGGTAATGCTTATTTGAACTAAAAAAAGGGAAGAAAAAAAGATCAAACTTGCTACAGAACATTTAGCTGAGTCAGAGTCAAGTGTGGGTTACAAACACACATTTATGCTCAGACAAACTTGCAAATGTTAATACAAACCACAAAGACCTAAATTATGTGAAACACTCATGGACTTCTGAAATAGCAAACCAAAAAAGCCCAGCAACACAAAGGGACAGCTGATTAATACCTGCTCTGCTCCAGCAAAAGCATGGTAGAAGCAGGAGACATAAGTCATGATAGCTCTCTCATCTGGTTTGGGAGTGTTCACAATATCTATAGTGAGGAGGGAGAAATAAAAACAAAACAAAAAATCGAGGAGTAGGAAACAAGATGAAAAAAGAACACGCAATATGCTTGTTATTCTGCCTTGCAGTTCTTTGTTTTTTTGTATTAAGCCAGTGTTTGCTCAATGCTCTATAGTTCAGAAACTATTCAAAGATGGAATAAATCATCTGCTAGATCTACTGGTGCTGGCAGAAAAAAAAATAGTACATTAAAAATCAAACTGAAATTACATAAACAGAGAGTGGAAATGTTTTCACATCTAGGACTGGATCCTGCACACATATTGCTATCATTACTACTCAGAGGAGTAATGATGTTAACTTCAACTGCACAATCTGTCTGCACAAGAATTCCTCACATGAGTTAGAGTTGCAGGATCAGGTTCATATTTATCTACTTATAATGTGACCTGTCAGCTAAGGTATGTAAGTAGTGGGTTTACATAGCCGACTAAATTTTAGCTGTTTTGACCCCAGAAGAACTGCCCTAGAGGACAACTGTTAAGTTATTTTTTTAATACTATGTGGCAAATGCCACTACCGGTAATGGCATTTGCATTGTGTAGAATTCTGCAATTATTTTTACTCTTTGCACTATAATACCGATCCATATTCCAAAAAGTCTATATGCAATTTTTGTGTCTACAAGCATTTTATGTTTCTACACATTTGTACTTACCAGAAAATGTTAACTCTTAAAAATTCCAGAGAGCATAAGAAAAGGATTCATGTTTTGAGCTTCTGTTACGATTTGACAACAGTAGCATGAATAATATCCAGCAGGGGAAATAAAAGCAACTGAATTGTTTTGGAGATATCTATTTCCCTGTGAGTTTGTTATTTTTATTTTGCTTTCTTAAATTTGGTTCAAGGCAATACACAGTTTCATTGGAGACAAGTATGTCTACTATCCAGTTCATCAACCAACTAAGGACACCTCTGTTGGATATTATTGGTAAATATACAGAATAGTGAGACAGAAAGGTATGATTCCAGAGAACAAACAACTGATTATATGGCTACCAACTATAGAAAGACAGGAGCTCACAAAGAAAATGAGGCAACAGAAAATGAGGGTCTCGCTCAGCTCTAAAAGGCTCCTCAAGGAGCTAGTGGGGAAAAGATCAGAAGGATAAAGCTGCTAATAACCCCACAGAAGGTGAAGGGTGAGGTCTGATCCATCTTCTACAACCTCACCTTCTGAGCCCCAGCAAATGCATGGTAGTAACAGGAAACATAAGTCATAATGGCTCTTTCATCTGGTCTGGCAGTGTTTACTACATCTGTGTAGAAAGAAGAAGAGTGGTTAACCACTCAGTCCAATGACAGTATCATTCCAGAAGATGATGATGTCACTTCACATGCTGAATTAAAAATAAATTCATCATTATTCAGCTTGTTTCCTTTTCCTGATGTCCTCTGGTGCTCAGGCTTTAAGAACTGACACACAAAACACAGTATCAATTGCTCTACGTGAAATGCTAAAATACCTGATTCAGCAGTGTACAGAACAGCACTGCCATGTTGTACAGCTTTGTTGGAGATCCAAGCCAAGCATTCAAAAGTTGCAGGCAAGGTTGCCAGATCTAAAGTCAAACCTATTGGAATCATTTTTGCTTTTGTTTTGCATCAGTGTGAATCCAGAGTAACTTCACATTAGGTACTAGACTTGCTCCAGAGTTAACCCTAACGCACTGATATGATATAGAAGTGCATGTGAAGCATGTTAACATAGCATCCTTCTGTACTATGTGCCCTGCTTTTGCATTCCTATGAATAGACAGGATACTGATATGCATCAGACACCTGTATAACATGAATATGTGAGCTACTGCAACCTAGAACAAATCTACCATGCAGAAAAGATTGGATTTTAACAGCTTTGCAGCTCTTGTGTCGTACTGTATTCTCAGTAAATATTGTCTTAAATTATTGCATAGTTTGACCCTTTGACTTGAAAGCCTGATGGGTTTGTCACCACTATGAGAATAAGTAATTAAAATTATAGTTAGGATATGCTTGAAGTTTGGACCCATTAATAATAATTGTCCTTTTAGCCCTCCTAACCGATATGGCAGAAAATCATTGATTATTAGTGTAGGGGTTTTGAGTGTCATTAGCATTAACTGCAAACAATCGCCATGCACATGCAAGGCCATTGGAGGAGTAGGATAATAATGATTTTAAAAGATCAAAAGAAAAAGTTACAATTTTAATATTCATTTGAAGTTCTTCTACCATAATAATCAATGAATCTAAAAATTGAGCATATTAAATTATAAAATTAAATTAAAAATGGATGGCACATATGTCCGCAGATTCACATATTCATAGTCAGTTCATGTTTTTTTTTCTCGCTGTGTCTTTAAAGGTATAGAACAAGAGGGTATGAGATAATATTTAAAGAAGTTAAACAAAGTTTCTCAAATTGCATATGAAGAGAAACCACAGAGAGAGTTACATCTATGGAAAAGAGATGGTAGATGCATACAATTTTATAGTAAAAAGAATCTACTGTTTTTTAAAACAGAAATCATATTTCCAGGCAAAGAGACAAGGGATTTTGAAGCATGACAGCAATACTAAAAACACTCTTCACTGAAGTGATTGCAGGTTGGATTTCCTAACATTTGCTTAATTCAATTCCTATTGATTTCAATAGCAGCGGACAGGCCAAGGCTGAGCAATTCAGATAACTCTATCCATTAATGCTGATCACCTGACAAGGCACCCAATCAGAATTAATGTGCTTAAAGAAGTACACTTGAACCAAACTAAAAAATTCTTATCTTTTGGTGTTACTCACATCTGAAATACAGCAGGTTGCATACTTCCATGAAGCTCTATGCGAGTCTCTTAACATCGTATTAATATTATCTATAGAAAGATTCTATAGAGCATATTAAAGGGAGGATTAAATATGGAACTATTCATTAAATCTCACCATTATACAAAAATTAAAACAACATAAAAAGATAAAACACTAATTTTCTAAGTCTCCAGTGTGGTATGCCAAATGTTAACTCTACATTTGGAAAAAAGTATATGAATTATCTTTCTAAAAGCTCAATCCCAGCATCAGGCAATGTTGCTATATTTTAAAACTGTGAGTATTTGTGAATTACTTGCATTACATTTTAAACACTTAAAAAAGGGGATTATCTTTTCATTCTGTATGTGCAGAGGTCATAACACCTGAGGATCATACTTTTTGGATCAAGGAGGTTGCTGCAATGTAAATAATAGATGATCATTTTATCATTAACAAATTAAAAAGTATGGAGTTCTCTAGCACTCAGGAATCAAGATGCAAGAGATCATTTTAAAAAAAGAAGCATCAAAAAGAGGTTAAGTTTTAAAGTACTGTCTGAAGAATTGTTTTATTTATCTTTTTTCAAGACTTGTTTTTATTGTAAGGCACCCTGAACCGTTTTAGGAAGGGTATCCTGGAAGTCAAATGAATAAACATACATACATGTGATAATTTATGTACAAACAATTATGCAAATTTGTCAGGCCAAGGGTAAAACATGTTTTGCTGCCTACCTCTCATTAAAATACATTAAAGATGATAGCTCTCACCTTCTGCATCCAACATCTTAGGGATATCCAAATGTTTTTCTGCAATTTCCATTGCAAGATTTATATTTCCTAGAGGGTCATCCTGCACAAAAGAAGAAAGTATAACCAGTTAAGCAACAGAAGCTTTTCTTGAAGCAATAATAATACAGTAGGTATACTGAAAGTTATTCTGTTTGATCCAAGAAAAGGGATTTTCCCCAACTAGACACTTGAGTCATAACTATTATTCTTCAAAATCTCTCTATATGCAGCATCTGTGTAAATCAGAGCTGTCCAACTCGTGGCCTGTGGGCCCCTGTGGCCACCTCTCCTACTGCCATGCAGTGGGGCAGGACCCAAGGGAAAGTGGGGGGCTGCATGCTGCCCATACAGCTAGAATAGCAGGGGTGGGAGGGAAGAGAAGGGATCCTGGGAGCCTGCCCCTGCAGCATACAGCCTATGTGGTGTGCAGCCCCCTTTCCATCTCATCTAAGTTGGACAACCCTGATCTAAATCAATCTGTTAAATCAATCTGACACTACATTTTTAAGCAAAAATATTCATAAGCTACTAGGTGTCATTAGGCTCATGCTGCAAATTTGTTCTGGGGTAGATTATTTAATACAGACAAATAGATCTCAGTATGTATGTATAGATATACATATATGTATATAGCATACATAGGACAAAAGCTGAGTTCCACCATGTGTCCCTCAGCCAAACACACTTTTCGGAGTTTTGCACGGCATTTCTCCATAATCAGGTGAAACTGAATTGTAACAGATTGTAAAATGATTTTGACCTTTTTTGAATAACTTTTGAGCATGCACACTAGGGCAGAATTAGTGGTGTAAGGCATAAGAGAAGATGCAGAGGAAATGCAGATGTCTCAGTGGAGTCATACCAAGAGATAAGGTGAAGCAGAATTTTGTATCATGATTTAACCATCTCAGCTGTGAAGATGAAGTTAGTCCTCACTGGGCATGGCTTCACGTGAAGCTGCGTCCTCATAGCAACGCACTACAGCAACATAGTTTGTCGCTGTGGCAACATAGCATCGACAGGCACAAACCGTGACACCACTGCTACGTAGTGATGAGCTACTTCATTATAGTGTGTTGCTACAGTGATGTAATGTCTAAAAATAACCATGCATTGTCGGGATGGGGCAGTAACAGCTGTTATTGCGCCGTCCAAAAGAAAGTACTAAATGACGGTGCAGTAACAACGGTGCCATGGGGGGCACATGTACAGGTGGTGATCGTGTAAGAAATTCCTAATTTCCCTAATTCCTAAAATGTGTTGAATTGGTGTGTGAGGCCACATCCAAACTGCTTCTCTCCTGATCCAGATCCACTGATGAAAAAATAAGTGCCTGCCTAATTGTAGGCATCTGGAATTGTCACCAACAAGGGTAAGTGGGTAGGTGGGTCTGATTTCTTTGACAGTGAATCTGGGTTCAGGAGAGAATCATTAAAGGCATAGCCTTAAGTCTCCCAAACTCATGAGAGGTCTTGGCACCTGAAAAATTTCTTATGGGTATTCTCAAATGAGAGAAGAACTTCACTTCAGGACAGACTTGGGATCTCCCAGTAGGTAAAACAACTTTTTGTAAGGAACTTCTTCATTTCATGTTGGGATACAAGTACCAGCCTACAGTGGGAGCTTGTCTCATGGGCGCTTTTTTTATGGCACTAGTGAAAATAATGAGATTTAACTGACAGTGATTATTCCAAGTTTCATGGAAGCTCGTACTTCATACACATAATGGATATGAAGTGTCAATTTTTTGTGAATTATTCAAACAAAGTAATATCACGAATAGCACCTATTTCTAGTGAATGGAGCTTGCTCGTTCTTTTTTTTTAAGTTATATTATCAGGAAAGTTAGTTATGAAAAACAGTTTGAACTCATAAGACCTAAAAATCTGGGTTCAGTTGAACTTATTTTTATAGTCACATCTTTACCATCAATGTTACCATCAAACACATTTCATTAGCAATTTATATTATATACATCATTGCCATTTTAAAAAAGCCTTAAAATTGTGCACAGTAGTTAAAACCCATGACTTTATTATTAACTATATATTTATGAATATGCCACTGTGCATATAAAGCATGTACAGATAACATAGGCAACAACTTGTTGTGGAAAGTGAATATACAGCTATTCCTAGACTAAATCTAAGCAAGACTAATTGACTAATTTAAGACACTGTTTGTTGATGAAAGATGGACAACTCCCATGTGGATTAGTCAATGATTAAACAATGGTTAGCTGGAGGAAGATTTGCTTAAAATGATGCTTAAAATGAAGCTGGGAGACCTAAACCACCCATTCTTTCAAAAAATAAAAAGCATCTCTATTACTACAGTAGCAATACCTTCTATAACTTGCAATAATCAAGAAGATCAGGCCTGTGTCTATGGATAAAGGCATTGAGACCAAGGCCATCCTTCCAGCTACAAGTCCACACAAAAGGTAGATTGGCAAGAAAAGAACACATGCAACAGAAACAGATATCATGCCAAAAGAAAGACATCAAGCCAGTTGTTAATACACGCAAAACAAGTAGTCAGTCAAACACAGCAAGAAAAGGATATTAGGATCTTCCTGAACATGGTCTACAGGGCGCAGCTCCAGTCACTGTTTGAAATCTGACCCATTTTCATTTGGGAATTTCTGAGAGGGAAACACTTAAGCTGAGTCACATTTGTTTGTGTTCTGTTGTTTCGCCACAAATAAGTAGGGTGATTTTACCAGGAAGGTTCTCGATATCATGGGCCAAGTTCTCAGTAGGCCTTCAAAACTGTTAGCCTTTGTTTATGCCATGCCTAAGTACATTTTCTAACATGGACAGCTGGCCTGAGTACTTCGATGAGTATGTATGTTCACAGAAGTGTGGCTGATATTTTGCCCTGTTGATTTAGATTTGTATTACTAATTGTATTGGAACTGTGTGGCAAATAATGTGAAGTACAGTGAGGGTATGGATTAGTGTACTTTTTAACCACATCAAGAGCAGGGCCAGCTGCCACTTAGGAGTGTGCATCACTCGTTAAATTGCAATTATTCCAGTTATTTGATTCTGTAGAGAAATAAGTTAGCTAAATCACCCTAACTTTTACCCTGAATTAAGCAAAGTTAAAGCTGGATTACTTTTGTAGTGTAGGAATTGTATTGGTACAGAATCATACAGCTGTAACAATTTTATTATAACAGCTTATATCAGTATCCTTTGCTATCCGTATATTTGTTACATCTGTGTATACCCTGAGAGAGACAGGTTAAGGTTCACATTAAAGCTATAGAAGTCACTAAGCCTAAAGAAGATAAAAGGCCAAACACTGTTTCTACTTACCTAAGTAAGAATAGCAGGACTGAGCTCAAAATCAATCCTTTTCATGTGTTGAAAATGTTTAAATGAATACTTTTTAGGTTTAAGTAAAAATAATCAATTGACTGCATTTTTATCATTGTATACCTTTAGAGGCTACAGTCTAACTTTTTAATAATCATAAAACAGAACAAGCTTTTAAAATATTTTTAATTCTTGTTTTAAAAGGCTTTCCCATAACAGCTAAAACCAATTTATCATAAGAAGGAGAAGAAATGGAAAATCTGCCCTGTGATTTAGCAGTCTCTCTCGCAAATGAATGTAGTGTTGAACAAATTAAGACCATGGTGAACTTTTTACCTGACTGGAATTGGAGGGCATGTCAAGACAGTCTTATTTCAGAGCACAGGAAATTGCCCAAAGGAGAAATTTACAGTATTTCACTTTTTCTTCTAGCATTGTTCATTTGCCACTTCCCTCAGCAAACCTGAGACTTGTGCTTACCTACATTCCCAAGAGCCACCAGTGTCCCAGACCTGATAGCTGAGATCATTACTATTTTTTTCTCTTTCCTTCCTTTTGTACAGTTTCAAAACCAGTAAAATCACCAGTTTCCACCACAGTCTGATCAAGCCATCTGGGCCCTCTACATTCTGTTTTGTGATACTATTAAGCTCTCCATGTTTTGAGATCCAGTGATGTTAAGGTACTTGTTTTGTCTGGAATTGTAGGGATATGGGTGAAATTTTGGTAGAAGTAAAATAACAAGCAATGAATATTGCTTCATAGCTTTTGATTTCTAGGTCTAGTTATTTCCCAAAAGCATTATTTACTCTAAAGAAACTTCCAACATAACCATGGGCCTGATTCTTGACTGTTCTGCAACTTGCACAGTCATTTTCACCACTGAAAGGAGGGTATAGAACATTATCATCAATGTGACTGGAAAACGCCAGTTCATTAGAAATTTGATACCTACTTCGCACTGGTGTAAAGGAGTGCACAAGTTGCTTACTTGCAGAGGATCAAGCCAAGCATATGTTATAATAAAAATAATCAATTGACTGCCTTTTTATCATTGTACACCCTTGGAGGCTACAGTATAACTTTTTAATAATCATAATCCTGATGAATGCGTGCATGTGTTCATGGGGCGAATGGTTTCCTTTTTTCCTCAAGATCAGTTTTGGCAGGAGGTTGCAAGGCCAGTCAGAGTTAGTAAGTACACCTCAGCTCATCCTTCAGGGAACATGCTAAGCAAACAGGAAGTGAACCAAATCACTGCAGGACAACATGCTCTGCCACTCAGACTGATGACCTTATTTAGCTTGGAGTAGTCAATAAGATCAGGTCGGTGTCTGTGGATAAGTGCACATAATCCAAGGCCATCTTTCCAGCTTTGCAACAATAGAAAAATAAAGGGAAAAATAAGTTAATACAAACATGACATTTTACAGTTTGCAGTTTGCTCAAGGCTTAGTTGTATGCTCCTCTGGTATATCCAGGTAATGATGTCTCCTTACAGCAGGGCAATTATTAAGCTGTGTATGGACTCTTCTTCAATCTTTGTATTCCTGATCATGCTATTCGCAGACAAGGTTTTTTGAGTAAATATGATATGTTTTATTAGACCAACTAAATAGTTGGAAAAATTGTTCTTTGCAAGCTTTCAGGCACAAACACAAGCCTAAAAGCTTGCAAAGAATAACTCTTTCAACAATTTACTTTGTATAATAAAAGATATTACATTTACCCAAACAATCTTGTCTGCCTATGTCCTTAGACCAACACAGCTACAACCAACACCCCATATCATGTTCTTGGCCCTTATACAGTATAATACTATGCAAAAAAGCTCTGAGATGAATCTATTTGATGCCCTCAGACAAAACAGAGTTGTTTGTCTTTCAGTGGCTGTGCATAATCTCCCTTTACCTAAATGGAAGTACATGTTCATAATGACAATGAAAGAATGAAGTCTAGATGAATCTTCCAAGAGATCTTATTCAACCAAGGGATTTTTCCAACATCATCAATAAGATAAAATTATAATATCATAAATATATTTTTCATAAAGGAATGTACAGTCATGATGGAAAACAGACTTAATTTATTTATATACACTCTATATAAGATGGATCTTATCCTGAAATCTGCTCAGCACACCTGCACTTCCTACTGACAACACTACAAGTTTCATACATTTCATAGACATGAGGCTGGAAGGGACCTCAGGAGATTATCGAGTCCAGCCCCCTGCTCCTGGGGAAGGAAGTCAGCAGGGGTCATAGGATCCCAGCAAGATAAATGTCCAAATGTCTCTTAAAGGAGTCCAGAATAAGTGCTTGCACCACCTCTGGCAGCAGTCTGTTCCAGGCCTTGGGGGCTCGGACAGTAAAGAAGTTCTTCCTTATGTCTAGCCTGAAACGATTTTGGAGGAGTTTGTGACCATTGGACCTTGTCATCCCTTGGAGCGCTCTGGTGAACAGACATTCCCCCAGATCCTGATGCACACCCCTTATGTACTTATAGGCAGCCACCAGGTCACCCCTGAGCCTGCGCTCTTCCTGGCTGAAGAGTCCCATGGCTCTCAGCCTCTCATCATAAGGCCTGTTCTCCTGCCCTCTGATCATGTGCGTGGCTCTCCTCTGGACTCTCTCAAGCTTCTCCACATCCTTTTTAAATTGTGGAGCCCAGAATTGGATGCAGTACTCCGGCTGCAGCCTCACCAAGGCTGAGTACAGCGGGAGGATGACATCCTGAGAAGTTTCAGATGCTCCGTACACCTCAGAATCAGAACTGACAACACTGACTCTGGAGACAACCTTTACAAATGGAGCCATTAAAAATCTGCCTTTTGGCAACCTTTCAGAGCTAATTTACAAGCATAAGTTCCGGGCCTGAAAAATAGCTATTGCAGCTGAGATGATACCAGAAGACTTCAGAAGTTGTGTTAATCACCATGCACAAGCAAGAGACAATTCTTAAATAAAAAATTAATGCAATTGCTAAAATACTTTCTGTTACTCAAAAGTCAAAATCAAATGAACCTAAGAGTTCAGTGACCCTATGAATCCAGTGGCCCTAAGCATCAAACTATGATAAAAACATATTCTCTATGTAGTAACATATAGTATACGACAATAAAATCCTTTAGGACATAAGCTTAGAAGCAAGAACTGAAGAAAACATATCTGCTGCTTTGAATGCAAATGTAAATCAGGGCTCTGGAGGAATGGGAGGGTTGTTTATTCTCTACAGAGTATGAAAGGCAAAATATGCAAATTTAAACATTAAGGTTTGGAACCTATGGATGGCTGCCCATGTCTGCATGATGCTCTACCGAAATCAGCCGTTATCTATTCCTGCAGAATACACCATATCACATTCTGATTCATTTAAAGCAACAGAATAAATAAATTAATACATTTTATTTGTTCTAAAATATTTATAAACTGTAGGTCTCTGTATGAATTATATGAAGACCAAGGCAATGGAAACTAAGATGGAATAGCCCTTTAATAAGGAATCTGATCACAACTACATTGCTCTTTGAGCAGAACTCACTCCAGGGTTCGTGTGTTGGTGAGCCAGGTCATCTGAATAGCCAAGGCCACAATTGATGTGAAGCTGCTAATATAGGCAACGTGCCTGTGACCTGGAAGTCAGAGGCAGATTTTCATTAAATAAACAAAAAAGAGGCTGAGCCATCCCTTCTGTCTCCAATTCAAGTAATGCTAATGAACTTGTTTCCAGTACTGGATTTGTTTGAAGTGTTCTGTTTTTCTTTTGAGTCACATTTTCAGCACTTTGTGGAAGCCATTAACATAATGTCAGACTGTACAAATAAGGGTGATTCACCATAATGGAATAAGTGTTGATAGTATTACACACATCAAACTGGAATTTGGCTCCTAAGGCTCTAATAATGACATTCAGAGGCTGCCATTAGAAAGTCAGGAGTGTTCCTAGAATAGAAGCTATTCATCCAATACCATTGTGTGGTCACTTTGGACAAATGCTGATTTTTATATAGTAACCATTGAAAAAAGCTAAGAGCATTTTGCCCCAAACGCCAAGTTATATTAAAAATGCAATTCTGCTAACAAAACTCATACTATGAGGGTGCAGCAGAAGAGGACAAAAGTCTTGGTTCATGGGTAAGGGTCAAATTACGCTTTCACTTACAGCTGTACAAAACTGTGAGCAAAATCTGACTCAAAGCATGTTTAGTTGATCAAACCCCGTGGGATTTTACCTGAGGTGGAAGTTCTGAATGTTCACATTTCTGTAAGGAGCAGTTTTCCTTTGACACCACAGCAGCAGCCCTTCTTTAGCAGAGGTCTCTGTACGGGACACCAGAGAGAAAACAGGAGACTGAAAAGGAGCCCAGACCATTTCCTAACATTTTAAGTTCGCAACCTAGAATTCATTAATAACTGTCATTTATTCAGGGGGCTGCATGGAATATGTTGGAGGTTTCAATCCATTTCCCAGTAGACAGGTATGCATGTCACAGAACACAGAACAGTTTGCAGCTTTGTTGACAGGCTCAACATGAGGCAAGGGCTGAATGGACCACTAAAGCTGAATTACTTCTGACTCTACAGCTGGTTCTCTTAAGTCCATCCTATAACTCATGCACAAAAGTCTAGCACCTTTTGCATATTCAGAACTGATTTAAAGAGAGATATATAGTTAATAAGGAAGAAAATATACCTATTCAGGTGAGATTTGCAAAGAAGTGAAGAGATATAGGTATTTGCTTCAGAAGGCAGGAAGTGTAAAAGCTGGCAAGATAATGGGGAAATGGCAGAAGCAGGGTAGATGGAAGTGAGGGTGGATCCAGAAGAGAGCGGGGAGGGGTCTGATGGTGCAGTTGCAGACCCCTTTCATTCCTGCTTCATTCAAAATTTAAAACAAACAAGCTGTCAGGAACAGTGGCATTTCTATTCAGGCAGAGCTGAAGAAGCAACTGACTCCATGGTTCATTATTAGCTACTTGATCCCTGCTCATCTCTTCACTCCATAGGTGTTAACAACCCTTCATCTTGTGCTAATCAAGCTCTCCTGTCTGCCATCTACTCCTAGTAATGCTTCTCTGCTTACCACCAGCATGCCCAATAAAGGTGTGCCATTACCCAGGAACCTGTACTGCGTGGCTTTGTTCCTAGAAGATTTGAACCTATAACAAATCAGAGATGGCCAAGAGAAGGGCAGGGATGAAGGTAGATCAAACTGCAGTGCTGCAGTCAGAGGCAAGAGGGAGTTGCAAATATGAGGCAAAGAGGTAAATTGGCAGTCCGCATCCTGAATTGAAAGGGTGATAAATGGCAGGACCCCAGAGTACATTACTGCATAAATTCCAGATAGCTTGAAGTCCAGATGGCATCCCAGGAAGGCTGCTGTAACTTAGATAGGACCTTATAAAAATACCGTCTGTGGCCTGTGCTGTGGTAAGGGTGAAATGACCGTGTCCCCAAACACTGATCTAATTGGCAGCAGGGGTATCTCACTGCATCTTTTTCAGTGAATAATCAGAGGACTTTTGTTCTTAATGCCACCAACTCTACCACACAATTCACTTTACAAATGTGTCACCTCAGTTTTCAGTGATGTGTCTAAAATAATGTTTTAAACCAAACCATATCAACTCAGGTTGACATAACATTGTCCCAACAATTTTAAGAAAGCCAGAGGCATATTCTTACCTTCTACAGAAATATCCTGAATAGCAAAGCGAAGGATGATAGTCCAGATCATACCCAGGGTCATTTTCACATTGCCATCAACAATTTCTAAGTTAAACAAAAAGAAACCATAGAATTAATGAAATATGGTTTGCTACGTATTGTCTTACTTTAATCATGCTCTAATCATTTGTTACACAGTTAGCAATACAGTTCTTAGTTACAAAGAGCTTCTTTTAGTTACTTTTTCGACAGGATCATGCTTCTGTTTCAATTGTGATAAGCTTGAAAATTACTTATGGTTACAGTGACCTAACACCTTCATAGTAAATGGCTTTTGTTCAGTTAATTGCATCTTTCTAAAGCTTTCACTTTTGGGGCTGAGTTTTCTATAGGATGAATCTTTGGCTGAAGGGGAAAGTTTGAAAGTTTGAATAAAAACAACCTTGCAAAGCAAGTGAAAAAAAACCATTTTTGCATATTTTAAACAACTCCTAAATTACCAAGATGCTTTAAAAAATATTACCCATAGTCCATAGCTGAGGCCAGATTTTCAAAAATGCCTGGCAGTCAGCAGCCCCAGCTAAGAACACTGGAAGCTACTTGTTACTAAGCGTGTTTGAAAACATGCCACAGGATGTAGTTGCACCTTTTAGTTGCCACTTTTGGTTTGACCAAGTTATGAGGGATTTAATTTAAAAAACAACAACAACAAGAAAGCACTTGGGTATATGCACTGTTTGGTATATATTTTTCAGGCATATATTAAAAATGTCTTGTTAATAGGCACATGCACTTATATCATTCAAATGGCAGCTCTGTAGTTTGAGAATCTAGCTCCAGACATTGTACATATGTTTTAATAATGCAATAATTAATGCTAAAAAGATTACCAGTTTATTATTTTTCCACTTCACTCTCAGGAGTTCCTCCTAATTTTTTCAGGGGTTTTCCTTCCCTGCTCACAGACTTCATGGGACATAAGCATTGCCATCATATTGGCCAGAAAAATGATCAATCTTCTGAAATGCTCCATAAATTATACAGAACTTGAACCTTCTCAGTCAATCAAATATAGCCAGATAATAATTGATTTCTATTTCCATGCCCCCCCCACAACTTATGCATTTCCTTGAACTCAAAATGCAGCATGTCTCTGATCCGAATAATTACTATAGTCATTTTTTTCATTTCTCAAAATGTACAGTAGATGAATTGCAGTACTCAGGGGGGCATTGCTGATTGGCTGACAATCAGTACATGAATTTGCATAATCACTGTATAATTATTTTGCAGTAGCTATGCAAGGAATTTTTTTGCTTTCACTGGCTACAGCAGTTTCTCTCCTCATACTGTTCCTGATGGAATATTCACACTAGTTGCCAGCTTCATCTTTTTGGTCTCTTTAGGTGAAAAAGAGCCAAAAATGTGTGAAGAACAAGGAAAGAATACAAAAAAAAATCAGGACAAGGAAGTTGTTAAACTGCTAAAAATGCTAATGTGATATTAAAAAAAAGATCTTTTTCTCTTCCTCCACAAGCCACCAAAAATATTGTCCCCAAAGTAATTTTTATATTTGTGTGTACATTTCCCTTCTTTATTTTGGGAGAACTAGAATCCTTATTTTTCAGTTCACTCCAGAACTCACATACACAAAATTGTATCATAAGTATTCTAGAGAAAAGAGAAGAATTTGAAAGTTTTCAAATATTAATATGTAGTTTCACAACTATTACTCTCATTTTACAAGAAGAAAGAAAAAGAGAGGGTTTTCAGCAGAACTAAGCTAGATCTCCTGGGTGTTCAGCCTAGGTCTGCTTCTCACTTACACTATAGCTTAGTTACACTATACAGGATCAGAGAAAGGTACTTAGCCACCTTAGTCTGAAGTCAGACAGAAGAAAGGACAAATTGGCACCTTAGGATGTCTATACATGAGCACGAAGGCTGCTCCGATGTGCTGGAATTCCAACACGTTGGAGCAGACTTGATTAACTGAGTCTGCTGGAGCACGGTATTTGCAAGCATATCAGCATTCCTGCACTTAAAAATGGCAGTGGGGGCACTTAAACTGAAGCTCGCTGCCATTTTAAAGTTCAGGGACACTGATACAGGAGACACAGTGGAGCTTTAATTAGACTGGCTCTCAGAGCCAGTCTAATTGAAGCGCTGCACACCCCAACCTCAGAGCATGTGTAAAAGTATCCTTATAAACTAACGTAATATCCTAAGAGGATTCGTCATCTTCAACCTTCTAGCTCTATATATGCAACAAAACAATGCAGGAGAACTTCAGAAATACTGAGAAACCATCTTCTTCACCTAACCTACTCCAAAAAGGATCAACATAAACAAGACATACTTACCTAAGCTACTAAACTAAGAGATATTAACTTGGAGACACACACAGCTACTATGCTGCAGACGCAAATGTACTACTAAAAATACACAAGAGACGGCCATCCAAGTGGAAGCAGCTATTACAACAGTAGACCTCTCACAGACAGTGCAACAGCAACATAGGAAGGAATCAAGGCAGCAGTACCAAAAAGACCAACATCATAAACTGGTCACAGCACCCTCTATCCCATTCTGAAATATCTGTATTCTTTAAAGGCCTGAGCTTCTTTCCAGAGAAGCAACCTGAGGAGATACTAATACATGGAGAATTAAAAGAATTCTTCTGCAGACCTTGCCTGAAGGAATACTTCCACACCCAGGATAGAAACACCTCCAGGCTCTGACAACCTTCCTGCCACAACTGAGAAAAAAAGCAATAATTAAACATCAGACTGGACATCTCCCAGAGGATGTAACCACACCATGAACTAATTTATTGGCTGCTTCAGGAAGAAAGGTAACAGCCAAATTCTCAGCAAAGCCAGGATCACAACAAACTCTCTTCCTCAGAAAAAACCCATAGACTCCCTAACATCCAGAAGTGAAATAGTAATCAAACCAGAGGATAAAGGTGGAGCTGTAGTCATCCTCAACTGTCAAGATTATATCAAGACATACAAAAAACTAGAACTCTTAGTTCCAAAATGATACTTTTTATTAGACCAACTGGAAAATGGCAAGAAAATCATCCTTTTCTGCAAGCTTTTGGGATCAAAGTCCCTTCGTCAGGCTCTGGGAAAAGTGTAGATGGTGCAAGATGGTAAAAAGTCCCCATAGGTAGGAAACAAACTTAATTTTTGCACAGAGGGAGCAGGAGTACACCCCTGAAGATTATATCAATGGACCCAAAATACAACTATCTGACACCAAATACTATAAAGGGAAGAACTCCACGTAAGTATTCACTCTACCATTGGTGCCATGATACCAATGGATCTGCAGACCTTGGTTGGAGTTGCTATCCATCTAGAGAAATTCCCTCCCCATGGAGCAGACCGCCCTCTCACAACACCCTTCCAGGCACAGAAGGGGATCATATTCACTCAGGGCAGGATTTCTGCACCTCCAGGTCTGGCCAGATTGACAGTTCTTCACAAAAGCCAAGACTTGCTGTTGGCAGGCCACCCATACATGAAAAAGACCTACCAATTGGTTGTCCACTACTTCTGCTGGCCGTGCCTGCATGAGACAGTCCAAGATTTCATCCACTCCTGTGATCTTTGTGCCTGCACTAAAAAACTCACATAAAAAACTTGTGGCTCCTCCATCCTCCTGTTTTCCCCTCTCCCTTAACCCTGGTTTGCTATTTCACTGGACTTTACTGTAGAGATACCTGAATCCAATGGGTATTCTATGATCCTGATAGTGATAGATCAGTTAACCAAAATGTCTAACTTTATCCCATGCACAGGTCTGCCCTGGCCAAAGACACTGCCCAATTATGGCTAGATCATATGGTCTTCACCTTCATGGTCTCCCAGACTGCACAACATCCAATTATGAGCTCCAGTTCATTTCCCGAGTTTCACTTGTGAGGCTTTGCACCTGCTCAGGGTCCATGCCCAGCTCTCATCCGTATACGACCCACAAGCAGTCAAGCTGAGAGAACAAATCAGATTCTGGAACAGTAGCTTCAGTGTTACCTCAATTTCCAGCAGAATGAAAAAGCCCCCCGCTAGCACTTGTAGAGTTTGCCTACAAAAACGCCACTCATGCCTTGACTGAATAAAGCCCATTCTTTGCTAATTATGGATTCCACCCTAGCTACACCCTACCCTACTTGTCACCCTGGATAAAGCTGTGGCCAAATACTGGGTACAACATGGGCAAGAGGTCCAAAATTAGAAGTGCATCTAGAAAAGACAAAAGAAGCATACAAAGAACACACAGATCAGCAGGGCCTGCTTAGTCAGTAGGACAAAAGGTATGGCTGTCAACCACATACTTCCACACCTGCTGGCCCTTGCAGTATCTGGATCACAGGTACATCAGTATGTTTTGTATTACCCAACAAATTAAGCTGGTCACAAATGAATTGCAACTCCCACCAACACTCAAAATCCACCTGGTATTTCAGATGTCCCTGTTCAAGCCCTACATGGAAAACTCACTCCTTCGTTAATCTCAGCTTCCTCTACCATCCATAATTGTTCAAGGACAAGAAGAATACTTACTTCAAGAGATTCTAGACTCAAGACAAAGGTGAGGAAAATTATTCTGTATTATTACTAGACTGTGAGGGTTACAGGCCAGACGAATGCATGTGGGAGCCTGAGGAAGCCTGCAGAAAACATCCATGCTGCTGATCTGGCAAAAAATTTTCATGAAGACCACCCAGGAAAGCCTGGGCTAGGGTTCCCTAGGTCAGGGGTGAGAAAAATATGGCCCACAGGCCAGATCCAGCCCCCAGAAGGACTTTGTCTAACCTGTGGTGGGTCCCTCAGTCCCACCTGGTGCAGGCACCATCTGGCCAATGGCATGTTCTACTGCCCCCAGGCATGCAGCGGGCCTGGAGCACGTCCACAGCTGGACTCCATTTCCTGGCATCCCCTGTGGCAGTGGCTCCTTTTAGCTGCTGCCACCATCAAACCCATTCCCATGTGGGCAGGGCCCAAGTCCTGGGCTGAGTGCAGACCCCAGCCCCAGTCCAAGCGGGGGGTTGGGGTCCCTGCAGCATCTGCTCCAGACCTGCCTGCCCCAGCCACAATAAATGGTGGTGGCAGATCTGGTGTGGGAGTCCAGGTCCCACTTTTTCCTGCCACCACCACTGCCCATCATGGCCAGGGTGGGCAGGTCTGCAGTGAGTGTTACAGAGACCCCAACCCCCATGTGCAGCGTGGGCCAGGGCCAGGGCAGGAGTCAGGGCTGTGGACTTAGCTCAGGGCTTGGGCCCTGCCCGCTCCAGTCTCCACCCCACATCGGGAAGTTTGGTGAACTGTTGCGGGGGGAGGTGGGGGGAAATGTGCTAACCTGGCCCATAACAATTCCACAAACCTCCCTATGTGGCTTATGGGCCCAAGTAATTACCCCCACCATTGTTGCAGGAGCAGGGGAGTCGGGGAAGTAATGTCAGGTCATGACCTTGAACCTGGGGCCTCAGCCTGCCTGGTATGACCACTTATCCCAGTCTGTCACGCCCATAATGGAGCATGAGCTTGGAGGGAGGTGGTCAGAACCCGATATCCAGCTCACTCCCTGCAACCAGAGTGGCCAGCCAGGATCAGTGGACCCTTTACCCCCTACTATTAAAACCCAGAAGAGGAAGTGTCTAGGCAACAAGGCTCCATCTTGTACTGAGGCTGCCTCACTTAGCTACCCAACCTGGCTTGCCCACAGATCCTGAGTTTGGCCTGACCCTTCGGCTCCCTAATCTGACTCTGGTTTGATCTCCCAGATAACCAGATACCTGACCTGGCCAGCCTCCTGACTCCATTCTCTGCCCGATCCTCCGATTCAGTTCCCCAAATGGATCTTCTGGCTTCTAGGCTCCCCTACATTCAGACTCTACACACCCCTCTTGGATCTTGGTTGCTTCTTTCGACCCCCAGACCTGGCCACCCACAACCCAGCATGACACTGTGCTTGCTTTCCTCCTCAGAACTGATGAAAAATGTCTTGCATTCAAAAACTTCTCTACCTTTATCCCAAACATGCCGCAGGTCCAATAAAAGATATCATCCAAAAAAATCCTTGCCTCTTTTATAGACTAACAAATTCAGATAGGCATAATCTTTCATAAGCAACAAATTACTTCATCAGACACTATGAATGGACCTTCAGGGAGCAGCATTGTAAACAGAAAGCAGCTATTTGAATTTGAGCCATTCTGAACACAATCCAGTTTGTGGATGATGTCTTGTGTTCAAGGTGTTTTTTTAAAGTTTGACCCATTATCTTAAAAAACAAAATTCTAAAAAATACTTTGCCTTGTTAAAAGGAATAGCCAACAGTTTCAAAAATAGATAATTAAAGTTGGGCTCTAAACTCAATCAACCTGATTTTTGAAATACAAACTTCCCCAACAACTCACACTGAAACCCAGGAGGGGTTGTGGGGACTTCCTTAAGTGACTGCACACAGATTCAGAAGCTTAACACCAGTGACCTAGTCCCAGATGTTGAAAAGCACTTATGTGGAATTGAGGTGTATAAAGCCAAGTAAGCCGTGCAGAAAATCCATCTCATCACTTAGGTAAGTAAGATTCTTTCAGTGTCTACATTTTCACCAGGAACATTATTTAGACTCCTATGGTTCTGACACTGCATGTACCCAAAACAGTCACCATCTTGGGAGAGATGAACCTACTAATACCTGTTTCACACTTAACCGGATTTGGGATTCACAGACTGGACACCCCTTGCACTTAAGTGCTCACAGGCAGTCATGTCAGCAGGCCCACATAAACAGATAGCCCACATAAACAGTGTTGCATTCAGTGCAAAGTATAGCAATCATAGCCACTTTCATTCAGAAATATATCTGGAGGAAGAGGTGGCAGTCATGGTGCCATTGCTACCACCAATATTTTGGGAAGTAGGTCACTCCCAAAAATGGAAGACCTTGGTTTTAGGCTCTTTGGAGCCTTAGGTAGTTCAAAGTCACATCTTCCACCTCCCAGGAGAGGGTCTTAACTATCAGGCTATGATGAGGCAGGGGGTGCTGTCCACTCTTCCCGTTGAGGTTGAGCCATGGTGCAGCAAAGAATACAAGATATCTGGGACCAAACATCTAGGATATCCCATCAAGAATATTCTAGGTACTAAGTAGGCACAGTTCACCATATTAACAAGATGGCAATAAAACACAATCACAAAGCAATTACCTCAATACATTTCCTGTATAAATGATTGCTCTCTAGGTATTCAATAAATGAACATGAAAGGCTGGATGAAGTACAGTCTAGAATCTGATTTCTAAAAGAACTACCATTTTTAACAGCATGTTGAAAGATAGGAAGGCACTGAAAGAGGCAAATATTCTCTTAATCTTCAGGAAAAAGGAATGAGCAGCAGCTAAGGCATTTTAGGCCTTTTGACTGGCATGCCACAAATTAAGACCCATGCCCTCTCTAAGTGCTACTCCAATCCCCTTCACCTGCCTGATCTGCTGCACTGCTTTCTGCTCCCTGTCCTTCTGCAGTAGTGCTGCCTGTCCCCTCCCGCCTGCTGCATGCCACGCACAGAAGTTACCTGTGCCACTTGGCGGTTGGTTCCCCCTGTTCTATAGTCCACAGTCCCAGCCAAAGCCCAACATTTCCATGTGCCGGTAAAGTTTCTGCTTCTTGTCCTCCCGCTACTGCAGAGAAGCCAGCAACATTCAGATGTTTTGGGGGCCTTCTATGTCCAAGGGACATACTTCTAAGGGAAGTGGTGCCTTCTACTTCCAAGGGAAGTGGTGCTGGCTTCTACCTTGGGGGTCTTTAAGAGGAGGCTTGACGATTACCTAGCTGGGGCCATATGGTCCCAGTATTCTCTCCTGCCCAGGGCAGGGGGTCGGACTTGATGATCTACTTAGGTCCCTTCCAACCCTACATCTATGAGTCAAAGAAGAACCAGCACAACCTGGTCCCAAGTCCCTGTATCAAATTTGTTTGGAAATGAAGGGCCTGGCAACCAAGGCCAGCTGGCAAGTACTTCCACATACCTTCTGCACCAATTGACACAAGTTTCACTCCTTTGCTGGCGATAAAATCCAGGGCTTTGTTGACATTAGCTATTTTATGGAAGCGCATCTTTCCTCTGTCTGGCTTTGGTAGTCTTTCTCCTGTAGGAAAACAAATGTGATGTTATTGTTACAGGCACCTAGCTACAGGCACACAAGTGAATAGAAAAATTTAGAATGTGTGTACACTATATGATGTCTAAGAGCTAACAGCTATCCTGCAGGTATTTTTCTGAAAGAATGTCAAGTGCCTTTGAACAAAACCCCGAAGAGCAAATTCAAATGAAGAAGTGACAGGCTTTGATCTCTTTAGTACAGCAGTAAAACCTCACAAATATTTTTACATTTGCCCCAAATACCTTAAAAACATATGAATACATTTACTTTCCAAATTTCATTTTCCTGCTAATAGCTGTTTTAGAGTAGTTGAATATTAAAAAAGGAAGGGCAGAAGCCCTTCTGCACTGTATATCACCCTTTCCTGCCTGATTACAAGGTGAGTCTGAATTATATAAATCAGACAGCCATATTACCCCTGTCTAAGTAAAATCTCAGCCAACCTGACGATTTCTGAAGTGAAGAAGATTGAGAGATACACTAGATGAAAGAAGAGTACACTGGGGAACAGACAGAATCCAAGTATCTGTACAGTTAAGCATATCCAAGTCCCACAGACCTTACGATGCTGCAGCAGGCATCACTGCCACCTTCAGACCTAACCCAGCTGGAAAACCAACTAATTTCAGGGCCATGTTGCCACCACCTGGTATCCAAAGTTGCACAATCTTGTCTTTTCCAATGGTCAAGAATGTAATTATATATGAATACGTATCAAAATTGTCTTCTCGAAAAATATCTTAGAAATGCTCTTTTTACCATGCTCCCTCCCTTTCCCCTCCATCATCAACTAGGTCACCCTCTCCCCATGTCCCATAGCTTCCTCAATTTATTACAGACCCCATTGGCAGCTGCACCTTTTAAATGGAAAGGGGAAAGGATGAATTAGCTAGTTAAATATAAGTCAAAGGGAGATGTTGGATGATGAACACTTAAAATTAGGGCACTTATTTTTGGTTCCTAAATATGAACTTAGAATCCTGATGTTAAGTATCCACAAGAAAAAACTGCGGGAGAGAACCCCATAAAGAAATGTATTAAGGAAGTCAGTGTGAGGTGGACAAATCATCCATTTCTTCTACCTTTTAACAGTAGCGGGAAACTAAGGTTTTTATTTTCAGCATCAGAGCAGCTGCAGCAATCAATTCACTCAGGATACTCAATAAATAAACCTCAGAGCTCATTCATTTCGCAGTGAACTGGTAAGAATTATGTATCGAAGTGCAGATTTGTTGGTCTCAGCTGCTTGACAACAGGATTTCTCCTAACCAACCTATATGGGATTAATTTCTGCCATATAATATGTACGCTGAGGAGTTCTAGATTAAAATGCAAGGAGCATTAAAAGTTTTTATTTGAAACGAACCTGAGATGACCTCCAAGAGGAGCATCAATTTAAGGCCATTCCTGAAGTCGTCTTCAATGTTCTCGATCTGCGTGCCTGCTTTCCTGAGGTGGGAATTGCACCAGGCTGTGAATGTCTGCAATAGCAATTAAAAACACACTTGTCACTGTGGCATCTTTCAAAACAACTGCTAAAATATCTGAGGAAATACTGCATCTGAGCTTGTCAAGACTGTGAAGGAGAAAGAGTTATTCAATTCCCATTAATTTTAAGTATTCAGGCTGGCTTGAAATTCTCATCCTACACATTCATGATGCACTTTGAAGATAAAACAGTCCCTCTGCTCTATGAGAGACAAGTATTTTGCTGAATTATGCTTTCTTCAAAAGATGCTCTATGTGTGTAGGCACAATGTGTTTTACAGTCACTGCCGTACATAAGGACATAATCATCAAACAGGCCTGCTCATGCATTGTCAGGCTAATAAAGGGGTGTGTGTGTGTGTAATGACCTCCAACTATGGATTGTCAGTGCCACCACAGGCTGTCATCTGTGTGTGGACTACCGACTTCATAGGTAAGGACATGTGCTTCTCACCTCTTTTATTCAAGAATCACAGAATTATGGTCATGGGCATTTATCAGATAGAAGTGAGGAAAGGAGGAAAAGAAAACCTCTCTCCACTTGCTGAAATCAGAGCGCCAGTGAGGTAATCCTGGTACTTACAAATAAAGATGAAGAGAAACAAAATGCCATCGTAAACAAGGGCACTTAAAAAGAAAAGAGTACATCCCAGTTGCTTTGTCTGTTTATGATGATCTCTGCATAGAGACTTCAGAATAATTTCCATATTTTAATAGGGCCTGATTCATCATAGATTTTGTAAAAATGTAGATTCTTCCTTATATTAACTTCCAAACAGTGACCAAATCCAAGTTTTCAGAATCAAAATTATCATGAAAGACAACATGATGAGCACATTTCTCCCTGTAAAAGCACTGGGAATAATTCTCCTCTCACTTACAAGGGTATAAAACAGAATTTTAGTCCAATCTTAGTCCAACCTTAGTCAATAGTTATGCACCAGTCTAAAACTTGTGTAAATAAATTTTAAAACATTGTAAATGTTTGGTACGGTGATTCTTAATCAGGGTGCCGTGGGGTGCTATGCAATGTTAGCACTGTGAAGTGTGAAAACTTGACTTACAGGGATTTCAAATAGGAATCTATACTGTCAAAAACATCCTGATCTGTTGTGGTTTTTCTGAGCTCTTTGCAACAGAATTGCTGTTTTATTCTTCTGCAGTCAAAAAGTGAGTGAAAGTTAAGATCTGGCATTTTCCAAAGAGTGCCCTGAGTCCAACAAGGAGTTCCTTAAGTCTAAAAAGGTTGAGAACCACTGGTGCAGTAGATTAAAATGACCATTTTCCAGAAGAGATTATTTTTCTGTCTTCTAATTCATTCATCAGTCTCCCTGGTGATTTTATACAAGTGTGCATGTGTGTACTATAGCTCTTTTTCATAAAAATGTGTTTTAAAATATTTCTGGGGAAAAAAATCAAGAACCTCTCTAACGTTTAAATAACCTGATGATATTTGTCTTGAATTCCATTTGCATGTAGAGTTTTATAAAGCTTTTCTACTTTCCTGCTAATGTATAAGTATCTTTTATTTGAAGAAATAAATTGACACACTCTAGTACTAAAAACGCCCTCAAGCTAGACGTTAGCAATCTCCTGGCTTTGAGCCACACTACTGAACCTGCCTTCAAGCAGTCTGAGAGTGTCTGAGTATGTCTGAGATAGAGGGATCATATTCAGCTTTTATCAGCTTCCAAAGTACTTGGGGCCAGTAGTTGAATGTTCCTGCCTTCCTCTCTGACTTGTTTGATCCTTCCCTTCCCTTCTGCTTCTTCAGACTAACAGTTTTTTTCCTTCTTCCTGTTAGAAGAGAGAGACAGATGGAGAAGACAGGTCCTGAAACATAGGAGAGCTCAGCAGGTGAATGAGTAAAGGAGAAAGACCAGTTTCAGACACTGATAAAGCCACATGTAATAGTCTGCAAAATGTGTAGATCTGCTAAAATAAATATGGGCAGCCACACATTCAAAACACTTTAGGTGGAGCACAGCAAAAGCATGCTATGCTCTCTGCTGCACTCTCCAGCCAAAGGACAATCAGGGGCTGCTCCACAGTTCCCCCCATGCCCAGGAGAGCTTATCAACAGGCCAGACAGGCTCACAGACAGACTTGTGAGCCTGGCACCTGGGCAGACCAGAAGCCCAGGTGGTCTCAGGTTCCCTCGGAGCCCTTTAAATATCTTGGTGCTTTAGGTTAGGGACAGAAACTACACATAAACCAGTATAAGTGATAGGAAACTGGTTCAAATCTGGAACACAAGTTCAGTGCACATAAACTGCTTTCAAAATGACCGAAACTGGTTTAAGATAAACCTGGATGGAGGCAGTATCATACTTAACTGATTTAGGTTAAATTGGTTTATTGAACTTCTGTCCCATATGCCCTCCAGATTTAAGTTAACTCACAGTCCCCCAGCATCCCAGGATGGTTTGTAGGGCTGTGCAAAGCTTCAGTAGCTGAATCAATCTGGAGGAGATTTGGCCCAATTCGGCAGCCGAATCTACAAATCCGAATCAAAACGGGAGATCCATTAAAAGGTCCAAATTGAATCGGAAGCCTCCAAATCAATTCAGAGAGATTCAGAGATTTTGAAGGCTTGCAGCAAGCAGAAACTGAGAAGAGGGAGGGGGATGGGGTGATCTTCCATAAATGGAAAAGGCTGAGGTGGGGGAGGAAAGACTGCTCTGATATTGACATCTGGCCAGTGACTGTGATCTTTCTCTGAGTTCCCTTCCAATCACAGTGCTCTGGGGGAAGGACGTAGAAACAACATATGAAGCTGTGCCTGAAGTGATCTGTGCCTTTTGTGAGCTGTCTCTCTCTTGGAGCAGTAGCGCCTGAAAGGCTCTGGCTCATTAGCTAGTCTCTTGCTAGCTAGTCTCTCTTCTTGTAAGTTATATCCAATCCTTTCCTACTTTCCCTTGCCTACAGTCCCTATTGTTATCCCTATCCATTCCTTTCAACTTATTTTCCCCCTGAAACCCTCTTATTTGTTCATGTTAGTCTGTCTTGATTCTTCCCCCCCCACAAAAAGAAATCTGTGTTTTCCCTGACAGATGCGTTTCCCAGACATGTGTTATCACTATGCAGGAAAGTACAACATATATCACATACACACACACATTCTGCAGCACACCAAACATTATGAAGTGTGCTGGAAAGGCAGGTGCCAGGTCTTCTGGCTGCAGAGGGAGAGGGGGAGGAGAGAAAGATGCAAGTTCCCCCCGTCCCAAACACAGATTTCATAGACATTAGGGCTGGAAGGGACCTCGGAAGATCATCGAGTCCAGCCAATGGACCCTCTTTCCTGGTAGTCATGAGTCTTCTGCTGCTAGCGGGAGCAAGGAGGTGGTAGCAGTGCCTGCACCTGCAACACCACCACTGACACCACTGACCAGCAGCAGCATAACATTCTCCACCCCAATTTCATCTCCCAGCATGAGCCTTCCAGTGCCAGAGGAGGTGCTGGATATGGAAACAGGGGAGCTGAGCGCCATAGTGAAGCAAATTCTGGAGAAGGAGGGGGAATCTGAGTTTCTGCTCCACACCCCTCAAAGTTCCCCTAGAGGCAGGTCTCCTTCTCTGGAAGGCACTTTGGAGGAGGTTGTGGGGGCAGGTGGCTCAGCTCCTCCTCCTGTTGTGCCTCTGCCTGGTGAGGAGGTGGATAAGGCAGGATCCCCACCCTCAACCCAGAATCAGATAGATAGTGTAGTGTGGGATCATTTTGAGGTGGCAGATGATCCCAGATACGCTACTTGCCAGCACTGCTGAAAGCAGATCAGTCGTGGCAAGGAGTTGAAACACTTCACCACCACAGCGATGCCGCTGCATCTCAGGAGGTAGCACCCCCTTGCCCTTGTTCTTCAGCCTCGCACCACTGGGAGCATGCCAAAAAAGTAGTCCTCCCCTCCCTCCAAAGCCCCCCATCCCCAAGAAGCAGAGGCAGGCCACCCTGCCTCTGTATGAGGCATGCAGGGAATACTTGAGGGAGGATCTGTTCAAGGCAGGTCCACAGTTGCACTTCACCTCAGAAATCTGGAGCAGCCGGGGTGGAAATCGCGTCTACCTCTCTCTCACAGGGCACTGGTGCAATTAGTCAGGGTGTCAGTGGGCTCTCCTTCAAGTGGAGGTGATGGATGAGTCCCACATGGCAAGGGAGATCATGGTGGCCATGAACCACATGGTGCAGGGGTTGCTCACTGAGCAGGGCAAGCTCACCCATGGGTTCATGGTCACCAACAATGGGGACAATATGGTCAAGGCAGTGTGTGATGCCAACTTTGTTGGCATCCGCTGTGTGGCTTACAAGTTTCACCTCATAGTCAGGGATGCCTTGGTGGGGGACAGGGCTCCCAGTGATGGCGACATCACTACCAGCCAGCTCATTTCAAAATACAGGAACGTGGCAGGCTACTTCTACCGGAGCATCAAGCGATGCAAGATGCCGCAGGACAAACAGGCAGAGCTGAGCATCCCGCAAAATAAAATCATGCAGGATGTGGACACTCATTGGAACTCCATAAACCTGATGCTCGAGAGGCTGGTTGAACAATTGAAGGCCATCCATGTGATGGCCTTGCTCAGGGAGGTTGGAATCAACAGCCCCCTTAACACAACTGAGTGGGGTACCATCTCCCAGATCTTGGTGGTCCTCAGGCCACCAAGACCTTAAGCACTGGTGATGCCCTCCTTAGCCAGGTGATCCCTGCAGTGAAGGAGATCAAGAATTAAATGGAGAAGTTCCAGGGGATCAGTGTTCTTGGCTGGAGCAAGCTGCTTTCATCAGAGGTGCAGACACTGGTAAGGCAGCTGAAGGAGGGCATCAAAAAATGGCTGGTTTCATTATGGTCCAGTACAGTCCACGTGCTGGCAGACATGTGTGACCTGAGAGTGAAGGGGAGTGTCTGCAGCAGCAAAACCCTCCATCACTGGACAGAGGTGCTGGTGAACAGAGTCAGGGAGGCAGAAGGGCAGAAGCAGGGGGACGTGGAAGATGGGTATCCACTTTCCCGTGCCAGCACTCCAGCCACAAGCCAATCTCCTCCACCACAGCCACTGCCAATGTGGACCAAGGGCATGGCTTCAATGCTGGGGTCCAGAGGCACCAGACCCCACTATTAGGCAGGTAGTGTGGAGGCCTTGGTGGCTGCCTATCTCACCAAAGACATGGAGCCACTGCTGCGTGACTCCTTGGCCTACTGGACAACCCACAGTGAGGTGTTGCAGGATCTGGCCATGGTTGACCAGGAATACCTGTCCTGTCCACCGACCAGTGTTCTAAGCGACAGGGTATTTAACATTGCTGGGGATGTTGTGACACCCCACCGCACCTCCTTGGATCCTGGTTTGGTGGAGCAACTGACATTCCTCAAGGTGAATCTCCTGCTGCTGGGGTTCCCCAAGCTCCACCTGCAGATGGAGTGAATGCCACCTTCCTCACTCTGCACCTATTTGCTTTATTTATTTATTTTCAGAAACTTAAGCTGCACTTTCACAGAAACTGCTGTACCACTCTACCTGAAACCTGGCAGGCCTCATGACCACTTGAGGGGCTACCATCCCTGCTGCATTCATCCTGCTCTGCCTTAACACACACAAGTGATACGAGTTTTGCTTTCAACAGTTTGAGGTACACTTTCACTGAAACCCCTATACCTATGTCCTTGAAACTTAGCAGGCTTAATGCCCTCAGAAGGGGCTACCATCCCTGCTGTTTTCATCCAAATCCGCAGAAAAATGACAAAGTTATAGGTATTTTGTGATTCCCCATTATAATCTATGGCCAAATCTCTGAATCAATGCCGAATCTCCTAATCCAAATTGGCCAAATCGAATCAGGACAGTGCTTCAAATCACCAAGTCAATCACTGTCCCTCTGAATTGGCCAAATCCAAATCCAAAGCGAATACTGGCTGCTTTACACAGGCCTAATGGTTTGTACCTCCCCTCACAAACCCTCCTCACAAGGTGGGCAGGATAGCCTTGGCCCAAGCTGTCTGCTCCAGACAAGCAAAGAGGCATGCTCTAGCACCCCCCAGCTTCAGACCTGGGCCACTGTAGGCATGTGGCTGCATTTCTGGAATCAAAAGTGAATGCCTGTTCACTTGCTTATTGGTTCAATCTACTCATTTTAGACTAATCTGAGAAGATTGAATCAATTCAGCCTAGGACTATCTGACCATCTGTACTTAACCTTAATGGCCCACTGATGTTCCAGCACCAGCATCCCTTTAAAACTTCTGGGCTGCAGGCAGCTCCATCCTCCCGGCAATAAGGGCAATGGAGTTCCCTACAAGCCTCTGGTGGTGGCAGGGATTGATCAAGTTTGGGGCTCCTTCCCTCCCATTGGCCTCTGTTGCCACTGCATGCATGGAGGTAAGGGTGAGGGGGCTCCCTGCAAGCAGCAGCAAGAGCTGATGGAGGAATACCCCATCAGCTTCTGCTTTCATTTGCAGGGAGCCCCTGCATCCTTTAAAGGTTTTGGCATGCCTGGAGCCTGGACTCCCGTTGCAGGCATGCTGGGACCTTTATTTGGCCTGGGAGCTGGATCATGGCTGACTGGAGATCTGGTTCCTGAAGTGCACACTGGGGCCTCTACTGATCATTGATGTGGCAGCCCTGAAAGCTCACCCTGGGGCAGGCTGTCAGGTAGCCAGCTTCTCTCACTCCCTCTCTCCCCTTGGCAAAGCAAAAGCGCTCTGGGATCATAGTAATCTTTCTACAACCCCCTCCCTGGCCAGACGTTAAATTTGTCTTGGTAACAAAGAAGCCACTGTTTAAACAGCAATTTCTTTGTTATGGGTCCCCCATTTTTATCCTGGGACAAATTTCTTTAAGATCTGGCACATTGTCCACTGTAGTGGGAAACTCTCATATATCCCACCACAAATGCAATGTCTGCAGGGGATTTTAGAGACCAATTGGTTCAGAGAGGCATGAGCTTTTGTAAGCAACAACCTGTTTTGGCAGATTCTAGGAATGGACTGGCAGAAGGAAAAGGGTTTTATATAGGAGGGAAGGGATGGGGGAATGAATGCTGCTAGGAGAGATCTAACGTTGGTCGATTGAGAAGGATTCCAGCAGCCAGCCCTCAATGGGAGACTTTAAAGGTAGGCACTTTTGAGAAATGTTATCCCAGGAGGCCCAGAAGGCCAGTTTTATGTGCAGATGCTGTGTTTTGTTCTGAAGACTCAGACTGAAGGTCTGAAGAACCTGCACGGAGCTTGGAGTGCAAATGGTAGGAGGGGGCTCCAGGAAGTCAGACTGGATGTGCATGGGGGCCAGAATGCCAGCTGTCATTGCAGCAACTTTGTAAATAGTTCTCTTGAGAACGATTTAGCTTGGGGAAATGCGGAGTTGCTTGCTTTGGAAAGGCTTGCATTTTTGGTACGACCATCATTAAGCCCTCGTGTCCATAGAAGTGCAAGGACCAACTAGTACAGGGGCGGACAATTATCTTGGGCGGAGGGCAGCTTACTGAGTTTTGGCAAGCCATCAAGGGCCACATGAAAGGCAGCCTTGGGCAGATAAATATTAATTGTCTTAATTTTGGGGCAGGGCCCGCAGGCCAGATAGAATAGCCTGGCAGGCAGCATCCGGCCCCTGGGCCGCATTTTGCCCACCCCTGAATTAGTACCAAATCCTACTGTAGAGACACAGGCACATTCTTTCCCAGACCTGTGCACTGACATAGGCTGGGCACAATGCAATAAGGTCCCAAAGTGGTGCTTGACATAATTACATGCTCAGAATCTAGCTCATAACTAGTTCATTTGTCTGCCTCCACCCATCTCTGTGCAGATACAATAGGTTTTAGTGATGTGTATCTAAAAGGCTCAACACTACATTAAGCCATTTGCAAATACTAGGAGCTATATTTAGCTATATTTCTAGAGCAATATTATAATTATATAGAAGAACCAACTGAAGGCACCTAACAATAAATGTGCTCTTACAGAAAATCTGGAACATACATCAGACAAGGTAACTAAATCAGCACATAAACAGATTATTTCATAATCACTCAAATCATAACTAAGCATTTACCTTTAGGTGCTATTGTACTTTGCAGAAATGTTCTGGGACTAAACACAAAAGAAAAATGGGAAGGAAAACCTCAGATTTTTCAAAGCACAGATAGCAGATATGTGTTCCCTATGAAACACAATTAATCACCAGTTACTTCAGGCTAAGTCTGAACACCCAAATTATGGGTTATATTTTAGTGCTGTTGCTCATGATTTTTACCCAGTTCAATAAAGGCCTGGCTAAGAGTTATGTTGTTGTTCTACTATGCAAGTGAGTTCATTTCTTAGCCTCTGCAGCTAAGCCAATAATGAAATGAACTATGATCCCAGCACCTGCAGAGGCCATGAAACAAAAACCTGATTTCTGGGGGTGAGGTGGAGGGAAGCTTCTTAAGATTCTTAATTTCTGATAGGTGAGGGGAAATTGGCAGCTTTTTCCCAGTGAATGAAAGATTCATCTAATACTTTTACTTATCACACATTGCGAAGTGTAACATTGTGCACCTCTAGTCTCTCTGTTTAGCCATATCTTTGGACTTAAAAGTGGCTAGGATCTCTCACTATGTGCAGTATAGTGTAAAGCTTCATCCAAGAATCTCAGAGAGCTTTAAAGTACTGACACAAACAATATCCTTGCAGGTAGGTATTTATAGCTGTGATATATTATGTTTATGCTGGGATAAATCAAGGCACAAAAGTTCTGAGCCTGGATAAGTGCAAACTAGGAACAGATTTTGGATGTTTCAACATTAGACAGCCACCTCCTACCCCCTTTCCATTCCATCTTGTCTTCTCTGCTGTATTCTACCTACCTCTTCCTTGGAAGCTTCATTTTGTGAAGATAACGAACAGTCAATATGGCTATTCTATAAAAAACAAAACCTGGAAGAAGCTTCTTTCAGTGACTAATTTGGCAAGGGATCCCTTAATCTTCTCTCTCTCAGCTTGTTTCACAAGCCCCTTTTCAGCTGATTTTGTTCCTCATCACATTTTTGTATGTCTGATCATTTGGGTTTCTTTTTTGGTCAAGTGCATCAAAAGACAACTGTGGCTACTGCTGCTGCTTGCAGCAAACATGCTCTGCTGGTGTGATTTCTTTGTTTGTCCCTGAAATGTTGTTATCTAAATCCTACAGTTATCGCAGTTGTCTTGTGCTTCATTGAAGGCACAACTACAGTACATTCCAGCAGACTATCTTGCATGTGACTGTGTAATCTGGTGACCTCCAAAATAGGCTTGTTTTCTAGGGCTAAACATGGTTCTATAGATGCTACCTAATTTCAAGGAAGAGCCTGATAATTGGCTTAAGCAATGCCACCAATAAGTCACTGAATGAGTCTGCTACAAATCTAAACTTGCAAGTTTCCAGTATCTTCCACAAACCACATTCCCTGTTTAATCTCATCTGCATGTTCTGTTGGTGACCCTATTTCTTGAGAGCATGAACTGACATTGCTTTGGTTCAGACTAATATTATTAAGCAACAATGCAGAGCATGACAGGCCTGTAGATCAAGAACAAACAGCATATATTGCCCTGTGTCCTGCTACTTCTTGAACCTTTGGGGTTGAGAGCAATGTGAACTCCCTTTATTGCTGAACTGTAAGAAGGATGCTAAAGTATGTGTTTGCTGTGAGGTGCACGGTAGAAGTGAAAGTACAGGGCTGTATTCCAGGAGAGGTACAAATAAAAACCTTGGAAAACTGGAGTCATCTGCTTTAAACTTATTTGCTAGAAATAAACCCTGTTTTTTCTTTAATTGCCCTTCTCTCAGCAGACACACCAACATTTGGGGTAGCCAGGGGTAAGGAATCTGAATAGCCTCTCCTATTGGTGTTTCTTCATAATTTACTACCAGGCTAATTGCAGACATTTGGGGAGGGTAGGGGGAGGTTAGATTGCATTAAAATTGGGAACCCGCTACCAGGTAAGTGAGAATGAAGAGGCTAGTGGCAGGGTGGGGAAATGGGAAGGGCAAGCAGGCTCGGGGAGGATCAGGGGTCTGTGGGGTGGAAAGTAACCTGTTTAAATTCGCTGATGACACCAAAATCTGGGGGGAGGTGAGCACGCTAGCAGGGAGGGAGAGATTGCAGAGGGATCTGG
>NW_017729034.1:50376934-50386943 GCF_001723915.1 Gavialis gangeticus
CAGGTAAGTGAGAATGAAGAGGCTAGTGGCAGGGTGGGGAAATGGGAAGGGCAAGCAGGCTCGGGGAGGATCAGGGGTCTGTGGGGGGATCAAAGGAGTAAGTGAGATCCATGGGAAATTGGGGGGGTAGGCAGGATCTGCAAGACTGATTAGGAGGGATGGGGGGGACAGGCAGCATCTGAGGGGAGATGGGGGCAGGCAGGATCCACAGGAGTGATTGGGGAAGCAGGAACAGGTGGCACCCATGGAGGGATCTGGAGGCAGGGCAGACAGGATCTGCAGAAGGGATCTGCAGGAGCAATCATGGGTTTGGGGGTGCAGGCAGCATCTGCAGATGATCAAAGGGCAGACAAGATTGGCAGGAGCAATGGGGCAGGGGGGGCAAGGCAGCATCCACATGAGAGACTGGGGGAGAGGGGGCAGGTAGCATCCATGAGAGCAATTGCGAGGATTATAGGTGAAGACAGTATCCACAGGGGAATCAGGGGGCAGGCAGGGTCCACAGGGTTTCCTGGGGTCCAGAAGGTTTTGGTGGAATATGGGGGGCTCACAGGGTCCATGCAGGGGCTTGAGGGGGACCAGGGCCTATTTTTAGTCCCCCAGGACCTCCCCCTGGAAATCTACACCCCCATTCCTCTCCCCCAAGTTGTATTTACTTCCTCCGCTCTTGGCATTGGTAAATGCTGATAAAACTGGCACCAAGCAGCTTGTGAGATGGGGGCTCAAGGCAGGGGTTAGCTGGTCCGCAGAGGGTGCTGGGGGGCTAAAAATAGCCCAATACCAAGTGGGCAGGTAGGAAAAGTGCAGCCCTGGGGCTGGAACCAGCGACTGGGCTTTCCCTGCCCTGGGACTGTGCAGGTAACTGCACAGAAGTTCCATGCACCAGTCTAATCTAGAGCCAAGTTTGAATGTACATTGATCCAGGTCTATCTTAGACTGGGTTCCACCATTTTCATATGGGTTTATAATTTGCGCCCTGCAGCAGGGGGTGGGAGATTGCTTCTTGTCCCCAGGAGCTGCCTGCTGCCAGGGTGGGCTTCACCACGAGAGCCCAGGCGGGGACAACGTCCCTCTGATCTGGCAGGAGGGAGCTCCCAGCTCCTGCTCTTCAATGGCAATTGTGGACCTGGGGCAGGAACAATCTGCACCCACTCCAGGATCATGGAGCTTGGCGCTGGCTGAGACCTGACCCTGACCAGGACAGATCCTGGCCAGTCCTGGCCTGAGCAGGGAAGTCTGCACATGCATCCTAGAGCTGGCTGGGGACTGTCCCATTTCAGCCAGTCCCCAGTCAGCTCCAGGCTGAATGTGCAGACTTCCGCGCTCAGCCTGGGGCTGGCCGAGAACAGTCTCAGTCAGGGACAGCTCCCAGCCCTGCAGCTTTTTCCCAGCTCCATGCCCCGATCAGGTGATCAAGGCACAGGGCTTGGAAAGATCTGCAGAGGGGGGGCAGGTCCCAGGCCCATGCCCTGATCTGCTGGTGGGGCAGCTAACACCAAGCCCTTGGCTGGGTGGGGATTCCCCACCCAGCCAGGGGCTCACTGCTAGCTGTCCCACCAGCAAATCCCTTCTCTGCAACACTTTCCAAGCCCCCTGCCTCCCAATCAGAGAGCTGGGGATGGGAGCTCCCTGCTACAGGGGCAGGGGGATGTCCCCACTTAGGCTCCACCACCAGAGCCTGCCCCAGCAGCAGGCAGCTCCTAGGGGTAAGGAGCAATCTCCCAGCCCGCGCAAGGAGATAGCTGTCTCCTGGCCCCGTGCTCCCCATTAACCCCTGAGCTAGCTGCAGGAGACTGGGGGGGAGGGAGCAGACTGCTGCCAGGAGCAGCAAATCTGCTCCCAAATGGGTTCACGTACAGACGCTTGCCCAGGGTGGGTTTACTCCAGAGTAAATTACTCAGGAGTAAACCCATTCAGCAGCATTTGCACATGTAGACGCACCCATTTGTACTACTAGGTTCTCTAAAAGTTTAAGTAATACTGTCTTTGAGTCTTTCGATGAAATATGAGTCAGAATAATTCTCTTAAGATTCTTATAACAAGTAAATACTTAAAAAGTTGTTCTAAAGAGAGCATTGTGCATTGCTTCTCATCACATCCCTTCCCTTTCACCTCCCCTCCACTTCCCCCACAAAGTAAATGGCCTTCTTGAGTCGCTCCTATATTTCTAGCTGTATCCACAATTCTTCCATAAGGAAAAAATAAACGCAACCCAATGGCATCCTAGTAAAATCAAAATACACATATACAAAGTACAGGACTGACAGAAAACTTAATATTTCCTACTTCCGTTTTGTGAAGCAGAAGCACAACTCTTTCCAGGTGGTCTTTAAACTCTACTCAGAGAGGCAGACCAGCAGTACAACCAAGGAAAGCTTTCTCCAGAATAAGATGCCTGTAAGACAGCAGGAAAATACACACACACACACACACACACACACAGACCTATCTGAACATATTAACATAGGTGTGACTCTTTATTTGTCTTACTTTGAAGGAGAAATTTATTGAAACTGAAAATCCTTCTGCTTTTTAGCAGTCATCCCAGTTATCCTTCCTCTTGACTGGTGCCGGTGGAGATTATTCATTACTGCAAGCTTAAAAAGAGTGTAATGATTCACTCTGTAGTCATATGTGGTATTACTGTGCTGTGAGTTAGTGGCAGGAGTGCTGCAGAGAAAGCAGCCAGGATATTCCCACTGGACACTGAAGCCTGTCTTTGAAGCACAGCCAGCCTCTGCCTATTATCCATATTTAAAAATGTAAGCCTTGATCCTGCAATGTGATCTGCCAGCTTGAACTCCTGTGTGCGTGTGGAGACACAATAACTTCTGAATCCAGGCCTTTCTCTTGGCTTTAGGCATGGTCTATACCAGTGATTCTCAACCAGGGTCCCACAGCACCCTAGGGTGTTGCCAGATCCTTTGAAGGGTGTTAACAATTTTGACAAGATAAGCAAGGTGTGAGGAGATAAGCAGACAAGCACAGGCTCAGTCTTGTCCCTGCCTGAATGATCCCCCAACACCACTGTTCAACTACCATGCAAGGGGGTAAGCACTGTAATATATAAATTAGCTTTTGAAACTGGGTCACACGCAATTCACAAAAGTTACAGAGGGGTGCCTTAAAACCAGTGAAGGGCACTTGGAGTCCAAAACAGTTGAGAACCAATAATATATGTGACAGCAGCATGCATTTGTCAAAGGAACTTTGATTTCAATAAGAGAAAAGACAACATATTCCCTATTGGCATAACTCAAACTGGTGGTTCTCACTAAGTACCAAGGCATACACATTTGGCTAAATTCAAAGGTAGCATAGGTGAGTCAGAGGCTTATGTGAGGCAAGCCCATCTAACTGTGCAAGTATAAAACACCAAAGCAGCAGTTCCCAAATTCTGACAGATTGCACACTACCAATTTAAAATGATACAACCTTAAATACCACCAGCAAATTTTTCAGTTCAACCTTAAGAAGTACTGACAAATTTTTGTCATATGAAGCTGGGGTTTTCAACCTGTTTTAAGTAGTGGGTACCCCTCCTGGACTGTACCCCCTGGACAAGTGGGGGGAGGGAGGGGTCCCCCGGCGGCCAGTTGACAAGCAAGGGAGGGGGGTCCCCCAGCAACTGGTCGACGAGGGGTGTGGGGGGTGCTGGCGTCACTGCCGCTTGCCACACGCCACCGCCTATTGCTGCCTACTGCCAGCAGGCAGTGGCAGCGCACAGCAGCGGCAACTGCACGTGGTGCATGGTGGCACACTTGCCAAGTACCCCTGCTTCTCCTCACCACCGCCGCATACTCCCTGGGGCCTTTCCAAGCACCCACATACCCCCGGTTGACAATCCCTGATATAAAGTGATTATAATTAATCTGTTAATGCATACCACTGACAGGTTGCGTACCACTGGTAGCACATGTACCACAGATTGGGAACAGCTGCATTAGAGAAAAGGCTAAGAAATCAAAAGCCATATTAAAAATGGGGATACAATTTAACAATTTAGGATCCATTAGAACTAAGACTCCGTTGCCCACTGCTGGTCCCACTGCTGGGGGGGCCCAGCCCATCCACTCCACACCCACCACCAGGGCCACCAAATGGAGTAGGCAGGCAGGCACTGTCTCCATGGAGGTTGGCCCAGGACCCCTACAGACAAGGCACACTCAGCCAGGAGGATGGGATGGGGTTGTGGCCAGGCAGGGAGTAGAATCTGGGAGAAGAATGGGTGAGCAGGGCCAGGATCCTGGGCCAGTGCAGTGTGGCACCAGGGCCCAAAGCAGAGCTGGAATCCTCATTCTGCATGTCTCTGCAACTGGTGCCAGTTCCATGGACAGCAGCTGGCCCCTGCGAACAGAACCAGTACCCATCACAGGGAGGTGCTGGGATCAGATCATGGCTCTGCCCTGGACCCCTGCACCATGCTGTCACCACTCTGTAATCCTGGCCACATCCCCAGCCCTGCCCTCCCGTCCTGCTCTGTCCAGTGTCCCTGCCTGGTGGTACGTACAGGGCTAGATAGGATCAACTGGCATTTCCCTGCCCTCTTAACCCCCACCACACTGGCAGTGTAGACAGTCATGAAGAGAAGCCAAAGCCAGGTCAGTGCCTCCCCCCACCAGCCCTCAACAGCTCAGCAAAATTCCTTAAGTGGTCCTCCAGCCCAAATAATTGCCCACCTCTTCTTTAGTATCATTTGTAAATGTTTGTCCTGGCAATTACTGAAATGACCCAATTCTAAGTTTTCCTATTTATTATATAATGCAGCTTTTTGCGTTATCTCTGCTCTGTGGTTTGCTGCTCAGTTAAAACTTAAGGAGTTAATATCTACAACAGCAGCAAGTAGATGCTCCTTTGTGCTAGGCAGGTGTACAAATGGCTAGTGAGAGATCCCTGCCTTGGCTTATATTCTAAATGAACTAGATGGACAAAGAAAAAGAGAAGTGAAAAGATTTGCCCAGAGACACATGGCAGGTCAGTGACAGAGCCAAAAACAGAATACGGTTCTCCCAAACCCCTACTCCCCACAGGCCTTATCCACTAATCAAAAGGTGCAGTAATAACAGAACACAGGTCATACCTGTAACAGAGAGTTGGTGGCTCCTCTTACTTTAAGAAAGAGAACTGCAGCTAGGGAAGCAAGGCAATTGCAAAACACTGCTGCTCAGGCAGGCGAGAGGCCCATCAGGACACAGGGCTGCACCTCTTTTTTTCAAGCTGGAGGGGAAGGAGTTCCTGGCTAGGAAAGCTGCAAGGGAGTGCCTGATGGACTGCTGACCTGCCTTGGGGCTACCAGTAAGACTCTGAGAGCTTACAAAGCTTTAACCTGGAGTTTGGGGTTATGTTGGTGGGGTGGGTGGGATGCCCTGGGTGTTTTCTTTCCTACCATGATGGGGGCAGGTTTTCCTTTTTAAAGTGGTAGCAGTGCTGTTTTCCTTTTTGTTGACATTTGTTTGCCCAGAAAACAGATCCAACACAGTGGACCCTGAGCTAAATGGGCCAGCGAGAGAAAAGGGGTGAATACTAAGTGGGCCAATATCCAGACCAGAGGCTGACTGGACTGATCCATACCACCTGCAAGGCACAGGTGTGGTGTAAGGGATGCACGGAGTCATGTAATTATCCCTTAAGGTTTATAGGTGCCCTGGGGCACAGACAGGCCAAGAGCACCAATGCAACTTAAGGGCAGGATCAAGGCCAGCAGTGTTCAGAAGGGCTACTGGCTATTGGACTGAGTAAGATTTGCTCTAGGACTCTCAAGGCAGCCTCCCTTCCAGAACAATAAGTACATCAAGACATTGTGGGTGAAAAAGAGGGGATGCTACCCTAGAGACAGAGCAGGGCACAGGTTACAGGGCCACCGGGGTGTCACAGCCATCCCCAGAGCCTGATCTGGTTACACTACATTGTCAATTGACTGTGTAGTTGGGAGAGCTGTTGGACAAGCTTCAGGTGTCAAATGCCTTCCTCAGAGACATCAGAACTGGCCCAACAACTCTCCCAACTATACCGTTGGTCCAATAAAAAATATCACAGAAAAGTCTCACTTCTCAGACATTTCTTGGTCAACATGGTAATGGCCCCCACTCCAACCCTTTTGTCAATTGCTGAATATATGTGGGTATGTTGTATATGTCTAGAAAGAGATGTACTGTATTTTGTATAAATGAGAAATAATAAACAAAGCACAAGGCCTATTTCAGTTGTTTAAACTAGAATCTATATTTTCCAGCCTTTTGTTTCCCACAACAGAAGCCACAATGTAGCTGTTAATAAAATAACTAGGGTGAATATGGCTCTTTAACGCTTTGTAAAAAAAGCCTCTCAGAGGTGGAACTTCAGAGCTAGTTGATCATCCTGCAAGACAGGAAGTCTTCTGCAGCCCATGATGCTTTAGCATTCACAGACCATAGTACAGCAACATCATAACTGAGTTTAAGTACCTGAAGGAGGTTATTGCCAGCAAAATGGGGGAAATATCTAGCCTGTTCCAGACAGTGTCTTCAGAAGAAAAAGTAACTTTAGGCTCAATAGCAAAGAAAAATACCAGATAGGTAAAGTCATTTAAAACATGGACATATCTTACAGCCATTGGTGGTAGAAGTCCCCTGGCTTACAACTAGACAATAGTCTAGAAAAGAAAAGATTACAAGTGTCATTAGCTTCAGAGATAGGAAAGCCCTACTAGCTCCAGCCCATCTGTCTGTAAATACAGTGGAGATTGTATCCGAGATACAATGGCTGCTACATTGGATACACCGTCACCAGATGATCAACTCCACAAGCTAACGGGTCTTGCCTTACCTCTGATTCTTTCAGTTCTATTATTCATTGAGGATGGGAGGGGTGGAGGAGACAGGACATGTTTAAAATGGAAGATAAATCACCAGGGATGCTGGTTTTCCTTGATAAAAAAATCCCCAATTTTCAGATTAAAAAACGTAACCCAAAATCCACATTTTCCCTTGATATATAGATATATAATATCTATATATTAATGATATTTCAGTTTAATCATGGAAAAATGTGGATTTTGGGTTACTTTTTTAAATCCAAAAATTGGGGATTTTTTTTATCAGAGAAAATCAGGTTCCCTATTCATCACACTACATAAAAATCTATGTCCCTCTAGCATTCAAGGGAGTTCTGCTTGCACAGAACAGCCAGGGGAGATCTTAGCCTTTACAAAGCAGGTGGCCTAATCCTATAAGAGTGTAGGGTTTCCTGGAAAACATGCAAGCCCTAGTGCTGTATGACTGCATGTCCATTTTACAGTGCTGATTATTGCCAAAAAAAGCTTAAGATTCTAAAGCACTTAAATATTGCTTTGAGAATAATTTATCAAGCTGGACCCTGACAAATGTCAACAAGATTATGGAGCGTTTTGTTACAAAGTAACATTAGTTCTGCCTGAGGTGTTAAAGGGACAAGGTTGTATTGCCTTGCCACTATAAAATTTAGAACACAGATTTCCAGATTCATAAGGCAGAAACTTCAAAGGGAACATGCTGCTCCTAACTCATCATCTCCTCCTTGAGAGTGCAAAGACTTTTTAGGTGTGTGAAGGGGCAAAACTAACAATGTAAGTGAAGATATTCAAATAGATCCAAAGGGATCTCCAACAGATTAGGAACATCTGCAAAAGGCCTATATCTTTACAGTCTAATCTTGGGAAAGCACACTGCTATTATACTGACTCCCCTTTTAGACCAACAAGTTGCCCCTTTTGTAGGGCCTGATACAAAGTTCATTGAAAAGAATGAGCGTCTTTCCATTGACTTCAACTGGTTTAATGTCAGGCCCCAGGTTGGATAGAAGGCATGGCTCAAGTATTAATCCTGCAGCTGTCAGCATCCTAATATAAACTCTGGGGGTATGCCAAGGATGTGACTACACTACAGCATTATTAAATATTTATTTTAACAACACTATATATGATAGAATTCAAATGGAATATAAAATGTAAAATAATGAAGCTGAAATCAGCTGATATCTGTTGTGTTGATTCCAGGCAACCAGACAAGACCATCAGTGCTGCTACCAAAGCCAAAAGGAAACTTTAACCAGAAGCACCAGGCAACAAATCTGGAAATTAAACAATAGCTTAGTTCATACAGTTAGCATCCCCATCTGGTGTTGCCAATGCTGGATTGAAGGGTCATGTGGGCCTGTAGCAGCATGGTCTTTTCCCTTGAGAGGAGGAGGACAGCCTGACAGAGGAGCTGCAGCTGTGAGAAGGCTGTCAATGAGGGCTCCCTGGGAGTTAAAAGAAACCCCAAAAGCAGAGCCACTGCATTGCAGATGTGAAAGAAGTAGTGGTGAGAGGAACCATGTGGAAGGTAAGATGGCTGTGAAGGTCAGAGCCATAAGGGGCCCTCCCAATGTCCAGGACAGGACAAGGTCACATCTCCTTGCTTTGTTTGTTTAAAGACTGGCTAGATACAGATGTTCAAAAAGCTTGAGGTGGAATCAGTTTAAGTTATGCAGTTTTCTGTAAGTGGTGTAGTTTAGATCAGTAAACTGCGGGGAAGGAGGAGGGGGCGCATCTCTTAGACCAGGTTTCACCATTTTTAAACCAGTCTGTATGTGCCAATCTTCTGTTCTGTTAAGCTATAGACCAGTTTCTGATCACCAGGGATCCTGGTTTTCTCTGATTAAAAAATAACAACCCAATTTTCAGATTTAAAAAAGTAACATCAAATCCACATTTTTTTGTGATTAAAATGAAACGCCACCATATTTATGTGGTGTTTCATTTTAATCACAGAAAAATTGTGGATCTTGGGTTACTTTTTTTTATCTGCAAATTGGGGATTTTTTTTTATCAGCAAAAACCAGGACCCCTGGTAACATCTGTACCTGGTCAATGCTAGGGTTGGTTGTGGAACTGCTCAGACCCACAGGCATGGCAGCCTGCTTAAAGGGCCCTGATATTGCCACAATGCCAAGACTTTTCCTTAGGTCATGAGAGAGGAGCAGAAGGATGTAGGTCCTATGCCAATGCTGCTTTGAAAGGTTGAAGCAGATGTAACACGCAGTGTAGAAGCAACTGCAAAAACTTGGGATGCAAAGGTCTAAAATGACCTTGGGTGGCAGTGATGCACTCTGAGTAGCCCATCATTCCTCATTCAAGGTCATACCCCTGTTTTGTATCAGTGGAGGCAGAAGTCACCAACACTGGTACTTCTGAAAATCCTGTCTTTAATTTTAATACATTTCACTTCGGGCTCTGCAAAATGGAAGATAACAAACCCTCTGTAGCTTATAGGAGCATCATAAAGTAGTTACTATCTGTGAATTTTTTTAAATGAAATCTTCATATTTTCCCAAGCAGGAAGCAGCTGTGACCATCTGAACCTGAGACACTGCTCCTGCCTTTGTTTCAAGGTGATTTGCATCATCGCAGAACCTCACAAGAGGTAAGAGACTCTATACTAGCTATGAACTGACTGTCCAGAGGAGTTTTCCATCTACAGGTTTCCCTCGTTTTATGCTGTACATGCATTCCTGGAAAACGGCACATAACTCAAATTTACATAAAAGGAATGCACTTTACAATGTAACGAATAGGAATACATTCCAAGACCTTGACTGTACTGACCCCAAGACCCATTTCTACCACTTTTACAAGACAATTTTGGTACTCACCATCAGCAGACAGTAAAGGGCACTATTATAACAGGGATGGCAACTAGGGGTGTGCGAAGCAGGCTGTATTCAATTTGGATTTGGATTTCGCCCGATTCAGGGGACAGTTATTCGATTCTTTGATTCGGATCACTGTCCTGATTCAATTCTGATTCGGAGAATCAGTGATTCAGTCATAGACACAGCTTTATATGTTTTTCTACATACCTCAAGGTGCCAGGTGGCTCGTGAATGCTGTGATGCTGGGGCAGATGGAGAATCCCACAGGAGTGCGGGAGGACCCTCTGCATGCTCGGTGGTGGACCCGGAAGTGAAGCACAAGCAATTAGCTGCATGGGGACACCGGGTGCCCCCCCCCCCC
>NW_017729034.1:50386964-50387605 GCF_001723915.1 Gavialis gangeticus
CCCCCCCCCCCCCCGACCCAGGAGGCACCAGTTGGGCTGAGGGGCTAGAGGTGGGGTTCCCTGTGCACTCCATGGTGGACACAGAAGTGGATCAGAAGTGCTTCTGGTCCACTTCTGGGTCCACCACTGAGTGCGCTGGGGACCCCCCGAACTGCTGTGGGACACTCCATCTGCCCCACTATTGCAGCATTCACAAGCTACCTGGTACCTTGAAGTATGTAGAAAAAACATATAAAGCTGTGTCTATGTCCGAACTGTTGAATCTCTCCAAATCGAATCAGAGGCTTCCGATTTGATTTGGATAGATTAATGGATCTCCTGATTTGATTTGGATTCCGAGATTCAGCCACCAAATCAGGCCAAATCTCCTCCAAATTGAATCAGCAACCAAAGCTTCACATAGCCCTACTGGCAACTACAGAAACGCGTGTTGCAGACAATGAGTGAGGAGTACAGATTCACATAGGAGACTATATTTTGGTGTGTGTCACTCCCACAATGCATCGCACAAGGCAGCTGACTGCAGGCTTCCACCACACCGATCGCATAAGAGTGAATTTACCTCACATATAATGAATTTTTGGTATAAAAAGGATCATAGCATAAGAGTGAATTCCCACATATAGAACCTGCATAAAGCA
>NW_017729034.1:50392712-50405249 GCF_001723915.1 Gavialis gangeticus
ACTCCCACAATGCATCGCACAAGGCAGCTGACTGCAGGCTTCCACCACACCGATCGCATAAGAGTGAATTTACCTCACATATAATGAATTTTTGGTATAAAAAGGATCATAGCATAAGAGTGAATTCCCACATATAGAACCTGCATAAAGCAAGGGAAACCTGTATTGACTCCTCTGTGAAATCCTATGTAATATGAACTTTCATTTCTACCCAGGAGAACTTTTACAATCTTTTCTCCACTGCCTGATTAAGGGTGTTTGTGCCTGAAAGCTTGCAATTAAAGAAATTTTTTTGCAAAAATCTTGTTGGTCTAATAAAAGATATCATCTCTACTACAAGTCCTGACTGCTTTTTACTATTTGAGAAGTACTTAAATACTACATTAATGAACAGAAAAGGGTAGTAAGGCTTGAAAGTTGACAAAACTATAAATATGTTGTATTTAAGGTATTGTAAAGTTAATCAAATTCAATACCTATCACAAACAGATGGAAGACAACTCTTAAAAAATACAAACTCCGTTCGGCATCTGTTCTCAATTATGTAAAGTTTAATATTCATTTTAAAGTCAATGTTTGCTGTTCATCCTAAACTGATTTATTACTGTTGTAAATCTATTTGAATGTTCATGATCTTCCGAGTTAGAATAGATGATGCTTGAAATTTCTTCCAGCCCTATGATTCAACCCCTCAAATAATTTAGTGAGCATTTTTATTTGCAAAGTATGCCAGAGAAAGAAGACTTCTGTTCCTGGGGCTGTCTATTCATAGAACACTAAAGTAGGGAAAAATAATAGCTCAAACTGTCTTTAACTGTCCCACACAGGAAACATTTACATAGAACAGGGCTGTCCAGCTGGTGGCCTATAGTTCATATGCAGCCTTTGAGGGGTTAAGCTGTGGCCCCTAGGGTCCTGACTGCTGCTCCTTGCACAGTTCCAGCTGCAACAGCAGCTGTAGTCTCCAGGTTTCCCTTGCTGCCTCTGTTTTCTGCTTCCAACCTCAGACCCAGGTGTAGAGCAGCAAGGCATGTTATGTGGGGAGCTGAGGATGCTTCTGGGACCCCTTGGAGAGGGTTATGCTCCGGCAGTGGAGCAGTGCTCATGTGGGTGCGCAGTGCAGCAGTGAGGTTGGGAGAGTGTCTACACAACGCAGAGCCTGGAGGCCAGCACCTCACCTAGTGTACACCTGGGGTACATGGCCCCTGGCAGCTCAGAAATTGTACAGAAATGATGCAGATGAAGAACCGTTTTAGCTGGTATGCCTAGAACAAAGGCAGTCCTTGCTCCAAACAGCCAGTAGTCTGGCACCAATCTGGCACAAGGCTGCCAATTGTGTTGGTTTAAGTTATGTAGACACCCATCTGCTAAGAGCTAAACTGAGATGCCAGCTCATCCCATTCAAGTTACCAAACAGTCTTAAAGCATTAGCCACTTTGTCCCTATCTGCCTGGCCAGGATTCAAAATGCTGACCTAAAAGGAAAAGGTTCCATATCCTATTTCTACTACCCCAAGCTATCCAATCCCCAGTGTACAAATTAGTCTCAATTCTCACTACAAAGTTATTTTTCAGGATGAACTGGGATGCAAGAACTTTTATACTGTGATTGCTTAGCAGGCTTTTGCCAATACTGAAATAGGCAGTTTAATTAATAGTGTTGCCACCCTGCTGACTGGCAGCAAAAGTCAGGGCCTTACAGGTCAGTTTTCTGTTGGAAGGGAATTCTGTGATGGAAAGTCTACGTATCCTCAGAACATAGCTTGTTTATTTACATTATATACACCAGACATTGAATTGGTCATGAAAGGCAAGCAAGTAATTCCCTCTTTTCAGGAATCACAGTGTAAATGGTAGTTCCCTCCCAAGAGACAATTCTGCACGATGTAGATTTATTATAGCCAGATGGCGTAAAACATATAACAAGCTCTCACTGTTTGCTCCTGCAACAGGACATCCTGCAATGACTTGCAGTAACACAGAACGTCTTCCAAAGTCTGTATGCTGCTTATACCCTAAGAACTAATAAGAAAAGAGCAGCCTCAGGTGACTCCCACCATAGCGATGTTATGATTTTTTTATCATCATCACTAGAATTCTTATTGCTATTGTTCTTTTACTCTGTTTTAAATGCTTAGGTTATAAGAGTAGAGCTATACAATTTAAATATAACATCATCTGTGATGTAAACATTAGGGCTGTGCGAAGCTTTGGTCACTGATTCGATCTGGCAGAGATTTGGCCAGATTCAGCGGCTGAATCTCTAAATCCAAATCTAATTAACAGACCCTTTAATCTCTCTGAGAGAGATTCGGAAAGATTCAGCAATTCAGACGTTTCTTCTACATATCTCACGGTACCAGGCGGCTTGTGAATGCTGCGATGCTGAGGCGGATGGAGTGTCCCACACGAGCATGGGGGGCTCCCCAGCACACTTGACAGCAGACCCGGAAGTGGACCAGAAGCACTTCCGGTTTACTTCTGGGTCTGCCAGGGAGTGCACTGCGGGGACCCCTGATGGCCCCCCCAGCTTGGTGACTGGTGCCTCCTGGGACTTGGGGGGCATCTGGGGTCCCCCCATGGCTCATCACCAAGCCAGGGGGGCATGGGGAGGCCCCCAGAGCACTCCCTGGTGGACCCGGAAGTGGCCCAGAAGTACTTCCAGGCCACTTCCGGGTTCACGACCAAGTATGCAGGCCCCCATTCTCCCACCCCATGCTCCTGTGGGATACTTCATCTGTCACAGCATCACACATTCACAAGCCATGCTGGTACCTCAAGGTATGTAGATAAAACATTTAAAGCTGTGTCTATGGCTGAATCGCTGATTCTCCAAATCAGCATCAAATCTTTAGATTCGGATTCAGCCGAATCAAATCAGGGACAGTGATCTGAATCACTGAATCGAATCGCTGTCCCTGATTCGGGCCGAATCCAAATCGAATAGGGCCTGTTTTGCATACCCCTAGAAAACATATAGTGCCCACAAAAGTAGCAGACTGGCCACATGCACTAGCCTCCGTATTTGCTTTTCCTAATTAGTATGTAAGGATCATCCAGTGACTTAGGTGGTAACCTTGGGCTCAGAAAACTTGGGGTTGATCCTGAGCTCCACCACAGTGTTTCTGTCTTTGCTTTGGCAAGTTATCAAGCCTCTCTTTGCCCCGGTTCCCCATTTGTAGACTATTTCCCTTTGCAGGGGAGGATTTTGAGGAAAAAGTATATTTAAAATGGGAGAAGATCATATGCCATAGCAGGGGGTCAGCAACATTTTTGGGCAAAGTAACAAAAACACCCACAACCTCGATTTGTAAGCTGTTGGCATGCCAGGGGCAGACAGCGGGGGGACCACAAAGGGCCCAACCCTTGTGGCTGTGCAGCCCTGGCTGCTTCCACACTGTCCATCCCAATCAAAATGACTTTGTGGGCCACACTTTGGTCCAGGAGTTCCCTATTGCTATACTGTAGTGATAGGGGCATACAGATGTCTAAAACAAGTGTCTAAAATAGATCGCAGAACATTTTATGATGCTTAGTTCTGTGAGTATAAAAGATTATAACAAGTGAATGGGCCTGAAAAAACAGTATTAAAGTGACAGGTGCACTTGCATTAAAAGTTCTATTGAGTGGAAAAACAACTACTGGTGAAAATAACAGTTGTGAATCAAGCAGATCAGATCCAAAGCAGAAAAACAGGATTACAAAACAGGAACACAAACAAACAAAAACAGCAGGAAAATATAATTGATCAAAAAGAGCAATACCCTAGTTTGAATGCCTCTCTTTTAACCCTGCGGCCTTTATTGTATTTTATGTTTACATGTTCATTTTGCATTTGCCTTGAAGCAAAAATTCATGAACATGTTGATCTCTCCTGGAGGGCCATATTGTTATAGCATTTAATAATTTAACAAGTAAGATATATTGTTTGCTTTACATGCAGTACAAGCCAAATTATGACTTTAGAGCTGGCTCCCTTTAAAGTTAGTGGAAGCTGTATGTGGGTTTTGGAGTTCACAGCTGCAAGCCCCTTTGTTGAGAGGGGCAGAGTTTGTTCAATTCCCATGATGGTTGAAGTAGTAGCTGTGATAGTCCACGAATTGTGCAAGATGCAAGGATTTTTTAATATATCTCTTATTTGACAAACTGTATAGTTGGGATGAAGTTAGCCAAGCTTCTGAATGCAAAGCATTCTTTGGGTCCTGCTTTACAGGCAGTACAGGTGCCTATACACATGCAGCAAGGCTGCTTTGACACACTGTAATTACAGTGCGTCAGAGCAGACTCAATTAATCAAGTCTGCAGGAACATGGTATTACCACATTCCAGCAGATTCCAGTGCCACATGTATTAGTGACCCCACACTGGAAAATGGCAATGGGAGTACTTTAACTAAAGCTTGGCTTACAAGTTTTAGTTAAAGCACCTCTGTGACCATTTTTCAGCATGGGGATGCTAATACACGTGACAGTCCAGGAGCATTGATTAGAGTGCCTCTTGGAGCTGCTCTAATTAAAGCACTTCCTCCCCAACACACACACTCCTGGACCACATGTATAAATGCCCTACAATGCCATATTTTGCCTTTGAGGTGGCCTGAAGGTCATCAGAGAAGAATGCTTTGCTGTTAACTCGCATACTGCACACAGAAGTCATAAAATTCCTAGCTCAAATGCACTGACCAGTGGTTTTCAGTCTTTTTGGATTTGAGGCACTCCTCCATAATTTTTATAAATTAAGTGACGCAATTTCAGAAACTAATATATATATTACAGTGCTAATCAGGCAAAGTGGCTGGGCAGCAGGGGAGTTGAGGATCATTTTGGTAGGGGGAAGCCTGATCAAGGGTTTATCTACTTAACTTACCTGCTTATCTCCTGACATCCCTTGTTTATCTCTTCACACCCTCATGGCATCTTTCAAAGGATATGGTGGCACCCTGGCTGAGAATCACTGGGCTCAACTGTCATTTATTCCACACAAGACTGAGTGTAACAAAGGAATATGGCACCAAGTACACTGAGGCAAGGACCTTCTCTAACCCAAACTGCCATGAAATCCTTATAGTTTTACAGCAAAGTAAGTAATGTGTGTTCAAGGTGTGATAAAAGACCCCACACAGTAACTGACTCCACATCAATTAAGATGCTACAGCCTTAAGCAAAGAAATGCTATAATGTGACACACAAGAGGAATTCCATTAGAAACACAAACTTGTAAACGTGTGTCCCTTCTTTTCTTTCTTTCTCTGTTTTAGTACAGATTTTTGTTGCTACAAAACCAAGTGATTCCTGATACTTTTTTTTTTGATTTTGGATGATTCCAATACATCAGATTAAAATGCCACACTTCAAAAACAATATCTACCACCATTCATTTATAGTTTAGTGCATTCAATGTACTGATTCTTTTTTGGATCATTTAAAAGCAAAGTGGTGTTTGAGGCGTCTCTGCTGCCAGACTGATGTCAGTTCCTCACCAAATGTGAGGAAGTCTTTGCAGTTTTACTCTTGCAAAACTGGAAAATAAGGAAGACTAATAGGAGCACACATATCAAGTGAAATGTTGGACTCTTGTGCAGAGGCATCAAGTCCCAAGGAAGGAAAGCAGTCATTCATTTCTCAGTAGTTCTGAAGATCACATCAGGAATGCCACATTTAGTTCGAAGTGCCTCCAGGTCATAAAGACCACCACAAACTGGCTGGTGTCCTGAGGAAAGTAGCTGAAATCTTAAGTGGCAGGAGACCACTGTCTGAGTGATGATTAGAGGTTCGACTATCCTACTTAACTGAAAGGATTTGCCATCTTGTTTTCTGTATCCTGCACCCTTCTGTCTCAGCTGCACAGCTAGTGTCTCCTGTGATGCTGCTGGTCGAGGGGAACCACATAAATTTTGTTGTCTTTTTCTGTATGCGGAGAGATGAGCAGGCAAGCTCAGGCAGGCTGAAAAAGGGTGGTGCCAGTAGCAGATTTCCCTTCAGCTCTTCTGTGGCTCAGAGGCCAATCTAAATGTATGCTTCCTAAGCTGACTGAGGTGGAGAACATACTCTTCATACTACATGATGCTCTGTGTCAGCTGAGATAAATGGAAGAAACCAACATAACCAATGCCTCAGCAACAGATGAATCCTTGTGTTGTCAGATCTTATTCCCAGTTCTCGTTTGCAGTCTCATCCCTCTTACGCTACCAGCAGAGAGCCAACTAGTTCTCACACCCCTCTTTCCAGGTTCCTGGTACCTCCTCAACCATCGCTGTCTGCTGACTGAACTTTTCCTTGTGATGGGTTTTTAAATATTCAGAAAGCTCCTCTAAAGAGAACATGAAACAAACATTCACACAATACAATATGGAAGAAACGGAGGACATGCCCTCTAGATACAGACAGATTAATTGAAGTAAAACTAATCCAGGATTTAGTAGGCTGGATTTCCAAATGACACCTTCCCCCCACTTTCTCTGTGGATTGTCTTCACTGCACTATCTTAATCTGCTAATTGTATACTACTTTGCCAAATGGGGGGGTGGGGGGAATCCATTATAGGGCATGTGATATGCAAACATACTGAAAAAGAAAAGTTTTCATAAACCTGTTCATCAACATTCTTTTTAAAAAAAACCCCCAAAAACATGAGTATATCTTTCACCGTGATGAATTGAAAAGACCAGTAGAATTGCCAGTCATATGCAATTCAGTCTTAAGATCTCTGTGTGTGTTAGCATATCTATTTAAGCATAAATATATTATAGTCAGAATTTTGTAACAGTGTATAAATTCATTTATCCACCCTCTGCTAAACAGTAGATTTGAAGCCCACCAAATTTAGTTTCACTTGGCATCTAACTCAGGTTCTTTTCCAGAAATGAGCTATTGCATTAACTTACCACATGATACTGTGCCCTTTTGTGTTACAAATGAAACCGTACTAAATGCAGTATTTCTTAGTACAGAAAACATACAATTAATCTGCTGCAAGTTAATTTATCTGCTGAAGTCGCAATTGCTGACTAAGAAACAGAAAGTATTAATTTAGATCTAACAATTGTCTTCAAAGTAGATGACTACTGCTATGCTTAGCCTTTAAAGATGTAAGAACAGCTTGTAAGGTTATCTGCCCTGCCATTGTTCCCTGAAAAACTAGACAGAGGAGAAAATTTAACAAAACACTGTTATAATTTAGGGGATAAAAATCCCAGGTTTAAAAGCACCTATAGCACTTAGGAACCTAAATCCCAATGGAATTTCTAGGTTTCTAAATGATTCAGGAGTTTATCCTCTACATTATTTAAGTGCTTTTGAAAATGTTACCCTCTTCATGCATTAGAAGCCTCTGGAAACTTTCCCCAGGCACCATAAATAGATATTCTCATTTTATATACACAGCCAAATGGTATCTTTAGTGTAAGAACCTAATTTAGAATAAATAGGAAAAATAATAAAAAGTAATGGTTCACCTACTAGAAGAACATTTAGGTGCTCTTCCCTACCTTGGAGGTCTTCAAGAGGAGACTGGACAAGCACCTGGCTGGGGTCACATGACCCCAGCACTTTTTCCTGGCAGGGGGTTGGTCTAGATGATCCTTCGAGGTCCATTCTGACCCTAGCATCTATGAATCTATTAAACATTTTTTTAGACTGAGTACTGTAGATGTGATGAGCAAAATGCTTTGTGAATGAAATATAAAAGTTATTTGCCAAAGTGTATATAGTCTTATCCTCAGCTATTTTGACTTTAGTGTCTACTTTGGGTGATGGGAATACAGGCCTGAAGGAAAAAGGGGAACATATTCTTCTGACTTTTTGTATAGTGTATTTTAGTAGTAGTGCTCAAATATTTGATGCATAACAAATGTGACAAATAGAATGAAGTAGACAGACAGAGCTAAACTGATCCCTTATATAACTCCACTGACTTAATTTAGTTGTAGCTGGAGAGGAAATTTGACCCTACAAATCCACAGCCCAAAGAAAACCTCAAAGTTAAAGCAACCCCCAAAGCTATACTAGCATTCATCTATTCTGATCACAAACCATGTAGTTGGTTATTGGCTATCTAAATACAGTAAATTCCATCTAGTCTCATGTACAAATACACTACTGAATTCGTAGTCCTTCCAATACTGGAACAGTGCCCTTGGGACAAGATTGTAAAAATGTTTGCCTCAATTTAAGCTCCCAAGCCCTTGTTTAGTTGTCTAAGTGACCTGATTTTTCAAAAGTGCTAACCCAGTGGTTTTCAATCTTTCTGGACTCAAGACACCCTCCGTTGGACTTGAGGCAGACCCCCATAATTTCTGTGAATTGAGTAGCACCCAATTTCAAAAACTAAGTTATATATTACAGTTTCAGAAACTAAGTAGTACAATACTTTCTCCTTACACAGGGGCTGGGCACGTCTGAGCCTAGCTATTCTGCTTGGCTCATCTGCTTATCTCCTCAAACCTTTAGGCACCTTTCAAAGGATCTGGCAGGACCCTAACAGAATCACTGCACTAAGCAGACAGCTTTTCATTAGACAGCTGATTAGACAAACAGCTTTTCACTTCAGGGTGCATCTACATGTGCACTTTACTGAGGAGTTGACTAATTAGCATTACAGTAAAGCATCACTGTCTATACATGTGCTGGTATTAGGGAGCAGTAAATTAATTAATTCTGCCATAAAATAGAACTGTCTAGGAAGAGTAATTTACTGCACAGAAATGCATGTGTGGACACTTACTGGGACTGCAGCAGTTTGAGCCAGGGTGGAGAAGCAGGCTCAGGGGGTCAGCCACACAGCTCCACAGATGTGGTACTCTCATACCCCAGCCAACCCCTCTGCTGCCCGACACTGCCACTGTAGATGACCCCCCAGACCTGCTGCCAACCCAGGGCTGCTCAAATTGCTGTAGTTCCAGGTACATATACAGATGCTGCCCCTGGGAGCAGCTGACTCAGGTACAAAATGTGCCTGAATTTATCACGTCGCCTTAATGGTACATGTAGATGCATCTAGTGGAAATTACTGTTCAGCACTTAAAAAGCTGGGCCACTTTGACCCATAGGCTCCAAATCACGAAAGCATCCCCATTCAGGACAGCACTTAAGCATGAGTTTAACTTTAAGTATGTATTTGGCCTGGAGAGATGTGGACTTAAGCACATGCTAATGTGTTTTTCTCCACCAAGGCCATAAACAAGAACTGAAAGAATATCTTCTGGGCATCCTTTTTTTTAAAAACTGTCTAGGGTTTATGGATAGCCCTTATTGGCTTCTATTAAAATGTACTCTAGACTTTACCCAGCTATATGACTCCTTACACCAAAGTGTTGTCGTAGTTGTCATTTAATTGTCATAGAGTTTATGGCTAAAAGGGACTGCTAAATCCTTTCTCACCTCCTGAGTAACAGCTGTAGAATTGATCTAGTTACCCCACTGGGTTATAATAGTACTGTAACATTAAAGACAGGGTTTAACATGCTAAAATATGATTTAGTGCACAGGATCAAACTGTGTTACTGAACAGCTCGAATACTACCATATTAAAACCTGATTCCATAACAAAGTCAAGTGGGTTGGGAACACAAACCTAAGTTGAAGGTACTGATGCACACAAGTCAATGCAGTGGAAAGGACTGATTACAGAGCTATTACAAAGTTCAATCCCCTATAATAACTTTATAAACCTCTGTTTACCCACTAATCTGGAAACACATTTTTTAAATTAACACCTCCCCCCAGCAAATATTGCTCTATCACTGTCTCTTCTATCTTGAGGATTAATCAAGTAGGCTTGCTAGTAAACTTTCCTCACAGTTTTCTGTCTGCTCTGTGATACAACAATTTAAAGTATTAAAGGTTCACATAGATTCACAAAAATTTAGGGCTGGCTGGGTTTTTGGATTTTTTTTCTTTCATTTTTTGAAAAAAGACTTAAGCTAGTTAATATTAACTGTGTTATTCACTCTTCATCCATTCTTTCCATCATAAATATTAAAGGATATATATAATCACTATGAATAATAAATCTTGAGTTAATCAATATTGCTCTCACATTTTGTTACTGAAACTTTTGAAAAGAAAATATGATGGAAAAAAAATGTATGCATGTATATTTTTAACTTAAACCAAGAGAACAGGGGAAGAGAGGATCTGGTGTTTTTAGCAGCAGTTTTTTCATGACTGGAAAATATTTGATCAAGTAATTTGATAATGCTTAGACTTATTTGTTCAAACATGCACTGGTTGAGATCAAGCACTGAAAATTTCTGCTCAAAGGGCATTTAACATAGTTATGAGCAACTGAAAAGCATCATCTGGATGGAATTAGGAAACGCATTGGAATGAACAACACATAGGGCTTACATGACGTTTTCCATCCACAAAGAAATTAATGAAGATTAATCTCAACAGACACCTATAAAGGAGATAAACAGACATAGACCAGGTAGAAAAGTTCAACAAATCTGAGGGAGATTCACACTAACTTTCATGGCTCTTTCTAAGATTAGTTCAGGAGTGAACAGAACTTATGTTCACCCTTGTGGGGTTGGGACAGGGCAGGGAGGCAGCCTGCACTGACCAAGGTCAGCAAGCTGGGGGTGCTTACAGCAGCCTGGAGCAGCCAGAGATCTCGAGCCCAGCTGAACAGCTGGCCACCCCAACTGGCCAGCATGACACCTCTCTCCAGCCCTGACCCTACCACCAGCTGTCTACTGCCAGCAACAGCCGGGAGGGGAATGGAACCCTCCACTGTGCGGGCTCCCCCAGCTCTGGTTGGGAGAGGGGGGCAGGGCCAAGACTGGGGCCATGCTGCTGTCCACCAGGCCAGGAACTGGGGGCAGAGGGATGGAGCCCCCCCAGTGCAGCTTCCCCCACCCTTCCCCCCAAGCTTGGGTCCAGGTCTGCACGGCGGGTGGGGACTCTATTAGGCACCTAATATGATCTCACATCAAGAGAAGTTATTCTTCTGCTTTATTCTGGGAGACAAGGCCTGTGAGGAAAGACTAAAAGAGCTAGGGTGATTTACTCTGGCAAAGACAAGATGGCAGGGAGTCATGGAGGAGGGGGAGGAATTGATAACAGTCTTCAAATTCCCACAGGGTGATTACAGAAAGGATGGAGATGGGCTTTTCTCTGTCCGTAGTGGACAGGACTAGGAGCAATGGCCTCAAGCTGCAGCAGAGGAAATCTAAGTTGGTGATTAGGAGGAATTTTCTGACTATGAGGGTGGTCAAGCATTTGAACAGGCTGCCTAGAGAAGTTGTGTAATCTCCATCCTTGGAAGCATTCAAGGATAGGTTAGAGAGACAGCTGGGATGGTTTAGTCAGGGCAGATTCTGCCTTGAGCAGGGGGCTGAATCAGATGACCTCATGAGGTCCCTTCAAGCCCTACTTTCCTGTGATCTCTAGCTGCTTCCTTTAACTGCTTGGTATGTGATAATGTCAAGATTCAGTCCCTAACAGAATTTTATCCATCATGCAGCTGATAATCTGTCAGCTGAAGGTGAGGCCTACAAGAGAATGACAGAGGGTTGAAGGGTGATTGATAAGTTGCATCTGTTTTGTCTGTTACATTCTACCTCCACTATTTCAAATGGAAAACTTCCCTTGGTGAGGCATTTTTTTAATATTAGAAGTTTTAGTTATCACTCCACTTCCCAAGAATTTCTGCTTCTGCTCCTGCCCTTAACTGTTTCCATGCTTTTCTCTCTTACACTCTCTAATGTCTCTAATCACCTGACACCCTACTGAAGACTTATCCTTGGGTTCTTTCTCATTTCATTTTAGTTCTCTTTCTCTCTCATCCAACTGGAATTTCACTCTCTCTCTACTGTTCTAGCATCTCCAGCAACAGAGGAAAATCCTCACTGACCGCAGCTTTACCTGCAGACCTGAATTTTAATTCCTTACCACTAATAGTTGGTGAAGTACAGTATACTCCATGTACACATATGACAGATAAGTGCATCATTTTCTGAACTGCTTTACAACAATTTTGAGTCCCAATTTGTTGCATACCACTTCCACTGTAACTGACTCCCACTGTCTCCATGCTAGTTAAATTGATACACTGTTTGGTTAGAGACACATTTAAAAAGCCTGAGCCTGAATTGACTCAATCTTTGCAGGTTAGTCAGGTTAGGCTAGGCTAAATCACTATGTAACTGCACAGAAATCCCAGAAATGCCAGCATATGCCTGCAGTGGCATAGGCTAGAAACGGGAGTGTGGGGGGGTGCTAGAGCAGCCCTCCCCTCCCTTGCACAGGGCTAAGCTGAAGGGAGCGGGGCCAGACCCCAACAGGATGCTCAGATTAGCCCAGCAGAGAATTGATAACAATGTCTATCACCTCCTAACTCAGTGTTTATCACCCCATTAAGAAAACAACAGAGGGACACTACCAGCTATCTGTTGATTCTGCCTGTTGATTCAGCATGGACTATAGCCAGCATGTGGTTTGCTAGCTAGTATACCTCTCCGCAAGGCAGAGGGAAGGGGAGAATTCCTGCTTAGCAGGGAGTGGTGGGGGGAGAGGTCCCGGTGTTGGGGGGCTAT
>NW_017729034.1:50410249-50415970 GCF_001723915.1 Gavialis gangeticus
TGGGGGAGGGTGCAAAAACAGCAGCTGCCATGCCTTGTGTGCTGCCACTGCCCAGGGTGCAGAGCTGCTCTCTTAAACCTCTTTAGGTTCCAACGACAATATAAATAACAAATATCAGCAGTTGTTATTATTAAGGCTTTATTTATACCATAAAAGAAATATATTATTCCTTAGAACTGAATTTAGGGTACTGTAAAAGTTCGTTAATTGCTATTCAAAAGAGAAGGAAACAATGCCAGAGGAAAAATGCAGCTGCAATGAACTGTGCAAGCACTGTAATTTTGCTCATTCATAGTGACAAGGGCTAGGGACAGACATTCAAAAATCCTGAGCCTGAATTGATTCAATCTTTGCAGGTCCAACCTGAACTGGTTTGTAACTGCACAAACTCTCTGGATTGAGAAAATTCAGGAATATGCCTGAAATATATTGGCTCAGGCTAGAAGCTGGGGGGTGCTAGAGCAGCCCTCTGTTCCCTTCCAGAGTGCTGAGCTGAGGAGGGGGCCAGACCCCGACGGGATGCTCTGAGTAGGGAGGGGTGTAAACCCCCACTCTGCCTTCATGGTCCCAGGCTTTTCACCATTTGTTGTGTAAGGGCCAGGAGTGTTGCCAGATCCCAGACCCCTTCTAGCACTCTGAGGCAAGGGGCTGTGTGCAGTGCATGCATCTGATGATGTAGAGTTTTTCAATCTTCCTCCCTGCTTTTTTATGCTGTCTGCAGCAAACTGACAGGTAAGCAAGCCAGCAGGGAGATAACAGTGTTTATCACCTCATCAAAAAACAATAGCTTCTCTCCATTAGTTCAAATTCTTCTGAAACAGCTTACCAGCTGCCCTGTTGATTGGTTCCAAAAAGCTCTAAGCAGCCACTGGTCTTTCTGCTTGACACAGTGAAACTGGAGACACACACAGACACCTCTTGGCATTAACTAGCATACCACGTCTAAAATCTGTGGGGATGGGGTCTGTGCTGTGAGAGATTGCTCAAGCAGCAATGAGGGGGAGTGGGGTCAGGGAGAAGCCAGGCAGACCCTGTTGTGCCTGCAGTCTCTGCCAGAGCTCTGGCCAGGGAGCAGATGGGCAGGGCCAGCCCTGTTCTCCGGAGCAGACAGCACAGCCCATGGCTGCAAAGCATCCGGGATGCTGGGGGACTCTGGTTTAACTTAAACTAGGAAGGGGTCTGGGACAGACATTGCATAAACTGGTTTTACCCAAATCAGTTAAGTCTGATACTACATTCAACCAGGTTTATCTCAAACCAGTTTCAGACATTTTCAAACTGGTTTATGTAAACTGAACACCCTTTCTGTTACAGGTTTAAGTCAGTTTCTGATTACTGAAACTGGTTTATGTGTAATGTCTGTCCCTAGCCTTTAAGTACAGAGCATCTCTCAACCCCACTGTCTGCTTTTTAAATAATTATACTCTGGTTACCTGTGCCAGAAACAGGGAAGGGGAAGCAACTCTTAAAGGGCCACTATTAGAAGCTTTAAAAAGGACAAGAGCAAAGCAAGCTTTCTGGCTGTTGTCTTGCCTTGTTTTTAGGGTTTTTAATAGCAGCCCTAAAACCGGCTATTAGAAACCTTGAAAATGAGGAGGTTCTACCCAGATTCAGGCCCACTAACACCACAGCACTGACAGTGCTGGAATCAGTGTTCTGCAAGTACACAGGGTAGGCTGTCAGTGCCATGGTTTTAGCAGCTCTGAAGCTGACTCACTCCCTTGACTCAGTTCTAATAGCAGCCTTGAAACTTTTAGAAGTCTCAGGAGAGAGAATAATGAAATGGTTTGGGGGTTGCTAACACCACAGTTCTGACAGGCCTGTGTACTTACTGAACATTGCTTACATTTAAGTTGGGGTATGTGCATACTCCTGGTAAGCGCATTGCCTCTTTTCAGTCCTGAGGCTGTGCCCTTTAGTCCACTGCACTAGAATTGCACCATCCTATTTAATTCCAACTTCTAGTGCTATAGGGTGAAGCTACTGCATGGGAACAGAAGCCTCACTAAATGGATAAAGAATTGGTGGCTAGCAGGCCTGAGAAGGCAGGTCTTTAACAGCCAAAGATGATGGCTCTTAGCTCATAGGAGAGAAAATGTGGGTATGTCTACACATTCATTAATGCACTTTAGTTAACGTGCACTAAATCTAGTACCTCTGGGCTCCTACACATATGCGCAGAGTGTGCTCCAATGTGCTGGAAATCCAGCATGTCGGAGCAAACTCAATTAATTGAGTGTGCTGGAACATGGAAACTGATGCGCTCCAGCAGCTTTCCTTGTCACATGTATCAGTGTCACTGAATGTCTCTACTGAAAAAATGGTGGTGGGGTGTTTTGAAATAAAACATGTCCAATGAGCTTTAGTTCAAATACCCCACCACCATTTTTTCAGCACAGGGACATGCAGCAACGCTGATGCATGTGATGCGCAGGCACTTTTAATTAGCACAGCCAGCTAATTAAAAGCTACTGGCACCACATTGCACCACATGTAAAAATGCCCTCCACTGTGAAGTACTAGGAAAATACACACTAACCTCACTTAATTCACATTAACTAAAGAGCATGGTTTTTAAGTGATGCTTAATGTACATTAGTCTATTTTAATGCACATTAACTAAATAGCACATGTTTAGTGATGCTTTAATGCTCATTAAAATAGGCTAATATGTATTAAAACACACGAGTAGATGTGCCCACTGACTCCTCGAGAAGTAATTTAAAACCAGCATATGTAGTTATAGTTGTTGTATTCAAATTCCACTTGAAGACTTGTAACCAATAATATGTTATCTGATCTATTTCCCTTGCAAAGGGGAACTCACAAAGATTGCCTGTTATTTCCTCCCCCCACCCCTTTTAACACTGGAACTAATGGCTATAGCTATAAGGAATAAAGGTGGAGATATAAAAGACATTAAGGTAGGACTTTAGTGAACATAAGATTGTGTTGTATGAAGATGATGTGCTAATACCCCTGTCAAAGCTTGAGGGTGTCTATACATGTGCTCTGGGGGTGATGTGGGGGCACTTTAGAGTGGCACTGAGAGCTCGTTTAATTAAAGCGCCTGCAACATCACAGGTGTACAGCATCCTGTACTTCAAAATGGCAGCATGGGCACTTTAACTAATGCTCATTTGACATCCCTGCTGCCATTTTAAAATGTGGGGACACTGAATATATGTGATGCATAGGTTGCTGGAGCATGCTAACTAGCATGTTCCAGCAGACATGATTAATCGAGTCTGCTCTGATGCATGCTAATTAGCATGCGGCAGAGCAGAAGCCCGTCTTGTGAATATGTGCCCTGAGAGATCAGTTCCTGACCTCATGTCATTAATCAACAATGTTAGCAATCTCTCTGGTTATAAAATCAGTTTGACTACATTGTGTTACTTGGACTCAATAAATATATCACAGAGAATATGTTTAGCAAATGTCAGTTTCAACAGCAATCAGAACACACAACTAGGGACCTAGTGAAATTATTATTTCGCAGTTTTTGCAAAAACTGCAATTTCAGGTGATGGGCTCCATGAAAAAATGAAAGCGTGGGCTCCACACTTTAGGTGGGCTCCCTGAAAAAATGCTTAACAAAAATAAAATGCTGGCTTCCTCTAAGGAGCCAGCAGTCCTCATGGCCACGGCAGCCTCGCCACACAGCCCACCAGGGGAGAGAGGGTGGAAGGAAGCTGCTGGCATGGCAAGATGGCTGCCATCCCCACCCCTTGGCAGGAAGAGGTAGGGCCTTATGATGGACAGTCCTCACAGCTAATCTCCTGCTGGCCCTGCAATCTGAATGTAAAATTAGCCAGCAGCTGCCTCGAGTTCTGTAGATCACTACACGTAAATTTTGGGGTACTAAAATATCCAAGAATATTAATGTTATTTTCTGCCAACATTTTGAGAAGATTTGTTATATTACAGGATCTGAACAAATGGAGCAATTTGGCAATATCCTTGAGTGAGTATTTTAATATTTTATATTAGGTGAAGTAAGGCATTCCTTTTTACATATTACATAACCTACCACTTGTAATCCCCCAATCCTTTTTTTTTTTAAACAGCTAAATGTTCAACAGGTTTGTGTGCAGGGAAAGGATAAAAGTCTCAACTTTCATCAAAAAAGATGTAATTACCAATTGAAATGGGTGGCTTCCTCCCTTCAAATATTTGACAACATCACAATGCCTTCTTGGTAAGTCAAACTATGGACTGAATGACTGACATAACTAGTAACTCTCCTGTATGGGTGGCAACTGAACAGTTTCCCATCTCCATTATAAACTCTATTAATCACCATCTTTCTAACTTTCTAATCCTTACAATTTTTGCCGCCCAATCAGCTTGCAAAACTTTGACAAATTTATTTAAGTTTTATCATTTGTTATATTATATGGCCTCAATTTGGGGCAGCCTCTTTTTGGACTGTGGATCCCACAAACTGAAGTGGAGGAAGAGAATGGATAAGGGTATTGTGCATGTAGAACAGCTTCTAATAGGAAATCATATTACATCCCTTTTTGAGTTATGTGATGAATCTGACCTTCCAAAAATAGTTTAGTGGCAATATCTCCAGTTGCATCAAGTGTTAGAAAATTAGTTTGGACCTGAGGCTTTAGACATAACAGATATTCCAGATATACCATATTTACCTGAATCCACAATGACTTTGAATTTAAGACATTCTCCCAATAATTAAATTCTATATACAGAAAATTAACACATTTGTTATAATTTTCCTTGTATAGAATCTAGTTAGCCACACATACACTGACATTGGAGATTTCCATTTTCAGGATCACAGACCTTTAGGGCAGACCACACCACTCATTTTCTTTTTCTTAACCGTGAAACTACAAGAAAACTTTTGTGAAAGATCTTTAAATGCTGTAACCCTCATTGATAAGTGCTAGCTGAAATTCAGAACTTTACAGAGTGGAGTCTGGATGAGAGATGGAAACATAGTCCAGGTATTTTTGGAATGTAAATTCATTCATTAATAAAATGTATGCGATATACTATATGCACATGATGATCTCCCCCACACATTTTTTTTTGCTAAAGACTTAAGTCAGACACTTCTGTTCCCTCCCAATTGACAGGGTACGTGCACTTGCACGCTCACTTTCTCTCTTTTCTCTCTCTCCCTGTCTCTCTTTCCCCCCCACCCCTGTTAATTTACATGTGCAGGCTGCACATTTTGGGGATCTGGTATAAAATTCCTCAGTTCCCACTGCAAGTCCAGCTCTTTAAAGTCACACTGTGCTGCCCAGTATCCAAGGTTGTAGGCATGGGCAAGTTTAAAGCTTCACGGTGTAGCTCAATCAAAGGCTGCATGTCATGGTTTTAACATGCATTCAAATTTGGATGCAATAGAAACTAGGTACAAAGAGTTCCACACTGAAGTGACATTTTATCAGGTGATAAATTGGTTGAACATGTTCATAGATTCAACGATTCATAGATTCATAGATATTAGGGTTGGAAGGGACCTCAATAGATCATCGAGTCCGACCCCCTGCATAGACAGGAAAGTGTTGGGTTCAGATGACCCCAGCCAGATGCCCATCCAACCTCCTCTTGAAGACCCCTAGGGTAGGGGAGAGCACCACCTCCCTTGGGAGCCCATTCGAGACCTTGGCCACTCTAACTGTGAAGAAGTTCCTCCTAATGTCCAGCCTAAATCTGCTCTCTGCTAGCTTATGGCTATTATTT
>NW_017729034.1:50416451-50416727 GCF_001723915.1 Gavialis gangeticus
CTCTGGACCCTCTCCAGGTTATCCACATCCCTCTTGAAGTGTGGCATCCAAAGCTGCACTCAGTATTCCAACTGCGGTCTGACCAGCACCTGATACAGGGGTGAACCTCCTTGGTTCTGTTTGTCATGTATCTGCTGATGCATGACAAAGTGCAGTTAGTTTCTCTGATGACTTTGTCACACTGACGACTCATGTTCATCTTGGAGTACCGTAGGACTCCAAGATCCCTTTCCGCTTCCGTGCTACTGAGCAGCTCATTTCCTAGGCAGTAGGTGT
>NW_017729034.1:50417397-50446121 GCF_001723915.1 Gavialis gangeticus
TTCCTTTTACTCCCTATATATCTGAAAAACAATTTTTTGTTATCCTTAACTTGGGATGCCATCCTCAGCTCCATGGTAGCTTTGGCCTTTCTAACTGCCTCCCTACAACTGCGAGCTGAGGAGGCATACTCCTCTTTAGTAATCTTTCCCTGTTTCCACTGCTTATATGCCCCCCTTTTTGTCCTTAGGCTGCTCTGGATTTCTCTGGTCAGCCAAGGAAGCATGTGGCATGTTACAATTTATCATGTAATTAACACGTTAATGGGATAATAAATGTAATGTCCATCAAGAGTCTCATATGCACATAAAACAAAGACTCCTCCTTTCAAGGAACCATACCAAACTCAGACCTGCTCACTGGTTTCCTCTACCCCATAGCACTAAAGTTTCAACTGTGGGAACCAGATTAGACCCATATTTCCTTCTAGTCTTTGTAATCTTGCTGGGTTGCAACAAATCCTTGCTTTGTCTGCAACTACACAGAAGTGCTTCAGCTGAGCTACATTTTACAGGAGATGTGTAATGGCCTTTGCTTTACCATGGCACTCCCTTCACACCTGTTTTCATAACATATGTTTTTGTTGGTGGTTGATAATTTGTGGTTGAAATGGGCTTGCGTGAGTTGTCTGATTTTTAATTGTGAACTGAAAGAAATGCCAAGGAATTAATAGAACAAGGTATTACAAGGGATGAATATAATTTCAAAGGAAAAAAATGAATAAATATCTGTTCTCCTCTTCCATATATTAATTTCTTACTACTTTGGTTTTTTTAGTAGGAGATATTTCCCCAGTATAACTTTAAAATTCTAGTGCCATGAATATTTCTGGTTGAGTTAGTTTGATGGACGCTCTGTTTAATCTTCCGTCATGTTCTGTATATATCTCTCCAGTGTTCAGTGTATTTTCCCCTTCAGGGCAGAGCTAACTGATAATTCTTGAGATAAGATATGAAACACATTGACAAAATATAGCCAGTCTGCTATCCTTCAGCGTCCTTCTCAGACACCATTCCACACAAATGGCATCAGCAAAAGGAATTCAGTATGTTACTATTTTAACATAACAGACATCTCTAGTGGCCCAATCCTGCAGAATATAGCCCCTGTTCCTGTGTGTACCTCAACTACTTTCAGTGCAGCTCTGTCACATGTTCTTCTGCAGGGTCAGAGACCAGTATTTAAGGTATGATCCTAAGAAATAGTTATTTTATCTTTATATTCTTAAAAACCCATGATTATTAGATAATAAAGAGCAGACTTTGCATGTACTTGATATATATCCCACTGAAGTCAACTGGAATCTTTCCACTAGCTTCTATGGGCACTGCGTTGGATCCTATATGGAGCCATCCACCATCCAGAGCAGTTTTCATAGGAAACAGTATTTTTAAAGGAGAAGGCAGACAGAATGTTTGGGTTTTTTTTTTGCCTATTTCAGTGTGTTTGTCTGTTTTGACAGAAAAAATCCTGATTGTCCAAGGGAAGCTGCTTAGCCTAAATGTACTGAAACTCTATGATCCATGTTGGATATTTGCCAGGACTCTCCATCTAATCCTTGTGTATTGAGAAGTCATTCTCATGTAATTCACATAGCCATAATATCTACTTCAACTTTCAGAAAAATAGACCTGAAAAAATTGATATTTTGCTGTTTGAAACCAGACTTTTCATCTGCTGGGCAAGAGAGCTGACATAAAGAAAAGATGGTGGGGAGTTGCATTTTATGACTTAGCAGGCCATATGACACATGTACACTCATCACTGTGCTTTCCCCCTTACCAATACTACCCCTCTCTGAGTTAGTCTGTAGAGATGCTATTCCAATGATCTGCTCAACCATGGGGTTTACAGGAAGTCGTTCACTAATAGCAGCAAGGTGGTGAGGCAGTGGGCTATGGGAAGGTTGATACTATTTTTTAAAAGACTGCTTGCTTGTATTGTCATTCACACTTCCTATGCTGATTGTTGGCTTTAACCCTAAAAACTGCCCCACATGGTTGAACCCTTGAGCATCATGTAGAACCCCACTGATTTATATGATATTCCATGGGGCACACAGGTCTGCCCATATGTACCAGACAGCACCATCAAGACATTAGGCTGAAAATTCTTCAGTACAAGGAATGTGTCTTCATGTGCTGTAGGCCCCTTATTCTCCAGTTAAGTCTCCCTGGGCAGACCTCTGGACAGCTGCTTGTGGTCACTGATTTCTGTGGGGCTGCCCTCAGGCTTCTCAATAAAGGATTAAGGCCTGTCTCTGGAAAGTGCTTAGTGCATGGTGAATACTATTTTGATTCTCATAATAATAGCATCATCCCTTAATGCCCAAAAAAAACAGGTCTGAGAGTCCTCACTATAAAAATATAATTCCTATGCAAATCAAAGTGTTTTCTGTACAACAAAAGTCTACACTTGGGCTTGAAGTCTTATTCTCATTTACACTCTAGCAGTACATTAGGGCCTTAAGATGGACAAAAAATAAATTTACATCCACTTTAACAGCCTTTGCACTGTCAGAGTTATGTAAAGGGGTCTTAGAGTATAGTAGTAGTGCTGGTTTCATCTAAGGCTGGGACTCTGTTTTTAAACTTTTTATGTAAAGTTATAGGACAATGCCAGAAACACATGCCTGAATGACTGCGGAGAACAGGTAAGAAATATAGATAGGATTCTAGTATGAAGACCTATAAAGTGCAAGCTATTTTTTTCCTTTGCATTGGAAATACCCTGAAGACTGGATTGCATCTGTCCAAAACCTTCAGATCTTTTCTTTATCCCAAAGGCTTAAGACTTTCTTTAATAAGAAGCAAGAATGTTTTATGTCAAAGTTTAGAACTCTAGTAGTAAATCATTTTATGACAAAAAGCCATCTAAAAATAGGATATGTATATCAGACAAATTTAGTGCCTTGACTTAGTGGAGATTCTTCTACTCTAAACATACGTGAACTTCCATGAAGCTATCTGTGTGGCCATTTGATGGGCTTCCTAGGACCCTGACCACACCACTTTTCTCTCTTCCCTATATTTCAGGTCTTCTCCTTCTGTCTTTCACTGCCAAACCAGCCATTCTCTCTCTTTCCCCTGAACCCTTACACCTCATTAGTACACACAGATGCAGATATTTCTTTACACACCACCACCTGCCCTCACATCCTTGGCATCCACCTCCAAGTCAGAGTTCCTGTCATGTAGCATCCCTTTGTTCCTACCAGAGCAAAAATAGTAAAAACAGAATTGGTACATATTTTAATGTTTTAATAATATTCAGATCTGGTTAATACAATTTTTACAATCCATATAAATAAACAATCAATGGCAGTTTAGCATTGCATGGTCTATTCTTGCATTGTAAATGTTTACTGAATTATAATCAATAAAACAGATTACTTTCTTACTTAAAAGTAACTAGTCAATACATTTTTCTGTCTGGTGTAGAATATAAATAAAATGTTTCTCTGCATTTATTAACCAGACACAAAGATGACCAGCATTTGTCATGTTAATATACAGCATGAAAGATCATCTGTTTGACTAAAATGGTTTCCAGTATATCCATTCCATTTTTGTACATGCGTAGCTTTGATAGACTATTCTCTTGTGGTCGCAGGGGCCCGGACGGGAAGTACTACTAGTCCTGAATTGCAACAAAAGAAATTTAGGTTGGATGTTAGGAAGAACTCTAACTATGAGAGTAAGTGCCTGAGCAGATGATTAGTTAAGCTGCAGAAGCGGAAGATTTTAAGAGCAAATTAAACCAATACTTGTCTGGGATGTTTTAAACGTGGAAGATTCTGTAAGGGCTGGATTAGCTAACCCTTGAGATCTCCTCCAGACCTATTTTTCAATGATTCTAATATCCTTTTGGGTGAAATTCTCCATCCATTGTCTCCAGTCAGAGAAACTTTGTTCTATATGAACACAATCCTTTCAGACAAGTTTTATTTACTAGCAAGAATGAGGGGTTGGGGGGAAATACTAGCAAAAATGAGGGATTGGGGGAAAATAATTCTAATCACACCTTGTTTTTTAACAGAGCTGTAGTATTGCCTTTTTCATTTCTTTCTAATGATGAACAGCTAAACTCATTTAATAGATATCAAAGTATGCTTTTAAAATAAACTATGCCTCTGTATGACCAGAAAGCAATTTCATAGAATCCAAGAAAAGGAGGACTGGAAGGGAAATTCAGAGGTCATCTAGTCCAACAGTTAAATACAGGTACATGGAGTTAAACAATTAAATCACAATGGTTTCATAAAATTATTCAGTAGAAGGTTTTTTGCACACTTGAAATGATATTCTGCTCTCAAACTCAGATATGACTCCCATTACTAGGTACATCTCAGTCAGGATAAAAATATTTGTCTGAACCATTCTAACCATACATCTCCCTTATTCTGCGTATCAACCCTAACTTATGATTGCAAATACAATTCTTGACAATGTGCTCTCTCTTTCTTAAAATGCACAGATACATGTTGTAATCTTTATATATGGAGGAAAATATTTACAAGAGCACTGTTCTCACAATCTGACCCATGCATGTGAAGCAGCAGGTCCATGATTTCAGTGGTACTCAGAACAGATGTAAGGGTCTGGACTATATTTTCCAGGACTTGTTTAGACAGAGTTGATCCTGGCTTGAGCAAAGGGTGCTAGATGACCTCCTGAAGCTACCTCTATTCCTACTCACTTCTAGAGCAAATGATATCAAAGACCCCATGGTTTCAACTGACTTCAAAGAGCAAAGTTAAGTCAACAATGAGCCCTTGTGAAAAATCTCTCCATAAGCCATTTACTTTAATTGGTATTACAGTGGGTGAAGTTATATATTACACATAGACCATACTAAGTGACCATGCCCCTCACTCCAGAGCAGTGATACAGCCCAAGTGTCCTGGCTTCTAGCCATACCCCTACACCTGAGCCCTCTAGTGGCAAGTCAGAGGTGTGCAGGCAAGAAACGGTATTAATCTTTACCATGTGACTGCTCACAGCACATTCAAACTTTAACACTGCTTAGCATTCCACAGAGTTAGCATGGCCTATGTGTAATGTGCAACTTCACCCTAACTTCACCCCCAGTTCAGTGCTCTACTTGCCCAGAACTCACTGTATCAGACGTATAACTTGCCAATCTGCTTCTAGTTCCAAATAGAGACATGTCTCCACCTGCAACACTTGTTGAGTAGTATTTAACTAACCAAGCAAGTGAAGTACATAGTGACAACAGGATTGCATGTTTTAGGCCATACACTTCAGAAGTGCCAAGTGGTCCCATGTACTTTATTCAAGAGATGCAAAAGCTGTGCTTACATAATGAGCATGTATTGGAAGTGTCTCCACAAAGGACACAATGAAGACATTTAATTATTTAATGCTTTCTTCATATCTTTCCTTGAACTCATAAAACATACCATCTCCAAGGATGGATTTCACCAACAGTGTCTATTATGCAGTACGTGCCAAATGGCTGCACTGTCCTGATTTGGTTTTATACAAGCTGAGCTTTACCCCCATCAGACTTGTCAAATTGCTGTTCACATTCAGAAGAGACACAGATAAGCTACTACCCAGCTTCTTTTTGTGTAACATTCACCATCTTTATTCAGACATTTGCAACAAAGTATTCTATATCCAAGAGCCTGGATTACTGCAGACCACAATATCCCTTGAACTGTGGTTATAATTAGGCGTCACATCCATTGTAATCCTATGGACGTCATCATGTGTCACTTGCATCTGTTGACAGATCTCATACCAGGCATATCACTGAAATGGCAAGTCTAGAGAGGGCAGCCCACAATAGAAACAATGGCATTTATTTTTGTCCTGTTCCAAGATTGTCGCATAGAAAATATATGTTGCCAACTGCCGGGGCTGCACTGACTGATATTATATTACTAGCTTGAACAAAAATCCATGCCCATACATCTACAGCCTTCTCATAGCAATTATGGCAATAGAGAATGTACTTTCTGAAACTTTTTTTTAGCACCATGAAAAAAGATTGATACCCTTAGATCATTTCATCCAGCAGTCTGTCTATCAAAAAAAGTATCTATTAATTATATCAAACTCCTTTCCAAGTGACGTTGTTATTCTTAAACATATGTATTATTTAAACAGTCTCTGCTCTAGCAATGTAGAATAACAAAGCAACAATACATCTAATCTATCAATCTACTCTGAACTATTAACTTTCCAATGCCACATGCTCTAACTGGATTGAAGAATCAAATGAGTAAAAGCCCAAGGATGGAAATAAGGTGTCTGCTTTAGCAACTCACTTGAGCTTTTCCTTACCAAAAAAAATGTTAAAAGTGGAACAAATCAGATTTACTTCAAACTCAAATACACCTCCCAACATCCAAAATCTCTGAACAGTCAGTTTGCGCTACAGGAAAACGCTTTTGAAGCAACTGACAGCTTTTGATCTGCCACTCTGTTATCATCATAAACACAGTAGTCCATGTGAACATCAGGCACTCTGTAGAGCATGAAGACTCAAAAAGGGCAGGGTGCTATTATCACAGACTAAAGTAAAAAAATCTAGTTAATGCCACTTGGAAGTACAAAATGCCTGTGTATAAAACGGCACAGCTGGTTCCCAGAACTGCTGTAGCTGTGCAACACTAATTAGAAATCATATTATTAGGCCCTTAGATTTGCTGAACAGATCAAGATGATTCATTTGTAACAGTGAAGTGTTTTCCATGCTTTAGTTGGCCATAGGTTACAGCAAAGTAGAATCACTTGCTCATCAGGTAAAAAGAAGTCAAGCTAAACTAAATTTTACTGTTGACTGGTGCAGTTTTATTACTGGTTCAGAGGATGCAATTGAAATAGCAGTCAGTATCATGCAAGGACCAGAATTCCAGCTATCCCCATCTCTTATCATGTTACTCATGCACATTGCAGAGTTGTGTCTGGGCAGCTGCTGCCACTTGACATCTAAACAAACAAAAACAAAAAAATCATGGGGGGTGGGGAGATTTGCAATTTTTTTTGCTAGAAGTAAAATGAAATGCTGGCCCTATTGAATTCAAAGGAGAAAGATGACCCATTCATGCAGGGGCAAGACTTCACTATTAGTTTCCAGCGTATCAATGAGATTCAACTAATTAATTACTCTTACTTTATTAGGGAGTTTATACAGCATCCATTTCTATGATTTTACAAAGGAATCTGTACAAATTCTACAAATTACAGTGGGCCAAATCCTGCCTTTAAATACCAACACATGCAGTTTGATATCTACACTTTGTCTAAAATTTTCCCTGACAACTGTTCTTATATATTAAGAAACAGAATTTAGTCTAATAGCCTGATGGAAGCTATATTTTGTACTTCTGCAGCCAGCCAGTGACCTTTTTACCCCAGACCTGACAGCTGGGAATTGCAAAAATTAATTTTTGCTTTAACAAGTAACACAAACATTTCAAAAGCCAGACTTTCTATACCCCTATGCAATTTACAAAGAGGTGTTTTGAGCTTAAGCAGTTCCCACTTTTTCATGTGCTAAAGATGCCATAGTGATTATCAACTAGAGTATTAGAGGTGTTGACCATGCTTTCAGTAGGTTTATAAATTTCACTGGTGCTCAGAAGCAAGAGTACAACTAGCTTCTGTGATGCGACAATGGTCCTCTCACATGCAAAAGGCAGAAACTTTGCTTCTACAGTGAGACGCTCCAAGGATTTTATGGGATTGTTTCTGCGACTTCACTGGATGAGAGATGGGTACCTTTCAATCCCTAAGTCACTGAATAAAGAGAGCTTTTAAAACTAAGCCTGAATATCACTCCAGACAATATTTTCTCAGCCACATTGTTCAGTGGACCTGTCAGTAAATTCTATTCTAAATTGACTTAATGGACCACAATTTCAAGAGCGGCCTCTTCAGTTGTTTCTGGGAATACTCGTGACTGCTCATATTTGTTTGCACCTGGATGTTGGGCAATTCCATGCATAATTTCCCATTTATACTTGCATTTACCTTATTTTTTAATAGCTGCACACCCACATTCAGAGACCACTTCCTGAAAATCTGGCCCCAGACATGATTTTAGAAATTCTGTCACCCATCAAGAAGTGAACATGAAAATACTGAAACACTTGTTTGTCACAAGAACTAGGGGCTTCTAAAGTGAAAGAGTATTTTATAAGTTATGTATGCTTTTTAGCTATGTTATATAAAAAAAACAGTTGATAACAGATTGCAATACAAAATTATAGACTCTGATTCCCTAGTGCACACCCACTGACAATTCCAGATGCAGTATTGTAATAAGGAGGTGATAATTATTCCACATATACAGACACACACACAGGCAGTTTATTTTATCTCCTGACCTTCCTTTGCTGTTTCTCCCATGCTGGGTCCAGAAGTAGGTCTCTGTCCCATTCTTCCTCTTGGATCATGTATTCGTCCTCTTCGTACTGGTAGTTGTACTGCATGGTTGTTTCTATCTGGTTCATGTTGCTTAAGGAGCAGATTCAATTCTGTGCTTGCTGTGGGATTTTAAAGAAATATTTTACTTTTTGATTGGTGATATGCAGCAGTGGTTGGGGGAGTGGGATTTCCTTCTGCTTTGAAGCAACAAGATGTTAATAGTGACAAATCTTGTCTCAGGAGTGGCTGAAGCTGTTAGGGTGCAGGTAGGAGCTGACCTGTGGTGACCTCCACTCCCTCCCTCCCTCCTTGCTGCTGCCGCAGGTCCCTGTGGCTGAGTCCCCAGAGAAGCTCCAACTCCAGCTCATTACTGCTGCCTATTATCCCCACTGGTTGTCACATGGCTCAGCAGCCTGGAACATCCTCCCCTCTCTCTGTCCCCTGTTTGCAAGCTGCAAGGCAGCTGTCCAGCCTGATTGGCTGAAGCAGGTTGATCCACTGATATAAAGAAGTGGGTGTAATTTCTGTCTTTGCTATGATGTGCTATTAAGAAGTTATACAACTACATTTTCGTGTTTTATGGGCAGTGAAAAGCAAAGATTTATCTATAGGAAGGGAAGGCTCACTATAAAAAAATATCACCTCTATGTACAGTATCTCTTCAGTGGTTCTGTGGCTTGCATTAACTTGTGTTAGTGCGTATTTATGTGTGCTTGTGTATAACTGTGTGTAAATGCATGTGTTATGGTATATAAGAACTGTAGGATATCTTTTTTTTTATTTTGGTAGGTGCATTTTGAGGTCAGGGAGCTGATTACAACTTGTACATTTAAAAATAAAATCTAGCTGACAATGCGTTATAATATGGTACCTACTGTTCTTCCATAGCTGCCCGGCCCATGAGTCACTTCCTTTTCTACAACAGGGAGATGGGCAAAGGGGACATGATGAGCCACTGCAGAAAGTCATATACACCAACAGAAAAAATAACTTACTAAATAGAACAGGCTTGAAACACAAACCAGAGAATAAAAGCCAGATCTAGCAAAGTGCCTCAGCTCCTACTGAAATGAATAGGAAGAAGAGAATGCTTAGCCCTGGGCAAGACCTAGCTGCAAATGAGAAAACATACATGTATAAAGTCAGGTGACTACTGAGGCAAGAGCTTGGCAAATATCTGGTGGAAAATTTGATGAGGAAACCCTTAACTCTCTGTATACTACAAGGCAAACACTGGAAAGGTAGGACTGTCATTAGAAATGCAGGCAGACACATCCCATTCTGACCATGTCATATCATTTTAGTTTTCTAGAAGCCAGCATTTCTGCTGGGAATTGGCAGCTTTACTTTGTTCTATTTCTAGTCTATTATTAACACTTACCCAGATATCTCAAGCAAAGGTCATCCCTGTGCTACAACTTGTATTGGGCATAATTCTGCCCTCTGTTACAAGAAGGAAAATACTAACCCGTGCTGAGAGTCTGTCGTAGATTAACCCAAATAAGAGGTCAGATTTGGGTGGTAGGGCTCCCATAAGGGAATATGAGTGAGCTGCAATGGTGAGTAGCAATTAATTGGATAGCACGTATCCAAATTTCAACCTGCTGCCGCACCATTTCTACTTGACTTTCGGAAAGAAAAAAAATTTAAATCCAATATGCCTAGATAGATAGTAAATAACCTATGGGTGTAACTTTATGATTGCAAATCTGGATGCACAAGGCAGTCAGGAAATGAACGTTTAAAATTCTCACAGCAACTCTTCACTCCCCTACATTACTATGCGTACTATAATCTAGGATTAACATTTAATGGTCTAGGCAAAATATGCTACCTGGACCAATTCCTCTCTCACCTACATTACACAAATACACTCATAATTTACTTCAAAAGTTGAACCCATGTTGAAGGTTAAGGGTGTGCTTCTAAATTAGGATCATAGTGCAAGAAGGCAAATACCTTAGGAAGGCTAGAGCCTGTAGCAGATAGTCATAAAGCAACCCAATTTATACATACATATCTAAATATATACATTGTAAATATATTTTATGATTCTCTTTTTTACTACTGTATCATCACTTGTGCTTCAGTAAATAATTATATAGTAGGTCGGAGTGTTGCTGTAGATGTGATGGTTCAGGAAATGTCTAAGAAAGGACTTCTTGTGATATCTTACTGGACAAACTGTATACTTAGGAGAGCTGCAGGAGAAATGTTAGAGCACCAAGTGCCCTTCCTTAACTCTAAGCTCAAACTTCTGCAGGCTTAAACCTCAGGAAGGGCACTCAGTCATAAAGTAGGGTTGTAAGGGACCTCACAGTGTCATCTAGGCAACCCCCCTGCTCAAGACAAGATCATCACTGACTAAACCATCCCAGCCAAGTGCATCGTATCTGCTCTTGAAAACTTCTAAGGAAGATTTAATTCCTGAATGCTTGTCCAACAGCTCTCCCAACTATACAGTTGACCCACTTACCTCTCATAAATAATTATGAACTATAAAGCAAAAAACAAATTTCTAACTGCTCATTAAGCACCAGAGGAGAGGTCTGAAGTTTCGTAGGTGCAAAATAGTCAAACTTCTGTTAGGAAAATCTTTGTAGTAAGTAAATTTTGGGCAATGTCTATACCCCATGTTTTTAGAATTTGTTTTGTAAGTTTTACCAGTCTCTCCAGAAAAAATAAATCTATTCTTGTGTGAGCTGTAGCTGGTAAATTTTCAAATAGATGGCTCTGCTTTTTGTTCCTGCTGCGGGTGCTCTCACGCCGCACACATCTACCCATCACAGCAAGTTTGTCCCACTACTGCCAAATCAATCCTCTTCTCCAACACCCATTTTAGTCTTTGCCAGCCTGCTCCTCAGTTCTACCAACCTCACCTCCTGGGATTCAACCCCCTCATTTCCCCAACCACAGTGGAGTCCCCTCTCCCCTTTGCAGGATGGGGCAGGGAAGCCATAGGCATCTTTCACCCCTCCCTTTTATCAGTCTAGGTGTTTTGGGAAGGGGCTGAGCAGGAGCAAAAAAAGATGCTCTGAGAAAACAGATAGGGAGTAGAGCTGCTCTGTACTGATGGGCACTTTCATGCCTGCTTCCTAAGCAGCCCAGATTGGCTACCTCAACCCCAAGAGGTGGGCATGCAAGGAAGTAGCCAATCAGAGCGCGGGGTTTCCCCCTGCCGAGCTGGAATAGCTAAAAGGCTGGAACTTCTTGCAGGACTGCAAGGGTATCTCTAGAGCTCTCCACTCTCCTGACACAGTTGAAAAAAACATTAAAAGGACTCGTAATGTTCTTATCAGGGGGTGACACAGAAATACAATGTCACAGTGTATTTGGGAATTATCTATGACTGATATCTAGTGATAAGAGGGGACTGGTTTCTATTGAGGAAACTATAGTGGAATCACTACATCTTCATTTGCCATTTTAATCTCTGCAGTGTGGAATCATAGGATGCCTTCTGCTACTCAGTGTGGAAGAGTAAGGAAGAGGTTTAGTTAACCATCAGTATTTTGCAGTGAAAGACTGGAAAAGGGGCTGGGTGGAGCAGCAGCTTAGTGCAACAGTCTTTTATTTCTGAAGACCTAGATTCAAATCATCTTAGTCTGACTTTTGCATTATAGCATTCAGTACTTTGGCATGAATGAGAATAGCTGCTAAAGGAAAGGCTTAGTGATGGAACAGTCAAAAAGTGTCAACTTTTTGGTCGAGATTTCACTTCATAGTCAGAAATGTATGCAAAGAACTTAGTATACTAAGGGCTTGAGACAGAAGAATGCTGGTTTGTAAATGAATGCTACATTTCATTCTATGGCGTTAGTCATGTGACCTGAACAAGAAGAACAGTGGTCATTATTCTTGTCACATAACAGGTCTCAAATAGTTACATTTACACTGAGTGCCTGCTCATACTGGTTAGCTCTAGTTAGCCACCCCTAAATCACTGGAAACCAAGTTATCTGGAATTCTGAATGCAGTGGTTAATACTTTTTGCAAATAACTGAATCCACTTAGTATATACAATCACTACTGCAATATTTTTAATGTTGCTGGGTGCTTGCAAATATAAAAAAAATGCTGCTTTATTTTAAACTCAGTTCATTCCCACACTGAGCCTCACCATGCCCAGAACAGGTAGTGTGTTACTACAACCTGGCTCACCCAACTTCTGTAAAGATCAGGGACTTCAGTGGGGCTTTTTCTGGTGTGCTTTCATTTAATAGCTGAGCTAACTGAATCAGTTTTTGAGGCACTGCAAAACACACGTGCACACTCATGTAGACACACCCTGCAAATCAAAAGGATTTTCTCAATTAAGTAGATACAATTTTCACCTCCCTACACCAGCTTTAAACAACCTATCCCACTGCATCATTTTAATCAATAGAAATGATCATATTTCACTGTATTTTTGTATCCTTTTTTTGCTCTTACAGATTCCTCACTGTCCTGTCAAGAATTAACTCTTCCAACTTCTAGTGTTCACCTGATCTTTCAACCAACTAACCCTTTTCTCATTCTTTGGCCTCCAAAGCAGTGTTTCCCAACCAGTGCGGCATGGCACAAGTGTGCCGTCAGAAATGAACAGATATGCGGTGAAATTTTGCTGTGGCAATGAGCTACAATAGGTATGAGGATGTGGAATGCCTTAACAGGCATAGGCATGCCGCAGAAAAATTTTATTAAATAAGTGTGCCTTGGGTTGGAAAATGTTGAGAAACCCTGCTCCAGAATTTTAAGAAATGATTTTTAAATTGGGCTGTTAACATAAACTTTGTAACCATGTTTCTACAAGACCATTTCTCCAAATGAACCCAAATGTATAAGAACAAGTCATTAGTTAGATGATTCTACTAACAAGATCAGCAGTGAAACAGTTAAAGGTGTTTAAAATTAAAACACCATTATTAGACTTCTGAGTTAGGATCTTCAATTGTGAACGGAGCAGTATCTGTCAGAATTGTATGGAGATATTTATAATATTCTTATTAAATTCTTCTTGAAGTAATGTCCTTGAGATAAGGAAAGAAACACACAGAACTGTAAGATTCACTTCTGGGTTCAAAATAACTGCTGACATTGTTGAAGGATCTCAAAGCGTTTTACAAACTATATTTAGGAATAATTTCATCTGCCATTGAAACATAGCTGTGGATGAGGTGCGGCATTTATAGGATATACAGATACTACCAATGCATGGAGCAGGACTACAGAGAAAATGCTGACTGCACTGCCATCACCAACTTTTGCCAACATTTTGAGAGGAAGGAAAGTAGTGTTGGCCTAAAACTCAGGAGATGGCCTCCATGACCTTGAATAAGTCACTTCAGATGAGATGTTCAAAAGGGTTTATAAGTGGCCTCACTGCTCTTCTTGAAGTGACCAGGAACAATCTCTCTGTACTGCCATTTCCCATCTGCAAAACAAAGGAAATAATTGCTTCTGCTTCTTGTCTGTCTGTCTCATCCATTTAGAGCTAAGTTTTTTGAAGAAATAAGTTTTTCTCTCCACATACGTTTGTATGGATTCTGTGTACTACTTCATACATATACTGAAGCATCCAACATAATGAAGAAGTTAGAAGTGACTATTGCCAATAAAAACCTAGACTACACAGCTCATTACTTCCAAGAATAAAGGGAGCAGTTGACTCTTACACTGTTCCCTGCTTCCTTGTAAAATTCCTACCAAAAGAGGGACAGCTGGTTCTCCTCACACCCTCCTGCATCTCTACTGACTTCACTCTTAGTTTTACAGATATTGCCTGGGCAACTTCAAACATATCTCACAAGGGTGATACAGATAAATGAAGCAAGCAAAGATTTCAGAAGTCAAAAGTTCCTTGTCTACATTAGAATTATGATGCCAAAGGAAATGCTATATGCAATCACTTACCTAGTCTATTAATGTGTGAGCACTGCAGTACCACTATACAGACGTCACAATGTAATACACACTATGACAGGTGGGAAACTACAAATAGTGCTGGCATAAGATTGGAAAAAATGGTGAGACAGAGCCAGAATTTTCAAAATGGTTCAGAGAGACAAGGGATGGACTGGGGGTATAGAATAGCCTATTAAAAACTTTCAGGAGAACAGTCATGTGTTCTCAAAACCTTGGCCATGCTCCTGTTCCACATGTTGGCTCAAACTTATCTTCAAAGAGAGTAAGCAAGAAATAAATTAACAGTTCAAGTGGAGTGCTAAAGCCTCTAACTGAACTATATTGTGAGCACTTCAAGAATGTCAGAAGATTAAAAAAAATCCCTCTCTGAGCCACATGTGGCCTGTAACCAATAGCACCCTGAACATTTTTTAAAGATGTGCTTCACTGTTCAGCAATGCTGTGGATGTTACTGAGAAGAGAGCTGTGTCAGGTAATGGTTTTGAACTAAATCAGAAATTTCAGGCAATAACTAACTATGGTGATAAGCTTTAGAGAGGTAGATAGCTGTGTTAGTCTGGAGTCAGTCAGAAGGCAGGGTAGAGGTGCAAATAAATACACAGAGCTTTTGTACTGCCACATGATCTCCAACTGTTTGACAATGATTCAAATGCAAGCCTGGTGTAGTTGCTGGCTGCTGGAATGAATTTGGTCTTTTAGTTGATCCTCAAAACACCCTTATGGAATAAGTAGAAGGGAGCAACTTTAATCTGTCAAATGAACAAAAGCCAAATCAGCTTCGCATGTACATCAGTATATCAACACTGACTTCCACATGATTTGCATTGATGTAACAGAGAGATCACACCAGAGTAAGGCATTTGGGCTTATTATGCAGTCTTTGGCAAATCATTTAAACTTTTTTCCCAATATTCCCTTTGTACATTAGGGCAACATTTACTTACCTCACAAAAATGATGTAAGGGCTAATAGTGGTTAAGCATTTAGAAAATGAGAAGTGATTATATTTATTTAAGCCATGCATGAATAGGGCAGTGGTTCTTCCAAGGTCACATCCAAACTATTCACAAATGCAAATCTTGCACTTCTGATCCACTTCTGGGTCTGCTGCCGAGCATGCTGGGGTCCCCCCACATGCTCCTGTGGGACGCTCCATCCACCCCACCATTGCAGCATTCACAAGCCACCTGATACCTTGAGGTATGTAGAAAAAACATTTAAAGCTATGTCTATGCCCAAATTGTTGTATCTGTTAGACCCTGACTCCATGTGGCACCCAATGGCTAGGGAGACGATGATCCAATTGCTCATGGATCCTGTTACTCATTAGCCAGAGCAAGCAGGGAGCAAACACTAGCACACATTGCTCGCAACAGCTTTATTCAGAATGGAGACAGCTTCGGACTAGCTCCCAAAAAACGAACAAACCAGGGAGCCGCACTGAACAATAGTTCTTTTCACATTTTATACACCTTAATTCATGCTTATTAACATTTACTCCACCTCCGTCCCTTTCTGTTCCACCCATTTCTCCTCCCATTTCAAGCTCCACCTCTGTTTACTGTTTACTTCATTAGCTTAGAATTCCCTATGCATTTCCTTCATTTACATGCCTCTCCGCTAAGAGTACATGCATAAGACTTTGACCCCGGCTTCTTTCAGTGAATTGTTGTTTCTTGCTGGTTCTTTGCTGATTTCAGCACCATCTCCAAGGTCTTGCTTCTGCTTTATCTCCTGACAATAGCTGCTGGGCTGCATCTTGTTCTTCTTACACAATGGGATCTAACACTATGACCTTGTTAAAAAGCTGCTTACCTAAGCATTTGCAATGTTATTTTGAATACATCATTCTGCCTTGTGACCAGCAGCTTTTGTTGAGACACATATTAAAGCCTTTATTCAGCTGCAAATCCAGTGCTCCCCAAAATCTAAATAGTCACCCTAACAATATCTTTCTGAATCTTTCCGAATCAATTCGAAGGGTTCTGATACCATTCAGAGAGAGTAAAGGGTCTCCTGATTTGATCTGGATTCGGAGATTCGGCCACTGAATCGGGCTGAATCTCCACCGAATCGAATCAGGGACCAAAGCTTCGTACAGCCCTGCCAGCTACATTCTGTCAGCAGGTCAACATTTCCCCCTTCCCTAACTACCTGTCTAGCACCTATTGTCTTCCATGACCTCTGATCCTCCTTGCCATGCATTTGCATTTTCAAAGACCTGCATTTTGCTTATTGGTTTCTAATCCACCCAGGAGAGCACACAAATACCAGTAGATTCTCCCTATGCCTGAAGAAGGGTGTTTGTGCACAAAAGCTTGCAAAGATCAATTTTCCAACTATTTAGTTGGCTAATAGAAGATATCATGTTTACCCAAAGAACCCTGTCTGGTCTAACTTGTAGTCATTTCATGCAAAGTTACAAAATATTTAGATCCTCAAAAGCACAAGCACACCCCTAATAGCTGGCCCCCTGGGCAACTAAGGGCAGCAGAAATGAGAGGGAAAGCAAGAAGAGTAACTCAGTGAAGTGGCTGCTATCCTGGAAGTGTAGGGGCTGTGATTTCTAACCTGGAGCCTTACTTCCAGCATGGCAGAAACTTCCCCAATGCTCTGTTCGCCATCAGTTTTATTCACTGAATACAAGGTGCAACGGCTCAGCTTCAAAAAAAGTTCTGGAAAGGGGTTGTATAAATGCTTAAGTTGTGGCATAGTGGCTAGAACATTGTGCTGAAAATTCAAAGAGACACAAATTCAAACCCTCTATGGATGAGTGAGGTGCATGATGTGGGTCACCCATTTCCTGGGTGAGTCCTCTAACCTCTAGGCTATTGGAGCTAAACCATGGGGCAGTCCTCCTTTTTTTCTGGAACATACACTCAGGCACACACATATCTAGTTAGTCTGCTTGTGCTCAGTGTACACATGTGTGCTTATGCATGTATATTGCAGAGGTAAAAGAAACTGCAAACTCTCTCTTTGGCCAAAACCGTCACTTACAGGGCCACCACTTACTGCTATTTAGGCACACAAAGTGAAACAGAATTCCAGTTTTTCTGTCTAATAATTTAGTAAATTATTGACCTACCATTGTTTTAGAAAATATATTTCCTATATCCAATATTATACTGTATAGAGAAGTGATTCTCAACCAGGGTGTCACAGCGCCTAGGATACCAAGAGAGCCTTTTAAGAGTGCTGCAGGATGCTGTGTAATATTAGCACTGTTAGCTGTGCAAATACCTACATGGTTCACAAGATAAACCCAGAGATTTCAAATAGGAATTCACACTGCCGAAAACATTCTGGGGTCTTTCTGAGTTCTTTGCAACAGAAGAATTGCTCTACTTTCCAGTAGTCAAGAAGAGTCTCTTTTTTAAATCCTCATCAGTCCCACCACCACAACCACAATAGTGCTTACAGGTTCCAATTGAAATCGAGACTCCAGTATGATAAATACAATATAAATGTACAGGAAGCAGCAGCCTAGTGCATTTAGACACAACATTTGTTAATAAAACAACAATAAAACATAGATTACTTAAAGCTCAACAGTGTGTAACTGGATGGGCTTTAATTGTTATAATTCCCCACTGAGGCACATTCTGGATACCCTCCTCTCCATTTTGATATTGAAAATGGATCATATCATCTTCAAAAATGAAAGCTGTTTTAAGAAAATTACCCATGTTGCATCTCAACTCAAAATATTTGCTGACCACTAATGGAAAAAAAGCAACTGAAGCAGTGAGAAGGGCTCTTGGCTTGAACAAGCAGCCTGAAAGGAAGGACCGTTATTTATATTTAGCACCTATAGATATGGATAACAGTATCTCTCTTTCAAGAAGGGAAATGTGGTTCATCTTAACATTTCAAACAAAACTTAGCAACTGGCTAGCTGACAAGCAAGTAGAGGTTCAAACAGCTGTGACCCAAGAATGGACAGCTGTACCATATATGATTTGCTGCTTTTCTTTCTTTCTTTCTTTTGGCTTTATTTGAGTGAGAAAGGAAAAACGCTCTAACCTGGCACATCTATCAACTACTTGCTTTTGATTTTCACCTTTGACTTTTGATTTTCTTCCAACTTCTATAACTAGTATAGCCCTAATATTGAAAGGTAAGTGACAAAAAACTCAGAGTGTTATTCTACTTGTTAGATATTACGTTCAAGCCAACATGCATTTTTATGGAGAATCAAATGTTATATCCAGCTAATTTGTTCTCTTTAGCTGGTAGTACTGCCCTCACCAGCAGTCTTTGAATAGTTTGCCTAAATGCATTAAGCAATATGACTCACATCTGCCACATGGCTCATTCTTTCTGCCAGTAACAGTTTATCTGATGTAGATATCTTTTCCAATTGCTCTGTACCTCAGATCATACCTCTCAACCCAGTAAATAAAACACATGGCAAAGGGCTAAACTGGTAGCAGTTCTGATGAGATTTCTTGCTGAATTATTGTATTGTAATAAATGCACAGTCCCTGAAAACTGATTCAAGTTAAATTGTACTTTGATAGCAATAAAATGTGGTAGTACTTTGCTTCATCAAATAGTTCAGTGTTAAGATAATCACTAGGGGCTCCTATACACATGCAGGGAGGCTGCTCCAATGCTCTGTAATTACATGGTGGTGCTTTTGTTCATTTAACAAGCTTTAGTTAAAGCACCCCCACTGCCACATTTCAGCACAGGAACACTGATACATGTGACGCTCTGGGTACTTTAATTAACACGGCTCTCAGAGTTGTGCTAATTAAAGCCCCCTCCCGGAGCACATTTATAAATGTCCTAGGTCTTTTTTCTTTGTTTTTCATAGTCTCTAGCCTCTATTCTCTTGGGGCAAGAGTAGGCAGGAGTGGGAAGGGGAGCTTTAGTGCCAAAATATATAGAGACTACACAGACATGCATGCACAGAGCTTCTTTGTGCTATGCTGAGTCCTTTCCTTGCACTCTCCTGGTCACATGGTCTTGACTGTTTATTTGTGGCTGTCTAAAAGGATCGATAAAAAAGTATGGACAAGTTCTTATCAGCTAGTGATTTTGATTAAAAACAGACACTTTCCAGTCCTCTAGCCAGGAAGTCTAAAATGCAGTAAAATTAGGTTCTGAATAGTTCCTCTACCCATCCAGGGACTGTCCATTTATTATTAGCTCTGGAATCCAACTGCATGCAGAGCTTACTGTTGTGGAAATCAGCAATGCATCTTCCAAAAACAGTAACTGAAACATGGTACTGTCTGCCAGACTCCTTGGTAAATTAATGACATATAGATTCTACCTAGCAAGTGAGCTCCTCCCAGCATTTGACTTCAGCTCAGCTAAAGAAAGAATCAAAATTTGTGCTTCGTTTCTGTAGCCTTTCCTAAAGAACTATTCCCTTTTCCTGTTCTGCCAAGCTTCAGCTCAGCGCTCTGTACCCTCCTGACTACCACCCACATAGGGGGCCTGACTATTTCTCTCTTCAGGTAGAGGAGTCATGCTCTAGAATAACTCCACTGACCTTGTTAGAGTTGCTGCTAATTTATGCTGGTGTAAACAAGTAGATAATCAAGCCACAGGGTAGAAACCAGTCTTAATTCTTCATTCACATGCATTCAAACTTACCTGACATAACTAATTCTATCTTGCCGTCTATAAGAAAAAGTTAGGTAGCACTAGAAGTAGCATTAAGTCCTTATCAAGGATAAACTGCATAGAGGTAGTGTCTGGGTAATATCAAAATGGTGGCAACTCTACCCTGAAGGTGGATAACTGCTAGGTGAGGGGTGGATAGGGCAGAATGACCTAAAAACCTGAGACAATGTAGGCCTGCAATCCTATAACGACACATTAGAGATATATTCCTTACCTCCCACACGATGTCAGGGAATGCATTTGCCTCCTTCCACTTGAAGAATAGCCAGAGCAACACCAGTTAAAAATGAACAAATATAGAATTGCTTTGCACGGTGTAAACAATTTTTGAGCAAGGTGGGAAGGGTGAAAAAGAATTTAAATGGGACTTTGAGTCATTCCAACCAATGTGAGAAATGTATTGATTAATGGACAAAAACAAAATTAATTGCTGAGGCTAAGCATAATCTTATGGGACAAGTCTCTCTGCCACAGAGTGGTCTCAGCCTGCTTCTCCACAGCAGGGGGTGGGGAAGGGATGAAGGGGCAGGGGGATACTTCTTTTATGGTCCATCAGGCAAGCGTCTTGGTACGCACAGCAGTCCCACAGATGCTGAAGAGTTACCCTTCCCACTTCCTTCCAGTCACATTTCCCATTTATGGATGGCTGGTAAATATGATTCTAACCAAAGATTCCTGATTGGCTTGACTGAAATTTCTTTGTTTCACTGAAGCCTTCAGAGCTTGACTGGACCAGATTCTTCTTTGCAGTTATGAAGGGTGTCACTTAATTGGGGCTGTATACTTTTAACAGCGGGATACTTCCTTATTTTTTTTCTTTTACACTACTCTCTCTGAAACAGCTTTTCTAAACATTCTAACAACAACCCATTCAATACTTCAGGAATCAGAACTTGTGGCAGACGTGATATCTTTTATTAGACCAACTAGATATTTGCAAAAAAAAAAAGGCTTTATTTGCAAGTTTTCAGACACACTCACCCCTCACCCTTCCTTGGGCAGAGGAGAATGCAAAGATTGTAAAATTTCTCCTGGGTGGAAATGAAAATTCATATCTAGATAGTCTAATAAAAGATACCACCTCTGCCACAAGTTCTGATTCTTTTTGCCTGTAGATCAATACAGCTGCAACCTAGATACCCGATTATACTTTATGCATTTGCCACTGCAGCTTTGCTGTATCTGGTTCCAGACAGATTTCAGCACTAGGATATTGGCTGTCCTTGAGATGCAAATGCATACTTCTGTTATGCAAAACCTGTGTGGCTGCCTGGTCTGAGCTGTACTCATAGAGGAGGCCCACATGTGTAACAACTGCTTCAGTTCTCTGCTAGCCATACATGTCACGAATGTCAGTTCTCTGCTTACAAAAGCCAATTTCAAATGGCCACAGTAAATGTTACCAAAATATTTAAACATTCATACTTAGCAGAGCACATGACAAAACAAAAAAACCCCACTTCATCTAGAAACTGTCAAATTCAATTCAAGGACATATGATAGCTGACTGGTAAGATGATCTATCAACTATACACAAACAAATACCTACTTTTGCTTTAAAGCAGTGGTGCTCAACCTCTGGCCCGCAGGGCTCCCTGCAGGGGAACAGTGGCAGTGTTAACTGCCAAGTTTCCACAACTCCAGGGAGCCCTGCAGGTTCAGACCACAGCCTCAAACCTTAGGGCCTCAACCTGCCTGCCAGTCACTCATACGAGTCTACTGGCTCCTCACCTGAGGACTGGCGTGCAATAGGTGGTCAGAACCCAATATCTGGGTGTAGCCACCTGCCCATTCCTGCACCTGGAGTGGCTAATTAGGATCAGTGGACCCTTTACTCCTTCCCACAAAAATCCTGACCTGGAAGGGGAAGTGTCTGGGCAACAAAACTCAATCTTGTACCCAGGCCTCCGCATCCCTGGCTTGTGCCTCCACTGGCACAAGCTGATAGATTATCTGGCTATCCAACCCAGCTTGCCCATGGACCCTGAGTTTGGCCTGACCCTTTGGCTCCCTAACCTGATACTGGTTTAATCTTCCAGACACCTGACCTGGCTAGCCTCCAGACCCTGCACTCTGCCTGACTCTCTGGATCTCTGACTTGATTCCCCAGACAGATCGTCTGGCTTCCTGGCTCCCCTATACTCAGACTCTGCACACTCCCCTTGGATCTTGGTTGCTTCTTCTGTCCCTGGGTAACCCCCAGGCTTGGTCACCCATGAACCAGCATGACACAGGCTGGATAATCTGTCGCTGCATACTAGTTTGCCCCAGCACAGAGCTGGATCTGGATTCACAAAATCAGGTCAGTGAGTGACTGGATGTGGGTACACGGAGTCAGGTCAGGCTGGCATACCAGACTGCACCCACAAATCAACCCCATGCAGGATCCAGCTGGCAGGACAACCCTGCACCACTCATCTGGTGGACTTGGGTGCCACTGCTTTAAAGGGGAAAAAAGACACACCCCTGAAAATTTTAGCCACTGCAAAAACTAAAAGAAACATTATAGATATCATAATAAGTTCACACTAGGATGATTTTAAGGCCACAGTATTACCTTGAACTCCTGTCAAATTTCAGAAGCACAGCAGAGTCGTATTTAAACAACAGTGTGGGAAATCTCAGGGAATGCATAAGGTGGATGGCAAACAGAGATGACTGTTCAAGCCAGTAGCACTCTTCCTTCTGAATCAGAACTGATTTAGTCCTCCAAAATGATGCTGGGGGGTACTGTATAACTGGAGGAGCTATAGAGGAGACACAAAAGTGACATGCTAGCAATCTGCACAGACTAAGAAGCTTCTGAGAATTGTTAAGAGTTGGGTGCCTTACAAGTAAGCCAAATTGTACCTCTGGACATTTCCTTTCTGCTTCCTTAAATCCCCTCTGCAGGCTCTGCTGCAAGTTTTCTTCAATTCCTCTCCTTCGTTTTTGAGTACTGTCACAGCATGCTAGTGAACAGTTGTCACAGAATCTCGCCCAAAAGAACCACATTTCAGCTGTGGATGAACACACTCACTTGCTATCATTTGTGAAGTGGTTTGAGATGAAAAAGATGGTAGACAAGCATGCACTTGCTAAAGCAAGATAACTGCTTTTGTACCTTGTAGGCCAGTCTTTTCAAACCTGATCCAGGTACTAGTTCGCATGGGAGCCAAGAATATTACTAACATTCAAAGCAAGTCATTTTATTATTAGAAATTAACAGTACAGGATTGAAAGAGACCTTTAGGGTCCCCCACCCCATCTCAATTTTTCTCCCCCTGCTCTCTCACAAGTGCCCTCAATCTCTTCTGAAAAAGTATCAAACATCATCTGTATTAAGAAAAAATAAAAATCAGAAAAAAATTAAGACTTCAAAACTCACCGTTTCTCCCACCCCAATTCCAAGAACTCAGGAAATGGTTTATTTAATTTTTTTCACTGTTTCAAGTGGTTAATAGTAACTAGTAATAGAATTAATCTTGTCTATAACTCCATAAAACCTGTTAGGAATATGCAGTAAGAGCAGGGAACAAGCAGTAGACAGACTACTAAGAACAGGTTCATGCTTAAAATACAAAAACCTCCCTCTCTCAGGCTCCAGAGTTCTGGTTTAACACAGAGAATATGAATTTGGGAAAAGCTTTTTCCTGCATTCAGCTTCAAGTTAGGAAATTACAAAACCAGTAAAATTACAAAACCTATCCCCATAGTTTCCTTCAACACTCAGTGTCTTTGTATTTCCTCAGAACATCCTTCCTGGTGCTTGATCAAGGGCATTTCTTTCTGCCAGTGGGAAGTGTCTTGGTTCCTTTAATTCAGGAGCATTAAATTCACCTCATACCCTGGGCCTGATCTGAACCACAGGGCTTCTTGCAAGCAAGGTCTGGTCTAAGGTACAGGGTGACTCTGGTGGCAGTGGCAGCTCCAGCTCCCACCATATGCCCTATGCCAGACCCGGAGCTGCCACCCCTATACGTCTTTCATGTCAGGGCAGCAGCTTCAGCTCTGCCACAGAGCACATGGTGGCAACAGCTCTGGCTCCAGGTCCAGCATGGGGCATGTAGTGGTGGTGGTGGCAGCAGCTGGGCTGGGCTGTATTAGCTGGTTATCCCTCCTGCCACCTACTGCCATGTCCACAAAGGCCCAAGCACTCTGGATTCTGGGGCTGGTCACGCTCCCTAATTTCCAGTGACCCATCACTAGCCTGGTAGACCAGATACAGTGACTCCATAGGCCAAAACCAGCCCACGGGCAATATATTTGACACCCCTGCTCTAATTCATTCCCAGATGGGAGTCTTGAGAAAACTCTGAACCCCCACTTCGAGCTGAAACAAAAAAACCATAAAAAACAAAACTAAGTGAAACAAAAGAAACCTCCCTCCTGTCTTTGTGGGCCTCTTTCCAAGAGGGCAACAGTTGTCCTAAACAACTGTCAGAATCTATAAGTTCCCATTTACCTAGCAAGAATATTTGAAACAGCTTGTAAACAGCCAATTTTAATCAGCTATCCCCAAGTTAATTTGAAAAAAATAGCTGTTTGCCGTTTCAAAAACCTGCACACACTAATGTTTTTCATACACAGAAGTATGCACATGCACAGAGGTCTAGATTATGTTTAATACAATTCAGTCTCCTGCTGACCTTGGGCAAAAAAAGATGTATACAACTGTTAGCTACACTGATAAATGTGATAAACTGGCATGTTGATTTGTATCACAGCATGCCAACTAATTTGCCAAATGAGCCGGATGTGAGAACAGGCAGGGGAGATGGCAACAGTCAGATAAACAAACATCCTCCAGATCAGATCAGCACGATCAAAACAGCAGGGTAGTAACCCTAAACAGCTCACTTGTTGTGACAATAGCCTTCCTCACCCTCCCAGCCCAGATGTACAAAAATAGTGCCACTTTAAACAGGAGTGCTGATCTATGCAAAGTTAACACCTAGCTCCATCTGGTCCAGGAGAGGAAAGGATAGATATCTTCAGAAATAAGGCTTAGGTGCTGTCCTTCAGGTACTTTCTTTGGTCCCAGTCCTTCAAAAAAGCAAGGACATGTTTAACGTTACACATGTTCACACCCACACTAACAGTAATGGAACTACTCCGAGTGCATAAAATTAAGTAAATACATAACTCTTCAGAAAAATCAAGGCTTATACTTATATTGACTGCTTGCATGTCCTTTGTATGGCAAGATACTGCCATCTACAGTAGCCATAGCAGGCAATGCATTTGCTGTCAGATCTTGGCTGCAGCTTATTAAAAAGCAACTAAAACAGGCAAAAAATAGTGCCAGAACCTTGAAACCTAAAAATCTAACTTCTCACGCTGTTGAAAAGCACTGAAAAACAGAACCATTTTCAAGATTTTTTTTAACAGCTTTACCCAATTTTCTTTTCCCACATATACCAGCTTATCCCAAACCATATTCCCTTCAGTAGCTTCCTGCAGGTTATTCCAGGAGGAGAAACATCAAGAAGAAATAAAAGTTTCGATTTGGAGGTACATGACACAACAGGGGTGTCAGAGAGCACTGGGAGTTTGGATGTGTTGACCTTCCACAGGATTGCCCCCCGCAAGTATTTACAAACCCAGAATCAGCACACCCAAGGCAGGAGATGAGCTCACATGACTTTAAAAACATTTTATCTGCATTCCTCTGGCTCCCACTCACATCCCAAGGTCCCACGGTGCTGGGAGAGAAAACACACATGCATTGACCAAGCCAACAGCTCGACTGAAGCCTCACTGCACTTTTTGCCTGCTTCCCATTAGTCTTCTGGCATTAGGTGCCTCACTCAGCCTCTGGCTCTGCTTCTGCCTGAGCGGCAACCCACAGGCGCACCTCCCATGGCTCCTGCTGCCATGGTGGCTGGGAGCTCTGGCTCCCCTGTCCTCTTCCATAGGGTTGCCAACTCTATTTGAACCTATTCTGGGAGGTTTCATCACATGACATAACAACTGATCTACTGTACTGAGTAGACTTTATGTCAGGAGGGCAAATGCACATCCTTACTACATATAAAAAACCCACTGGACTGCTGTACAAATTAAATTTAACATTTAATATCTATTTTAATGAATGCCTTATCATATATCTGCTGGGTGACTCTCAGCAGCCTCCTGGAGATTGCCCTGGAGCCTCCAGGAATTAGGTATCAATCCTCGAGAGATGGCAGCCCTACTCTTCCAGGTTCTGGGAGCTCATGGGTGCAGTACAGCGGGCTGGGAGAAGGCTCTGCATTGCACTCTGGGCGGAGAGGAGCTACGCTGGGCACAGAGCAGGGCTCTTGCCCAAGGTGAGGCTGGCCCAGTGCCTGCCGCCTGACCCCCCTCCCCAGGGTTGGATAGCCCTGCTCTGCTGCAGGAGCTGAGAATCCACAACCCCTGCCCCCAAAAGCAACCCCTCCACCACGTACATCCCGGAGCTGGCGCTTTGCCAGGCGCCGAGCCCTGCAATTGGCCAGCCGGAGGGCGACAGAACGTGGCCAGCCCCGCCTGTGGGAGCCACACTACCCGCGCATGCGCTGCGCCCGTCAGTCCGCTGCAGGCTGGGGAAGCCAGAAGAGGGGGAGAGGGAAACCTACTGCCTCAGGGACGTTACGCGCCTAGAGCGCATGCGCAGTCTAGCACAGGCGCCGCTCCACCGGCAGGAAATGGACGTACTGCTTCCAGGTCAGAGGGGAAATTGGCTGTGGACCACGTGGGAGCTTGCCTGCCGCATGTGGAGCTGGCGTGCCAGGTTGGTGCGGGGACCGGAGTCCTGGGGGCGCCGCGTGTCTCCTTCCGCCTGTTACCGGGGGGACCCCCAGGGTTGACCCTGCCCTGCCGTGCTTGCATGTGCCAGGGGCAGCTGGCGGGAGCCCGCTGTGCAGCGGCTCCCCGCTTCCAAGCCCTGCCTGGGTCCCTTTTTTAGAGCTGGGTTGTCATTTCTGCGATGCCGCCGTTTGTGCCACCCGCGGGGCCCGCCTAGATGCCTGGGAGCTGCTCACCTGTGCATTGCGCCCGGCATGCGATGTATGCCGGGACAGTCGCAAGAAGGCACTCGTCTCCCCCCCGGGATCCGCACCCGCTCTCGACTCCCGTGCAGGGCAGTGGCCCGAGCTGCAGTTCACGTCACCAGCACTTTTTAGTCACTGAGGGTAGGAATGTTGTTGTCGGGTTTGGTGTAAACCGGCGGGGAGAGCAGGTCCCGAGAAGAGTCTGGTGTGGTGTTTTGTTTTGGCATGTATATGACTTGGAGGGGGGGCGGGTTTGAGTGGGGGTTAATGGCTTGTCTTGTTGGGTTTTTTTGCAGGCACGTAAAAAATGACTTCCCTCGCCCAGCAGCTGAAACGGCTTGCTCTGCCCCAGAATGATCCCAGCCTCCTGTCTCGAAGTGAAGCAGCTTCCTTGCTGTTTGATTGCAAGGAAGCTGCAAATATTGACCGGGACACCTTCTTCGCACTTGGTGAGTGAGGCGATAGGGGTGCCCCGTAAATGCAACTTTATAGTCACATTTCTGTTTGGAAATAATGTTGATCTCGGGTAACTGTGGCTGAAAGTAATGTGAGGGAAAACATTTCCTGTGCCTTGCCATCTTTGTCCTGTCCGTTTGACAGAACTTGGAGTTGTCTCTTCCCCTTTATGTTCTACTTGTTTGTTCTGGCCCAGGGGCATCAAACTCATCGGGCTGTACAGGCTGGATGAGGCTAACTGGGTCAGGCTGCACTGGAGCCAGCACATAGGGCCGGTCCTGCAGGGTACCATATGTAGTGTGCATGCACCTCATGCTGGCCCCCTCTGCCACTCCAGGTGTGTACTACATGTGGGGCCAGGGTGGGGTGCATGCTGCACATGGCACCGTATGGGACCGGCCCTGTAAACTGGCTCTAATCAGGGCTGGCCCCCGATCTAGTACCTGAGGCCATAGATCATAGATAAGTCATGTGTGATTGTATTATTTATGAATCAAGAGATGCTATGTTTTTACTTATAGGTTTTTCCCATATCTCTTCTGATTAGTTCCCTTCTGTTTTTTACAGGCCAGACCTCTTTGAACTTAGTGTGTAATATTGATACTGATTTTATATCTGGGGAAACTGAGGCAGGAGGTGCAGTGACTTGTCCAAGTTCATAGATTCATAGATGTTTGGATCAGAAGGGACTTCAGCAGATCATTGAGTCTGAATCCCTGCCCTGGGCAGGAAAGAGCGCTGGGGTCAGACAGCTCCAGCCAGGTGCATGTCTAGCCTCCTTTTAAAGACTGCCCCCAGGTAGGGGAGAACCACCTCCCTTGGAAACCCGTTCCAGATTCTGGCAACCCTTACTGTAAAGTTCTTCCTGTTGTCTAACCTAAATCTGTTCTTCATCAATTTGTGGCCATTGTTCCTAGTTACTCCAAGGGGTGACCTGCTAAACAACATCTCCTATTCCTTGCTGCCCTGCCCGAATGAATTTGTCGGCGGCCACAAGATCATCTCTCAGCCTTCTCTTACGGAGGCTGAAGAAATCCAGGGCCTTCAATCTCTCCTTGTAGGGCTTTGCCTCCAGGCCCCCAACCACATGAGTGGCCCTCCTCTGAACCCTCTCAAGGTTGTCCACACCCCTCTTGAAGTGTGGCGCCCAAAACTGGACGCATTACTCCAACTGCGCCATGACCAATGCTGCATAAAGGGGAAGTATCACTTCCCTGGACTTACTCGTCATGCACCTGCTAATGCATAATAAAGTGCAGTTAGCTTTGCTGAGCACTTCGTCACATGCATCTTGGAGCCAACAGTGACCCTAAGATCCCTTTCTAATGCTGT
>NW_017729034.1:50451121-50451373 GCF_001723915.1 Gavialis gangeticus
CGCCCAAAACTGGACGCATTACTCCAACTGCGCCATGACCAATGCTGCATAAAGGGGAAGTATCACTTCCCTGGACTTACTCGTCATGCACCTGCTAATGCATAATAAAGTGCAGTTAGCTTTGCTGAGCACTTCGTCACATGCATCTTGGAGCCAACAGTGACCCTAAGATCCCTTTCTAATGCTGTGCTGCTGAGAAGGTCCTCCCCCAGCCTAGTTTCATAGTTTCATAGATTTAGGGTCGGAAGGGAC
>NW_017729034.1:50451384-50469466 GCF_001723915.1 Gavialis gangeticus
GCGATGATCACTATTGCCCAGGTGGTCAAGAACTTGGAGCCTGTAAGTATGCTGGTGATTCCTTGTCCCTAGATGCAGCACCTTGCACTTATCCTTATTGAACTGCATCCTATTCTGTTCTGCCTACTTTTCCAACCTGTCCAGATCCACCTGGATCTGTTCTCTATCCTCTGGTCTGTTAACTTTATCACATAGTTTAGTGTCGTCTGTGAATTTGCACAGAGTGCTTTCCACGCCTTCATCCAAGTCACTGATGAAGACATTGAACAGCACTACTTAGATTCCTGCATCTAAGCATTTTATGACCTGGTCATAAAAAGAAACAAAGTTAGTCAGGCAGGATCTACCTGCTATGAATCTGTGTTGCTTGCCCTTTAGCATTGCTTTCTCCACTTGACTGCCACAAATATGGTCCTTAATTTTTTCAAAGGTTTTCCCAAGGATACAGGTGAGGCTAACTGGTCTATAGTTACCCAGATCCTCCTTCCTCCCCTTGAAAATAGAGACCACATTGGCCCTTTTCTAGTTCACTGGGACCTGACCTGAGCACCAAGAGTGCTCAAACAGCCATGCAAGTGGCTCTGCTATGACGCCGGCCAATTCCTTCAGCACCATTGGATGAAGATCATCCGGGCCTGCTGACATAAACACATCCAGCTGCTCTAAGTGTCTTTTCACTAAGTCAGTGCTAACGGTGGGCTGGTTTCCCTTTTGTGCCTGTCTATGATCCAATTGGGAGATTTGTCCTGATCCGAGTTCAGGAATACAGAGGTAAAAAACTCATTGAAGAGCTCGGCTTTGTCCCCCCTCTGTCACTAATTACCCTAGTTTGCCCTGTAGGGGTCCTATGCTACCCTTCACCTTCTTTTAGCTACCTGAAGGACTGTTTGTTGCCAGCCTAAGTTCCATTTCTGCTTTGGCTTTTCTGACTGCCTCCCTGCAAGTGTGGGCCTAGTAGGTGTACGTCACCTTGGTAGCTACCCCCTGCTTCCACAGCTTATATGCCTCTTTTTTTGCCCCAAGTCTTTCTTGGATGTCCCTGTTCAGCCAAGAGAGTTTCTTGGCCCCTTTGCCCCCTTTGCTGTGCAATGGGATTGTCTCCTGCGCCCATAGGATTGCTCCCTTTAGGAACGACCACCCTTCCTGGACTCCTAGCTCACCAATCCTCCTGATCTTCAGTGCCTCACTAACTATTCTCCTGAGCACACCGAAGTTAGCCTTTCTGAAGTCTAGCACTTCTGCCCTACTGGTTACCTTTCCCACCCTACGCCAGATAGTGAATTCAATCACGTGATGGTCACTGTCCCCTAGGTTACCTTGTGTCAGTAGATCCCCCACCAAGTCATCCCCTATAGCCAGGACTAAGTCCAGTAAGGCGTTTCCTCTAGTTGGACCATATACTTCCTATGTTAACTTGCTTACAGGACTTTCAGCTAAGAACCTACATGAACAGTTGGATCTAGCTGACTGCTCCTCCCAGCAGACGTCAGGGTAGTTTAGGTCACCCATGACAACTATGTCCCTTGACAATACGGCCTCTGAGAGTTGTCTTGGGAATTCCAGGTCCATCTCTTCCTCCTGAAGTGGCGGCCTGTAGTAGACCCCCCCTACCAAGTCCCTTTTCCCCCAGCACCCTTGCATTCTGACCCACAGTGCTTCAGTTTGCCCCTCCTCTGGTCCCATCTTGATTATGAAAGTTGTATATTACTCCTTTACATAGATAACAATACCCCCTCCCTTTTCTCCCTATTCTATCACATCTCTACAGTCTATAGCCCCCAATGCTTACTGCCCAGTCATGGGTAGGTTCCCACCAAGTTTCAGTTAGCCCAACTAAATTGAAGTTGGGCTCTTAGATGGAGCTGCTATCCAATCTAGGTTTAGAATTCTGGAGTTCAGGAATCTGCTGTGTCCACATCCCTGAGAGCTGGCACTTCAAAAGTGAGATGAATTCTCAAAGCTTTCACTACTTTGGCAAAATATATTTTGGAGCAGTATGGCCTCCTGGTTATGGATAGGAAAAAGATTATTGAAATGGTAGGCATGATGCGCTCTTTTATAGTGATGTTTGGTGGTGTAGTATGAGAGAGGTCAGGATAATGCAAGTGATTCTTGCATGGGAAGGAAGAGAACTGGATGGCTTTTCACCCCATACTGTTTTGTCCTAGGGTGCACTGGTTTAGAGGAACTGACTGCGATCGATCCTTCCTTTGAGATGTTTCATTCTACTTTGTTCAGTGTTACGTCAAAAGGCTTGGAGCGGAGTGTTCAGAGTAAAGTAGTAAACCAACAGCTGGATGAGAATATTTCTTTGTTCCTGATCCACCTGTCCCCTTACTTCATGCTTAAACCAGCACAGAAGTGCCTTGAGTGGCTGATTCACAGGTAACTATATAAATCATCTGTGTGTTAATAGATATGATTATGAAACATTTAAGACTTCCCTCCTGCTTCCTTACCCACACTCGTGTCAGGATGGTTTGGGTGAAGTTTGCCTGAGATCACTGGAACTAGAGATTAAAATTCTGAAATAATCGATTCAAATCTTCATCTTTGCAAGATGAAATTAATTTAATTCCTTGCAAATTAAATTATGAGTCTTTTGGATAAGAAGTTGACTAGGTTTTGTATTCTCTGGGCTGCATCCTCTTCTCCTATTATGCCCTCAGTGTAACGCTATTACACCTTGCTTGAGTCCTTTGAGAACAGTTGCCTCAAAAGCTGGGTGAGTTCACCTGCTTTCTGCCTTTTCTGGTTTAGTCTTAAGGGCAAGATGGCTGGTGACATAAGTAGGCACGTTAGTGTTTTTTTTTTTTTTCAGGGACTTGAGCAGGGTGGAACAGGATGCTGTTTAGGTGACTAAAAGGTAGAATAAGATGTAGCTCTCTGTGTGGACTCTAATGCTTCTGCAGCACTTTGACAGAGCAGCAGGTCTGTTCTGTCCTTCACCACATTTCCAGTCTCTGTTTATTGGTTACCACTCTCTGATTCAGGCTGCATTTTAGATGAGTTTAGGAAATTTTTGTATGGTTTCCTTCAACATGAAAAGTGCTTTGTAGAATAACTACATTTTTCAATACAAAATGTGAAGGATATACCATGTAGTATAATCCAGGAGTCAGCAACCTTTTCTGGCTGTGGGCTGGAATGACCCACCCTGGGTCAGAGGCAAGTGGGCATTAGGCCTCGGCCACTGCTGCCACTTTTCCCTGCAGTAACACAGGGAGACTGCCCAAGTCAAATCTCTGCACACGTAAATGCTGATGGAGTCCCATATCCATGGGCCTGATCTGGCCTGGGACTGTAGGTTGCCAACCCCTGGTCTAATCTAATGATGTGACATATAATAGTGAGTGCTTCTTCCCCTCCTGCCTGCTTTCTGCCCCCCTGGCACCTGGACTCCCCCACATTCAGCTTGCCATAGTCTGTTTCCCCTTCCCCATTCTTACTGTCAGACATTGTTTGGGCTATGTTCCCTGCAGAGTTACAGAGCATAGCACATGAAAGCATAGCCACTGCCGAGCCATGCAGCAGTGCCAGTGCTGCTGTTTGGCTGGACACGGGCCACAGTTTCATGTACTCTGTGCCCAGGAGGGAATCCAGCTGGAGTCAAGCTGTGCTTGCCACTAAGGGGGAGAAGGGGCAGAAGCTTCAAAGGGCAAATGTGGGGGATGATGCTGTGGGAGGCTGCTGCTTTGGATCTGACTCTGACTCGGACCTGGGCTCAGGGCCAGAATCAGAGCCACAATAGCTGCCTGCCATTCACTCTGCTTTGTATGTGAATCTAAGATGAGGGGCTTCCCCTCCCCCCCCTGCTGATTTGTGGGGTTGGGGGAGACAGGACCTCATCCTAAATTCAAGTAAATGTTTTACTATGATTCTTAAAAAACAAACTCAGCTATACAAAAAGTGAGTGGCTGGATCCTGCACTATGAAACTTGTTGTAATGTCTAAGCATTTTTTTTTCCCCCATAGGTTTCATATCCATCTCTACAACCCGGACAGTTTGATTGGTTGCGTTTTGCCGTATCATGAGACTAAACTGTTTGTGCGAGTTATCCAGCTTCTGAAAATTACAGACCCAACTCACAGATGGAATTGGTTGGATCCAATAAGGGTGAAATAGAGAAAAGATCTAAATGGGGGGGCTGTGAGAAAGTATGCTTTCTCTACTTGAGGTCATCCTATTTCCATTGTCACGTCTGTGAACATGGTTCTTTTGCCCGTGCACTTACAGATCAAGATCATCCTTGCAGACTTGATGGAGTTAGGAACTAAATGTGTCTCTCATTTCTGATGCATCTCTTTCTTCTTTTCTTTTTCTTTCCTTTTTTCAAGAAAAAAGGAAAATTGATTATAGCAAAGGCTTTATTTTGAAAAAAACCTGCTTTTAACATGTAATATGTTTGCAGTCAAGTAGGAAAGCATGAGGATTACTAACAAAGTTTTCTATAGTTAAAGAGAAGGAGAGAAACATCTAAGCAGGGTGAGGGGAGTCCATTACTTATTTTAGCTTAAATCAGGATAGCTGATTATTTAGTGTGATTTATGGAGATATGATGCTCCTGTTTCTTTCAGATTTTGCATTTTATTGTAGTATATCCTGATTTTTACATCCATTTTTCTATTCTTTTTTTTCTTTGATTTTACCCTGGGTAGAGACCTGGAGTCCCCCTGGCTAAAGGTACTTTGATTACACACTGCTACAAAGACCTGGGCTTCATGGATTTCATTTGCAGTCTGGTGACAAAATCTGTAAAGGTTGGTAAAGCCCTCTAGCATGGTAGATGTATCTTTTACCATTTTACATGCTGTTTATGCAGGTTCTGAATTTAGGAGAAATAAAAACACTCAGTTCATTGCCGTACAATCTGAGAACTTTTTCTTGAAGCCCATGTTGATAATTCATACAGAAGAGAGAACTGAGCAGAAATTAGTATAATGGTGTGATTGGGAATGAACAGTTTTCAGTGTTAGGCCAGTTCAGTGGTCAAGTACAACAGATCTAGGACTTTCAAAAGGGAGGAGTGCAGTCAGGATCGGGCCCTTGTCTGATACAACTGGTGTTTCTAGTTGCCTGCCCAGCTTTGAAAGAGGCACCAGGTGGCCCATCTCCAGCAGGATTGAGCATTCAGCTCCCATAGATGGTATAGTGGAGGAGGAATCAAAGGTGGCTATAACTGCACCCTCCTGGATGTACCCCTAGTTAGTTAGTTAGTTAGTTCATAGTTAGTTAGTAGGGTTGGAAGGGACCTGAGTAGATCATCAAGTCCGACCCCCTGCCATGGCAGGAAAGAGTACCCTGGTCAGGTATTCTAGTATGTTGCCTCAAGTGATGATCAATATCTGTTCCATCAGAAATATCCAAGTAGAAGAGCCAAAATGCTGTTAGCCAGTTGTGCAGGACAGCACATCTGGCTGTTGGGGGTGTGGGGGGGAGGGCATGAGGGAGGGAGTTGGTTGCTTGGTTTTGTTTTGTTTTTGCTTGAGGAGAGCATGGGGAGGTGGACATTCTTGAGCAATGAACCGAGTTGGTCAGTGTCCTGGAGTGACTCCAAAAGAATGGTTCTGTAGCATGTACGGAGAAATCAAAGCCTTTCTTATTTTATATCAACTAATGCCATCCACTCAATTTGCAACTAATCTTTATGCTTGGATGCCTCTCTTGAGAGTTGTCATACATGCATCAAGTGAGTGTTTAAAGTAGTGAATGTTACCTCTGTTTATTATGATGGTAAAAAAAATAATAATTTTCCATTAATAAACCAAAATATAGGCTCATATGATCCCAGAAAAGTGCCAGATGTAGCAGTCCCAATTACTTAGCTTGCTAGGATATGTCAAGACAAACAAAATACATGGAGTTAGAAATTCTGAACATGAGACCTTGCATGTTTTGAATATGCTATATGTTTCTTCTTGCTTTAGAATCTTGTTCCAATACCTGGATAACTTTTATTTCCATCCACTCCTAGGTCTTTTCAGTGTATCCTGGTAGTTCATCTCAGTTGAGAGTCCTGCTTACTTTTTATGCCTCCACCATTGTATCTGCTCTTGGGGCTGTAGAGAAGATTACAGACACCATAGTCTCCAAACTGCTCCCCTATATCCAAAAGGTACCCAATATTTTACTCTCTTGCATGATATCCCTTGGCTTATTTTCCTGACAAGATTTCTGTAATTAACATTCACAAGGGATTTTCACACTAGGACATATTAGGAAAGGATCTATGTAAGCAAAATATATCTCACTTTTTTCTGCATTTCTGTTGGTGTCTATAAACTAGTAAAAATGTGAAGTGATGCTTAATTTTTTAGAACATGCTGGCTTGATTGTAAACTTTGGCCAATTTAGTGTTACTATTGTGGTACTGTGGAAGTGACCTATGTCCACCTGGCTTTGATATGATACACTTCTCATAATGTAGGATGTTGGGAAATGACTTAATACCCCAGTACTCTGGCTATCGAGGGAATTATGAAAATAGCTGGAAAGCCAGTCCTCTACCTAACCTGGGTTGAGGAAAGGCAGGAACTGGGAGACAGCTGGGCTGTGTATGTAATCTAAATCATATCTCCCGATCATTGTGAATGTTGTTGAAAAGATAATGGTATAGCTGAGAACTCATTTTGCTTAAGAACTAATTTACTCTAGACGTGCACAAATACATTGGTCTGATATCGGATCGGTACCAATATAAAGAAAACTGGCTGTATCAGATATTGGCCTGATGGGGCTGATAATTTAGCGTGGAGAGCTGCACCCAGCTGGTAAGTCCAGTGTAGTGGGAGGGGAGGGGGGGAAGAGAAGGGGCGTGGGGGGGCAGATCAATACTTCCCATGGTGAGGGAGGGGGCAGGAGCTGCCCAGGTGGAGTGGGGGGGGCGGAGCTGCGGCTTCTGTTGCGGGAGGCAGCTCCCACCACTACTTGCACCCCAGGAGGGCATTGGAGGAGGGGAGGAACATGTGCCCCCTGGATCTGTAGAGGGTGGGCTGAAGCCGGGGCTGTGTGGAGCTTGGAGCAGATGCTGACGCCGCTGGGAGATTGCATTCACCCCAAATTTTGCCTCTGCTCTGCTCCCAGTGCCACAGGAGCCAGCCACCTGGTACAGCCTCGGCTCTTCCTGGCGTGTGGGTGGAGGTGGGGCATTGAGTCAGGACTGCGCCAGGTGGCTAGCTGCTGACAGCTCTGGGAGCAGAGCAGCAGTGAAATCTGGGGTCAATGCAACATCCTCCCAGCACCACTGGCACCTACTCCAAGCCCAGCTTCTGCCAAGAAGAGCCCTGTGCAGCCTGCCGCCCACAGATCTGGAGGCCATGTGTCCTCCCAGGGTGCAAGCACTGGTGGGATCCACCTTCCTCCTCCCCACCCACATGAGATGGGCTCTGGCCCGCCCCCACACCCCGTCTGGGCAGTGCCTGCCTCTGCTCCCTCCCTCCCCCATGCCCCTTCCCTCCCCCTTCCCCTTCCACCACACCAAACTTACCAGCTGGAGGCAGCTGTATTGGAAATCAGATCAGTATCGGCCAGTATACCTCCTTAAATATTGGCTATTGGTATCAGCCCCAAAAATCTTTATGAGTGGACCCCTAGTTTACATGTGTGTTGTGTGCATGTACCTCCTTAGCTCGTTTTTTCACATCTCAAGAGTTGAGTGGAATCACTCACCCAAAGATCTGACATCATTGATGCTGGTCAGAGAGATTGAAGTTCCATTTTTCCTCAATATTGTTTCTGAACTAAAATCTTGACACCTTTGGATTCTTTCTCCCTTTTGTAGGGTTTGAAATCCTGTCTAGAGGATTACAGGGCTGCAACGTACATGATCATCTGCCAGCTGGCAGTGAAAGTGACCATGGAGACATCCTTAGTGTGCACCTTGACTTTACAGATCAGCAAGTCTTTGACCAAAATGCCTTCCCTGGCCAAGGAAGGACTAGCCTGCCTGATTGTTCTTCTACAGAGCCAAAAGGGAGACAATCTTGGGAAAAAGTAAGCATGCCTGAAATGACTAGAAAAGTATACCCAATAACTCTTAATAGCTGAGAACACGCATCTTGAGTAAAATAACTTGAATCTATTTTAGATTCCAATTTTAAAGGGATGCTGATACTGTTCTGTGGGAGTAGCATCACAGTAGTTATGGCTGAGACTGCCACACTATTTAAGAGCTGATATTTGAAACAACTATAAAATCCATATCTGGTGGATTTTAGCTATTGGTGTAATTTAATTGTTTTTAAAATTGTTGCAACTCCCCAGATTTGGGGTAGCATTTCTGATAATTTGTTCAAGGGGTTTCTCAGATACAGCCCTTCTGTAAAGGCTGCTTTCAATATACAGATTGCTTTGAAATCTGTAAGTTTAGGGAGAGTATCTTGAAAGTAGGTATATTTTCAAGAGGAGGTAGGGTAGAGGACTTAATGCAGAGTTGGTGCCATTTGGTTAGCGGGTTCCAAGATACACCCCACACCCAAATTGAGCTGTTTGTAACATTGCATTCTTGTAACTTCTGTGGCACAGCATAAGGCGGAATGGAAGGCTGTGACACTTTTGTGAAATTTATGACTTAGATTGCCCGTGAGATCAGCTAGTGAACAGGACCAAAGACCAGTTTAGAAATACTCCAAAAGTTATTGCACTTGAAAAGCTCCAATAGTTTTGCTTATAGATAGTCCATCTCTGTGGGAACTACTGTTTTCTAGGAGTGAGCGATACACTTCGAGGCTTTGTCTGCACTTAAAAGGGTTTGCCAGTGTAGTTATAATGATAGAGTTATACTATCAGTTCTCATATGTAGAGGCACAGCTTATCCTCTGCATTTATGTATTGAATTGCCAGGATAGTTTCCCCAAATGGAATAAACTATGCGAGAAGAGGGATCTTTGCTGCTATCTCCTGGCACCTGCGCTAGAAGTTTTGCCAACGTAGTTCTGTTGATAGGTTGGGAAGGAAGTCAACAGATCGTGCCCTGACTTGACATAGTTATATCTGCAAAACTTTTAAAAGCATAGATCAGGCTCAGATCCTCTGCCTTCAGGGTGGCTTAGAGCAGGGTTCTTATATGTCCAGCCCATAGGCTTCTTGTGGTTTGGAAGACCCACCTCTTGGTCCAGCTCACGGGGTTGGAAATTTGACGGCAGGGTGAGCAGCAGTGGTGTTTACTCCCTTGGTTGCCAGAACAACTGTATCAGTGGGGCCAGCACCCAGGAGGTTAATACAGCCACTGAATTTTTCAGTCAAGGTTCCAGTTGAGGATACTGCTGTGCTGGCCAGGCAAGTGGCAGCAGTATTGATTCCTGCAGCTACCAGCACCCGGAAGGTTTATAAGGCTTAATGCTCGCTCCACCACCTGAACTTGGGTCATCCAGCCTGCAAGAAGCTGTAGTTTCAGGACTACATATTACTACATGGGTATTTTCTTTTATGTGAGCACATTCCATTAAGACTAAAAGCCTTTTCATTTCTCTGCAATCCCCCTGTGCTGTAAAAGTTTGTGAGGCATACCTTTCTGTTACTCCACTTCCAAGAAGTTAGTGTAAGTAGTATCCTGGTTGCTGCATCTAGATGGTATGGTGTGCTTCCCACTACATCTTCTCTCCCTGTGCATCTCCAAGGCCTGCTTGAGCTAGGACAGTTAAGGAAGCTAGTCTTAATGACAGTGAGGTTTTCCCAGGGAGAACTCTCCTCTTCCTTGCACACAAGTACTCCTCAGTTCTGCACCCTTCACTGCTATGATTTGCTGTTGGCTTTTTTTTAAAAAGGAAATTTTCTGTCCTAAAGCAGAAGCAGAATTAAAGTGAATACTTCCTACCTTTTGCAGAATCTGAAATGTACCAACAAACCTCAGAAGACTGCAGTGTATAACCCTAGAACCCTTTACATTTTTGTCCAGTGATGTTGTGTCACTTGACAACACATATTGGACATTTGAAGGTTTTCTGTCATACTGTGTCAGACACTTGAAGGTGACTGTCAAATTGTGACCTAAAGCCACATTCACTCTTGTCTCCTGTGCAGGCCATTTAATTACTTGTGTAATGTTCAGGACCTGGTTACCCTGTTGCATGGCATTTCAGCAGCCTATGACATCACTCCACTTCTGCATTACCTGCTGCCACAATTAGTTAACTCTATTGTCCACTCCAGTGATGGTAGGTTGGTATACATTTGATGTTTTGTTTAATTTTTCTGTGCAAACTGTTATGGTAACTTTCCTAAATATCTAGGTAAATCATTTTCAGTAACTGCTCATGGTAAACTACTGAAAACAGTAAGGAACTGCACATACTCTTTTTTTTTTTATGTTTGATTTGTGCTCTGCTTTCCCAAATGCTACAGAAGACTGTTCTTCTGCTAGGCAACCAGATATCTACATGAGGTGTTTGAGTCGCAGGAAGAGGGTTCCCTTTCTGATGGATTAAACTTCTATTTGATTCAACATAATTTTAGGAAGTTATTAACTTGAATCTGTACAGATAATATTGTTTGATACAATAGATGTAACATGTCCCATAGTTTTTATCCATACACATAGAAATGATACTGACCAGCTCATAATGGATGTTGTTTTTATTAAAAACTACGAGATTTATAAGCACTGATGATCCCATTTTATGGATTTGAAAAATAAGATCCTGAATAGTTACATTACTTTACCAGAGATGCTCAGCAAATTAGTATCAGAGTTGGGAATGCATTTCTGTCTCCCAAGTTATGTGCTCAAGTGGCTAGATTTTGCTGTCGGTCTTCAGGGTTTTGTTGGCTCAGTCAATTTTTAGAGTTAATTTTTCTTTGATCATCATTATACCTGTCTTCTTAAGAAGGGCATGAAGAATCAGAAGAGTCGTATAGTCAGATATATGCAACACATCTGGAAGCGATACTTACAGGTATACCCCTGGAAAAAGAAGTAGATCGCCTAGTGGCTTGGTGAGTTAGTTATGCTTATTTTTCACAGAATCATTTCATATAATAGAACAGTGAATTTGTAAAAACATAATGTTGTTAATAGATCTCTTTTATAACCTTTTGTATTCATGGGTTACAAATTTATTCTGATGTCAGAACACTTGAGTGTTCATTGAAAATGCTCACCTGGCCAAGAGAAACACACATGTAGATGTTCACAGGATTGGGCCTTGCTCATACTTTGGGGATGAAAATGCGGAGAAATCCGTACTTAAAAAAACTTGTATAAATCAGACGGACTGTTCTGTTTGTTTAAATGAGTGGCATTGATCACAGTGATGCCCTGTAAAGATGTTTTTCTCCTTTTGTTTGTCATTTCAGTAAATTTCTTGAAGAGTTTATTTCCTACGGTATGGAGAATGCATCTGAACCCACCAAGATGGAAGTACTCAGCAAAAAGCTGCTTCCTCTAATCAGGCTTTTTGAAAGAAAGTAAGTTACTTTTTTGCCCTCCCTGTGCCCTACCTGCAGTGTGAAGATACCCTCTGTCACCTCTTCATTTAGGTGACATATTACCTAGTCTTTAATTAATTGCCCTAACCTGTCTGAGCTTATGCAGTATCTGAGTGCTTCAGCAGTCAGCCTCTTTGACCCTTCCAGTTAAATAAACTGACCCTTTCCATTCCTTAATTACACTGTTTTTGATCTGTTGTATAAAAACACTATTGGGTGTACACGCAGAGCTTTTTATAAAAACTTGCTCAGACAAGAGTGCTTACAGTCTCTTGTATTGCACATGTTCCTCTTGTGCTTGGTGCATAACTTTTCTGTACAGAATCTCTTTCTCTTGGCTGTTGGCAGATATCCTAAAGCCCTAGACATGGTGCTGGAGGAGCATCTGAAAGATGTTACGGATCAGACCAAGCAAGATCTTTTTCACCAATTCATCTCTCTCTCACTGAGTGGTGGTAAATATGAGGTAGGTACAGGTTTGTGGCCTAATTTATCTCTGAGGTTGCTGCTTTAAAGTCAGTATTGCAAGAATATGACTGTTATTATTTAATTTGGAGGCTTTTTCTTCTTTTTTAATTGTGCTTTAGATGCCATGTTGTGTTTGGGCAAAACTTTGTTATAGGATCTAAAAGTAGGGCTGGAACAGGAACCTCAATAAGACATCTGGTCCAACCCCTTGTTCAAAGCAGGTTCACCTATTTCTAAACCAGCCTAGACAAGTGTATGTCTAACCTGCTCTTAAGAACACCAGGAATGGAGAGATTCCACAACCTCTCTGGGTACAGAGAGGACTGTCATGACTCCAGAATCACAGAGCAGCTGTCAGTCATCCCAGTCTTTGGTCAAGAAAACTTCAGTTTCATGTTTTGGGGATTTTTTAACCCTTAGTTTTGCAGTTACTTTCCTTGCTGTTTCTTTTTCCCTTCTGAATCAGGCATATAAAAAGGAAAAGATGATGAGTTATTAAAAACAATGTTTCAAACATTCTGAGCCAATTTAAAAAAATACATAACTGTACATAAAGGGCATAGATTCTTTGTCTGGGTGGCAAACTGATGAAAACATGGCATGCAGAGTTATGACCTGTGACATGCAGAGTTATGACCTGTGACTGCTTTAGTCGTTGAGGTTCTGGAGATAAGGTGTAGGCATTTGGGCTGACATTCAGGTTGCCTTTTTAGCTGTAGCTATCTGTGTTTTGTCAGTGGCGTATTATGTCACTAGAACCGTCTCAGAATTCTTAGATAAGGGCACTGTTTTCCTAGGGCAGTAAAACATTTGGTGTTTCCTTCACCTTGGCAGAATTTGATAGACTATAATTAGAAATATATTGTAAGTTCATATATAGTCAGTTGCATTCCCTTGTTCTAAATTTGATGCTTTGCCATCAGAAATAGTTTCCTTCCAGGACCAAATGGTAGCTAGTTTATTTTTTCCATAGGTTTATTATATGTGCCTTATTCATTTAACACATACTGAGTAATTGTAACTTGTACATTTCAGTTTATGGCTGATTCAGATACCTCCCTGCTGCTTAGCCTGAATCATCCACAACCTGCTGTCAGGGTTTTGGCTACTCAGCATTTGAAGGAGATTATTGGACTATCAAAGGTTGGTACCCTGACTTCCTCTCATCAAGAATTTACTCAACATCCGATGTCTGCAGAAGATCATTTGTCAAAAGTTTTAAATGAAACGAAACAAACATCACAGTAATACAGTACAACCTCATCAGAAACCTGGTTACTACAAACCCCAACTCTTAACATTCCCAAGAGTCAGAATATTTTTGTTTCATTTTTTATGAGACAGCAATTTGATTTAACCCTACTGTAGGGTTAAACCCATCCTCTTTGAACTTTTTTCCTGATCCTAAAGACATTTTTTATGAGGTTATCCTATAATATTTAAGATTTATTACCTAGAGTGTAATTTAATTTTTGGCCAGGTCATGTCACTGTTGTTTTAAATGTTGGTTTATCTTGTTCAGTATAGATTTTATTCTTGTCTATGAAGTTCCTGTAGTGAAGTCTGGGTAAACAGATTCTTCCTCTGATATTACCTATTAGCTTCTCCCTTACAGAATTTTCTTCTACGTGATGTAAACCCTTTCCTATATTGGAGTTTGTATTTATTTAAAGAAAATTATTTTTCTTAATGTCTTTCCCCCGTTTTTCTTCAGGAGGGATTTGATAAGTCCTTCATAGAAGAAGCCATTCTTGCTCGACTTGTGGATGACAACTTGGAGGTTGTTGTGTCTGCTCTGAGTGCCCTGGAGGTAAATCGGTATCTCTTGAAAGGTTGCACAAAATTTTATGTCGCTCAAAATGTCCCCTGTAGAAGGACGATTGTGCCCAAAAGCTTACTAAGAACTTTTTCCCGACTACTCAGTTTGTCTAATAAAAGATATCACATCTATTCAAAGAACCTTGACTGCCTATGTCCTTAGGCCAACATGGCTACAAGCAAAAACCCAGCAGCACAACATTTTAGTTCTGTCTTTATTTTCAGAAGCAGTCTGAAATGAGTGCTTGCCTCTGATAATATTACAGGAAGATTGTGCCTTCCAGTGCTGTTCATTTTAAGCATTGATCTACCATTGATTGCAAAAAGGTGTACATAAAAATATGAATGATTAAACAGTAGACTATGCTTTTAAATTATTTTCATGTAGTGAATATTACCCAGGGGGAAAAGAATTTTTACTTCATTATAAAGCATTCCTCTTGCTGTAAATTCAACATTTCCAAAGATTTTGCTATATTCCAGACTATATGCCTTTCATAGATTTGGCAAACAGGAGCATGCTGTTAGTATAAATATTAATTTTGAGGAATAAAAATGGTATCAGATCAACACATTCAGTCATCAGTGCTGACATTTTCTGTTGTTTATAACTTTATGAAAAGCAAGGCTATTTACAAATGATCATTTACTTTCTCTCTCTTCATTTTGCTTGTAGATTTTTAAGGGGCAGATCAATCCAGAAGTAACTGTTTCAAGTCTGTTGGGCCTTTTTCAAAGAGCTGATCTTTCAAAGGATGAGAAGTGGTATGCATGTATTTCCCTTCTGCCTCTCTCCCCTACGCCCCCAAGACTAAAATTATTAGGGGTGAAAGTTGGTTTGGGGTTTTGTTATAGCTGAAGTTCAGATCTCTTTTGTTATAACAACTTGATGAATCTTGGGAAATATTTGAAAGTGTTCATTTTTCACAGATTTCCTTTGTTTTCTGATTTCATGTTAAGAAGTTGCTGGCATTATAGACAAATATTCTTGCTCACAAAATCAGTGATGCGCTTCAGCGTTCTTTTTTCTGATGTAGGTACACAGTTCTGGAAGGAGCAATAAACATTTTAATCAAAGAAGAAATTCTGAATGAGAGAGAAGAGCTGTTAAATCAAGTAGCAGTAAAATTGTTACCATTTATGGTGATCACTAATAATAATTCAAAATCAGCAGAATGGAGAACGGCAGTTTGTCTGTCAGAATCTGGCCTCTGCTCCCTTCATCCATTGTTCAAAGGCTGGTCAGAAGGTAAGATACTAAAATCAGCTGGCTTAATAAATAGAGGAAAAAGAAAAACTACTAGATGTTAGAATTTTATGATAAAGTCAGCAGAACACTTCACTACTTGTAACAAGCTATTACCCTTCCATCATGAATAAAACCCATGAGAAGTAGATTAGCCAGTCAGACAAAACTCTCTTGTTATTTTTATCTTCAATTTAGAGCATGACTTGAAGTAATACTGTACTTGTGCAATATATGAAGTGATATTTTTATGGTTAATTGTAATGGTAACTGCCTTAGGGATTTTTAATATAGGACTTGATTTGCTATTTTAAGACCATGGCCCCCACTCTTTAGTGTGGCAGAATTCCAGGTGAACTAAACTGAAGAGATCCTGTTCTATATTCAAGGAGTTAACTCTTCTGATGAAAAGGGAGGTGAGGATAAGGGAGGAAGATCCAGAGGCATTGTATGTGGAGAGCATCAGTTTTTTGAAAGTTGATTACAGAAAAACCTAGAATGTTAGTGATAAGGAAATGAATTGCCCAGTGTGCAAAAATACTTCTAAATAAGGTCAAGCTGTCACCATTTTCATGTGTAACTTGCTTTTCCACCTTTTCTATTTTGTGGAAATAGCTTTTGAAAAAGTAATTAAATCCAGTGAGCCTGCAGAGCTGGTTGGTGTGGCCACTCAGAAAATGATCCTGCTGTTTTCTGATAATATAACTTCAGGGGATCCTTCCATAATGTTACAGATGGTAAGTACATAATTAAGATATGTTTGTTTTTATGTTAAGCCACACTCTCTAAATTTGGGACCTTACAGGCAAAAGAGACTGAATAAGATGCATGGCAGCTTAACAAATGCTGCATGTTATATTTTACACCATTAACCAGTGGCTAAAAAGCTATATTTATGGTATATAAGAATTATAGTCACAGATACAATGGTCAAAAAAAATTACTGCCTGCTGACTCTGTCATGATAAGGAAAATACAATGCATGAAAGAGTAACATATTGGCACATTAATCTAGTTAAAGCAAAACTTCATGTTGGGGTTTTTTTCCCCCGAGGCAATTTTCCAGTTGAGGGGGGAAAATGTATAATGAATTTGGAGGTCTCTGCTGCCCAGTTTGGATGGACAAATCCATGGGCAAATGTATTCCACCAAGTATCGTCACAGCAAGAATTAATAAGTATTCCTGTTAGAAGAGAGGACAAGGTTTGAACTGACTATGGAAACAGACTTCTGTACCAAGCATAATGAAGGTATATTGGGGCAAGGAAAGATAGGAAGTCTTGGGTGTTCTACTCTCCATGCCATAGAGGACAAAAGGAAAGGAGCAGGTGATCAAGTGCCTTATGCTGTCTTTTTTGTGTTTTAAGGTGGAGGATTTGATTTGTGCTGCTGAAAACGAATCCTGCAATGTGAAGCAGAAAGTAGCTGCTCTTATAATTACCTCGGTGCTTGCCCAGTGCTGCTGCAGTTCACAAATGGAGGAAAGTTCTTTGTCGTTGGCTCTCAGAGTCTTCAGCCTTTTGGGGGGAAAAATCAGAAAACTTGAAAGCAGTCACTCTACAAAGGTAACTGTTATGCAGTTTTGGAGATGGCACTTCTTCATTGGTGGGGGGGAAAAGGCTTTTCATAGGTGGAAAATCAGCAGCTTTGAAGTAGGCGGATAATCTTACTCCATTTTTAAAGACACTTGGTAACATTTTCTAAAAGTATTAAGATGTTTATGGTGTTGTTTTATCACCAAAATAAATTTGGAGAAAATAAATAACTCCTTGGGGTTTACAGCAGTGCAATAAATTAAACATGAATTTTCTCTTTCATCATAAGCTAGAACTTCCAAGTACATATGTGTTGGTCCTTCTTCTGTAGTCTTTCTAAAAGAAAAATTTAACATTAGAATTAACAACGTGAGTTGTCTCTCATCTTGTGGAAGAGAGAGACTGTTGTTGAGCATAACTATATCTTAAGGATGTGATTAATTGCAATCCAAAGCAAACATTTTATTGAGGAAATTAATTTTTCATTTGTATCACATCTGTCCCTTTTGAAAAGTAAGAGAATGTCAAATCTGAAGAACTATGTCTTTGTAAGAGAACAGACCTATTATTAATAGGGCACCATCAACTTGAAATGAAGCCATTTGCTAAAAATATGGCCTAGATGTAGTTTTAAGTGCATATCCATCTTGAGAATCCCCTGATTAATTTTTGAGGTTTTGATAGAAATTTGTCTCAGTTTTAAGGTCCTTCTGATTTACTTTCTGAAGGTAGAGCAGGATGGGGATTCCTGGCTTCACATGGAAAAGCCTATTTTGTTCTTTCACTGCTTTAATTTAGAAGTTTAATGTTCCTAAAGTTAAGTAGGCTTCTTAGCCTCCTGCAGGCTCAGAGCAAGTGCTGCACTCACTAAGCAGGATTACTTCCATATGTCTGAAGCCTACAAAATTAAAATTGTAATTCCTATAAAAAAAATTATAAATTAGAATGTTCTTTTTTTTTTTGCACACAGCAGGCCTTTGTGCTAATCTTCTGCCGACATGTAAAGTTTTTCTGTAACTATTTATGATGTTGTGTGGGTATGTCTTATGTTTTCATCCACAGATAATTCCTTCAGAATGGACAGTTGAACCACTGCCTGGGAGCGTATTGTCATCAAAGTTGTTGACTGAATATATAGAAAAGCTCAATAGAGGTCAGGCTGTGGATGCAGAAGATTCAGTTACACTCTTACTTCTATTGAAAAGCTTCATTAATGACCTTAGGCCTCCTTTATCCTTTTTAAAAGGTAAGCCTTAAGATTTTAACTGAAGTTTTTTAGATCCAATGAAGTAAAGAAGCCAAACTAATCTCCTAATTCATTTTTCCTTAGAGGTTTTTTGGGGGTTTTTTTGTTTGTTTGTTTTGTTTTTTACAAATATCTATACCTTGCATTTCTGGTCACGCAGTTTTGTTAGTTTTAAAATAGCAGATTTCTTTTCCCTCAACATGGGAACTTCCACATTTCTTAGGTTCTTTAATGGCACAGTATGTTTCTGAAACGATTTTTTATATGTATACATGGTTGTGTTTATGTATACATGTTTTATACATGTTTTTGATTTAATCACTTCTTTTTTTTTTAAAGGTGCT
>NW_017729034.1:50469674-50470579 GCF_001723915.1 Gavialis gangeticus
TTGCCTACGCTACATGCATGTCCATAGAAGAGAAGTGGTGGAATCCAGAAAATCTGAATGAACAGAGCAGAGACTATTTACACCTCTTGTTGGGGCTGTTTGACCTCATTGTCTGTAAAGCTAGTGAAGGAAGCAACTCTGTTCAGTTCAGAATGCTGATGAGTCTCTTATTCAAGGTATGTGTGTGTGTGTCTGCTTACATTCTCAGTTAACATTCTGAGTTTATTTAATCTTTCCAGTTGTTCAACTCGTTTTAAACTTTTGCATAACATTTAGACAAAACTGAGAACACTTTTGATTTGATTCTGGTTACATATTTGGTTCTTTATGCAAAACAAAGGGGAATGGAACCTTATATTTTTAGCTAGTGAACCAGTTTTAATTGAATTTATAAGCACTGTTTAAGTAGTAAAAATGTATTTCCAGAAATGTTTTACAGAACTTTGTTTCTGGAAGCCCATTACTAACTTATTCTTATCTGACTAGAAATAATGTTAGGTAGTGCAATCCAGGTAACTTAATTTAATATTCCTTTTTCAGCACCATTGTTTGTGTATGTGTGTATATGTAGATTTAGAGAGATCGTTATACAAACCTCTTCAGTAATTTGATTATTTTTCTTATAAGCTACTTTGTGCTGCATTTCATTTTATTTACAGCATTTTATAAAGATTATGATTAACTAGTGGGAGAATGTTTAACACAAGACAGACTTGCATCAAAATAGTCATTAAAAGAGAATGTATTTATGCATTTCCAATCCTATAACTTGCTAGCCAGATTTGATAGGCTATATTAGGTGTATTGATTGCCTTACAATTAAAATGGATGACAGATTCTCTTATTCTTTAGTGTCAAATAGGTATTTGGGGCTGGGCTCTGTAGAATACTTAGCATAGTGGGTC
>NW_017729034.1:50471233-50490222 GCF_001723915.1 Gavialis gangeticus
TCCCTTCCGACCCTAGAAACTATGAAACTATGAAACTCAGTTGAGATGAGCTGAAGCTGCTTTTGTTTTTGTAGACTTGTTCTGTTTCCTTTAAGATGAAACCAGACCACACACACAAAGATAGAAACAAGCTGTATTTTCTAGTGCTAACTCCTCACGGTCATCTTGTTACCTGAGGAAGACAGGCAAAGAATGTAGTATTCCTGTGCAACTTAGGCCAGTGTTGATTTGCTTGAGATACTGCTTTTCAATGTCTCTCTTCTAAGGGGCTTACAGAAATGTTACATGAGATGCAGTCTAGCTGAGACGCACTTTTATTAAACAGACGGCAAAAAGAGAAAAGAAATCAGGTTGTACCACACTCTCTCTCTCTCTCTCTCTCTCTCTCTCTCTCTCTCTCTCTCTCTCACACTCACACTCCCCATTATTTTGTCTGCTGGTTAGGACTGATTTTCACCATGGCCTTTTTGATCAATTAATTTCTAATCTTATTTTCTTGTTTATCAGATATATTCTCAAGAGAGAAAGTCCTTAAGACCTCAAAGGGAATGCTGCAGTGTAGAAAGTAGTGGGGTATAGATTTAGCCATATTGGTTTAAGGACATAGGCAGACAAGGTTCTTTGAGTGAATCTGGTATCTTTTATTAGACCAACTTAAATAGCTGGAAAAAAAATGTTCTTAGCAAGCTTTTTGGGATTAAAAACCCTTCATCAGGCTGAGGAAGCATCTGCAGTTGGTGTGTGCTCTTCCTGGATGGAATGAACGTAGAAAGTTCTACGGTACAAGCTTTGTTATCCAGCACACATGGGGAATGGAGGGTGCCAGATAACAAAATATGCCCGATAACTGAGCAGCCGGAACAGGTGTTTTTGCCTGTTCGGGTCGCCACCTGTCCCACTGCATCTGGGGTGTTGCTGCCCCTCCCTCTGCATCACTGCCCCTCCCATGGGCCCCAAGGGTCAGAGAGGGGGGACCTGCGCAGCTTGCTATGCCCCTGAACCGTGGGGGCTTGGCAGCACAGGCTGCTTTCTCCCGGGCCGTGGGGGCTCTGCCGTGGCACTTACGGTTTCACTTTTCCTTTACACGCTGGTTAACAGAGCATGCCGGCTTATAAGGTGCCAGTTAACACGGCTTTTGCTGTATGTAGAACGTAGAAAGTAGTGTTAATTGGTGTTAAAAAAACCCAAATCTAAGTAGTAAATAAGGTCTTTAAAACAAAAAGGGATGTCATTAGGTAATAGTGTCATGGCTTCAAAACAAACGTTCTAGATTGAGTTGGTTGTGGTGAACTATTAAGAAACTACATTTTTATATACTAAGCAGTTCTCATATTGGCTCAAAGGAAAGTCCCACAGAGTTGCACTAGTTCAATATAGATGCTTGAAGTGGTGAATTATAGTCTCCAGATCAGCTATTGATCTAAGAGTTTGCTCTGGTAGTGTCTCTGAGATGGAGAAAGAAGCATTTAAAGAGCATTTGTATTCCAGTATATTCAGGGCTGTGGACAGATGCAAAGAACTTAGGACGGTGCGAAACAGCACTGCTTTGTTTTGGTGTCTGTTTTGCCATTTTGAAGGGCCAGTGTTTCATTTTGTCAAAGCTGTTTCAACACATTTCGCCCATAGGCTATAATGGGGAAGTCATGAAAATGCCTAAAACTTTGTCATTTCTTGCCTGATTCAGATGAAAATTGCAGGGATAGTAGCCAGACTCCTCCCAGGGATGTGCCCCCCACCCCCCAGATCTGTATTTGAGATGACAGGATGCTGTTTTTGTACCACCTGAGCATGGCCTGCGCCCAGCGCCAGGAAGACTGGTGATGCTGCTGGCAGCAGTGGCAGCCTCCTGTCATCCCACATGCAGATCTGGGTTGCCTGTGCACTCGGGAGGAGTCGGGCAGTGCTGGGAGGGTAGGCTCAGCTCCTTGGGACTGAAGGAGCTGCTCGGACCACAGCCCTGGCACTCCCTGCTTCCCACTGCCAGGCTGTACTCCAAGGGTCTCCACGAGCCCCATGGAGCTCAGCCTTGTGGTGGGAGGCAGGGGGCAGACACTGGCCAGGGCTGTGCTCCGAGTGGCTCTGCCAGCCCCACAAAGCACAGCCCTGGCTCTCCCCTACCTCCCACCACTGGGCTGCACTCCAAGCAGCTCCACCAGCCCCATGGCGCTCAGCCTGGTGGCAGAAGGTGGGGGAGAGCTAGTGGCAGAGCTGCTCAGAGCTCTGCCCTGGCCAGTGGCTCTCCCCCACCTCCCACCACCAGGCTCAGCTCCGTGGGGCTGGCAGAGCTGCTCGGCGCACAGCCCAGTGGTGGGAGACTGGGAAGAGCCAGGACTGTGCTCCACCTCCCACTGCTGGGCTGAGCTCTATGGGGCTGGCGGAGCCACTCGGAGCACAGCCCTGGCTGTCCCCTGCCTCCTGGCACCCTGCTGCTTCGAAACTTGAAATGTTTCAAAACATTTCAAGTGCCCTCATTTCTTTTTGTGGCTGTTTTAAATCTTTTTGTTTCATTTCAATTTCACTGTTTCAAACTCAAAACGTGTTGCAACAGCTTGAAAACGAAACACTTGGCGAAATTTCGCCCTAATAATGATATATTGTTGTGGTGAGGGGCTTATAAACTCAGAAGTGCTCATCAGCTGAATAGATGAGGACACATGAAACCATTACATCTATAATGATATAAGTAGAGCTAACCATGCTATAGCTTTAACCCCATTTTAATGCAGGTTTAAATGACCCTTAGTAAACTACTATAACTTGAAACTTCAGTGATTTGTTTCTTCTCTCCCCATCCTAATTTCGGAATTCATTATAATGTTGCCTCCGCCCCCTAACCACCACCACTTTGAGCGTTGCTAGAAATTCCTATGGTCACCATGCCAAAATCTAGTATTTTGGAGTGAAGTGGATTGTATATTTTTCCATTTTGACCAAGAAAGCCATGTGACACATGAAATTAATGTTAGCATTACTATGAGATACAACTGTGAAAAGTGTTAATTGGACGATTAAAAATCAGTGCTTCAAAGTAATGAATAAAAAACAGGGATTGCTTATTCTGGTACAAAATTGCAGCTGCTCTGAATAAAATATATAGGCTCTTAATTTTTGCTCTTAATAGGCAAGCAAGTGAAGCAAAATTTTGTAATATTTTAATTTTTATTTCACAGGTACATTTAGAAGACTCAGAAAAGCTGTTCAGATTCCTTTCAATTTTATGGACTTACAACTACAACCTTTCAAATCAACTAAGCTACACAGTGAATGCAGTGTTACAGACTCAAGCTTTGTATATAGGGCATGCAGTGCTTACATCACTGGCAGCCCAGAAGAAGAAACAGCTAGTATCACCTTCCTCCACAGGTAAGGGCAAACAGCGTCCATTTCAGTTTCTGAGTCCTAGTCCTGGATTAATATAGCCCATGCTTATACTCCAGAACAAGAAATTAAGACTTCCCTTTTCCTTGTAGTGTGTTATGTTTCCTGTAGAAACCCTACATCGTAGACAAAATTAATGAGGATGCTTATGTCAAATCATAACCACAGCAGTAGTAATAATTGTTGTGGTATACAATAATGTGCTGTCAGTTCTGTAGAAATGTATTTCAGAAAACACGTTTCAGTCTTAACACACACAGTGATGTGTTGCATAGTCTTCAGCATCAAAATGTGTAAACCCTTTGATTTTTAAAAGAGTCCAAGTATCCTTATGATAAAGCACATAGCCAAATATCCACACAGTTCATGCTAAAGTCACTTGAAATCCCTCAAGGTTTATAGTGAAAGGAGCAAACCCTTTAATGATCTTTTAGGGCAACTGTTGAGATTCCCATCTTTTAACTTGTATTTTGCCCCACTCCTTCCCCCTCCTCCCATTTTTAGTGGTGATATCTTTGCTGATTAATCTTGGGAGTCCTGTAAGTGAAGTTCGAAGAGCTGCTCTTAAATGCCTCCGCTCCCTCAGTGGAATAAAGGAGTCTCTGTTTCATCCCATTCTTCATCACCTGGTCCAAAAAACCGAGGAGATCATATCTGATCCAACATATGTAACTCAGGTAAGATTATGCTAATATGTATATAAAGAAGTGGAATGTGGGGTGCTGCTTTGAGCTCCAGCTTCTAGAAATCAGAGCTATCCTTTTTATCCATATGGTTTGTATTAAAATGCAGATTAATGTTCATGACTTCTAACAAATCTTGTTCAGAAAACAGCCATGTTTTCCATGTTAATTTCTAGTAATCTCTGCAGAGTAAAGGCTAAGTTTATGTTGAATAAAACTGACATTGCTGAAGGAGTAAAGATTGGTTGTTTTCTCAGCCAGCCATTTCCTTCCTTAAGAAAGTTTGCAGTGGTCATACTAGATGAAGTTCTGCCCTGCTGTTAAGTTTTCTCAGGGATTCCCAGATAACTCTTCTGAGGCCCACTAGGAGGAAAGGTTGTTCCACAAGTCCTCCTCCAGATATTATTCCCAACGGGTTGCTATTTTTTTTTTTGGAAAAATAGGGCCTAAGAGTTTGACTGTTTTCCTCCACAAACAAGTATGTTAAAGGGCAGACATTGAAGCCTCTTCTCACAGATAATCCTACAGATGAAAATGATGGTGAAGGAAGAGAATCCCAAGCACATACAGATCTCTTGGGAGGGTTCTTTCCAGTATCAGTAAGCCATTCACTAATGCTTTCTTAGATAGCCAGTATTTGTATATTCCTAAAAGCCTATTTGTTCTGCTAAATTATTTATGTACAAAGAATTTGGATATATATCAGGTAAGAGACGTTGTTTACTTATGATGGAAGGGAAAAATTAACTAAATGACTTAAAAATGAATGAGTAATTTTGTTTGTTCATATCTTTCTTACATTGCATTTGCTTACACTTTTGTTACAGCTCTTTGGAATCTTTAATAACTCTTAGTATGTTAACTTTTATTTTTCTGACTAGAGCCTAGGAGGCCTGTTTAAGGAACTGCAGACACACAGTGAACAAAAATCCCAACAGAAATTGTCAGAAGCTTTGAAACACCTACTTGATTGTGTACAAGTCCCCACTTGTCCATCATATATTGCAAGGAATTTGATGAAAATTCTCCATGCAGTTAATGGTGAAGTACGTATGAACTTTCAGCTTTTTTATTTGATTTATGGGTAGGACTGTTTCGTAAACTGGGGGGAGTTGGTTGAAATGTGCAGAAATTGGAAGATGCAGTATTATTTAGCTGTGATAGCTTTGTTACATTTGACTAACTCTGAATTATTTTTAGCTAATACTTCTAACAATATGCCAGGTAAACGGGGCCCAATCTTTTTGGCAGGTGTGCCACAAATTAAGCCCACGCTATTCTGATCCCTTGCCCGATCCACCATTCTGCTTTCTGCTCCATGCCTGATCTGCTACTCTGCTCTTTGCTTCCTGCACCATCTGCCACCAAGCTGCCTGCTTCCTTCCTGAACTGCTGCGTGTTATACACAGGGCACCCTGTCCCACTTGACCTGTGCTAGGTCAAGGTTGCAAAAATCTAAATAAAAAATTATTGAAACTGTTTCCTTGCTCTGTATGGAATTTTTGGGGGGTCCAGGACTCTGCAGTAGAGTCATAAGTAAAATTGCTTAACAGTACAAAACAAAATCTTCTTGGGGAAAATCCTTTGTCTGTCTTTTCTAGAAAAGAATGGTCCTTTCTATGAACTCGCATGTACCTGTGGTTGCCTTAAGCAGCAGCTTTGCTTTTTCTTTTTCTAGAAGTGTAATGTAAAAAGTAATGTGCAATATTACTGTTGTGCTAAAATGAAATCCTGCTTCTGAAATGGAAACGTTTTCCATTTGCAGGTGGTTCTTTCCCATTTGTTGCCTGCAATAGACAGGGTGCTGGAGAAAGTCCTGAAAGATCCTGAGACAGTGTTGAAAGATGAGGTGCTTCTTCTGCATCTCATCCTTGAGAAATACAACGAACACTCAGCTGCCCTCTTGTGCAAGAATCAGCAGTGTCTGGATTTGTTCATTAAAAGTCTTCACACTACAAAGGAGCTCTACAAAGGCATTCCAGCTCTCCAGATCACAGCACTTGGGCAGGTAGGGGGTTCTGAAAGAAGGTTTTCATTTGTTATGAAAAAATTGTATTTTCTTTTTCAGCGTGGTTAGTTAATTTAAAAGGATTCTTTCAAGGCCTAAAATTTAGAACTGGGGTTTTTTTGTTTCCAAAGTCCACTTAGCTTTCTTGAAATGTTTTCTAAATGGACAATTCAAGTAAGCATATTGGATAGGAAACATGATTTCTTTCCTCTTTTAGCTTGTTTTTTAATAAAGAAAGGTTTCAGAGTTGCACTATGTTGCTGTTGCTGCAGTTTCTTTGCTTTTTACCAGTAAGTGCTGTAGCTGTATTTCAAAATCTCTTTGTAAAACCAAAAGCCATAATGTTAAGAAGATGTAGCAAGCAAGAAATAGCTTTCTTTGGCATAGGCTAAAAATCAGTTGTTCACTTTGTTCAGGGGCAGGCAAAATATGGCCCATGGGCCAGATCTGGCCCGCCAGGTCATTTCATCTGGTTCATGGGCACCCACCAACAAACTGTAGCCCACCTGACTCATGCACCTTGCTCCTGCCCTCGTGCATGGAAGGATCCAGCCCAGCCAGCGTGCAGCTTCTGGGTGCAGCTGCTGCTGCCATTGCTGCAGCTGCTGGAGGACCTGCTCAGCTTCTCTGAAATCCAGCAACTCCTCTTCATTGCCGGCAGTGTCTGCAGGAGCTCCCCACTGCCGCGCTCCTGCCCCTGCTGACACAGCCTGCCCCATCACCAGCTGCTGGGGGCATGCACTGTTCATGCAGCCCAGCCAGTCCACCTCTATCGTGTGGAGCTCCCCACAGCACATGTGCAGCTCCCTGCATTCACGTGCCACCAGGGTAAGCCCCGCATGATGGAGCCAGCTGCCTTCTGGCAGCTGCACATGGCAAGGGGACTCTGCCAGAAGTGGCAGGTAGCTCTGTCTCCTGCTTCTGTGGCAGAAGGGAGTGGGAAAGGCAGCTGGCTCCATTATGCAGGGTTTCCCTCAGTGGCACGCAAATGATGGGGGCTGCATTTGCACTGTGAGGTGCCCGGCACAATAGAGGTGGGCCTGCCTGGCTGTGCTCTTCACCACCACATGCAGCTCTGGCTGGAGCTGCGTACCAGCAGGCAGCAGTGCCTGTGCGGACCACAAGTGCCCCCAAAGGCCCGTTGCCTATTACTGCTGTTGTCGCTGCTGCCAGCTGGCACTGCATTATGGGGGACAGTGTGTGGAGGGCATCCCCACAGCCCCTACCCTTCCTATGCCCCCTCCCCCCCCAAAACCACACAACCATACCCTGTGCCCCCACACACACACCAACCGCACACTCCCCAACTACAATATGCAAAAGTAAGACTTTATTTTTGAGCTATTGTGCAATCGCCTCTATACACACAACTCAAACACAAATCATGACACAAATATTTTTGCTAATAAAATTAAAATATGTTGCACACGATGTTTGATTTTTAATATATGAATTGGTTTTTTTTTTCTGGTTCAAACAGCAACTCCCCTCTGCACACGCAACACCCCCCTCCCACCTTCTCCCCCATAAGGAGTACTTTTGGAGGCAAGGGGAGAGATTTCCAGAGGCAAAGGTCAGGGACTAGGGGGCGGGACTTCGAATCCCAAGATGGTAACTAGGGGACGGGGCCCCTGTCAAGGGGCGGCGCTACCTTTGTGGCCCTCGACAGCTTACCGAAGTTCATTAAGCGGCCCTGCAGCAGAAAATATTATATTATAGTTATAAAAGCAGAGCAGCAGTTTTGCACAAATCCAGAATAGATTAAATGTTAATATGCCTGTAGAGTATCTTAAAAGTATGCATGAATGTATACGCTTTTTTTATTATCCTACACATAGCATAGTATGTGTATACTTACAGTATGTAAAAATATGTAAATTATTTCTGTGTGCTTGTAGTGTGTATGTGCATGTGAAAATTAATTGTATACACATATTACATGTGTACTTGTGTATGTTTTGACATGTATGTATGTAAATATTGTGTGTGTATTTATAGCAAATTGTATGTAAATCTGATTTAAATTTTGAATTTTACATTTTGTCATTAAAAAAAAAAAGTTACCCAAATCCATGTTGGCTTCATTTAAATACTTTTTTTTTTTTTTTAATATTTATAGATTACTAAGCCATTCTTTGCTACAGTGAAAGATGGGAACATGCAACAGAAGCTTCTAAAAGTATTGTTTGATTTACTAGTAAACTGCAAAAACCCACTCTGTGCCCAGACAGTTAGCAGTGTTTTTAAAGGGGTAAGTTGTAGACTCTTGGGATTTGGGAATTTGTTTAAGAGATGGAAAGATGGATCCTGGTTGCAATAGTAATTATTTTTATTGCTTAAGCAATTCATAACATGACATAATCAGAAATAAAAAAAAGCCATGTATATAAAGTCTTATAATTGAATAAGCAGGTGTTAAAGGTGCATTTTAACAGTTTTCTTAAAGATGCAGATCGTATTTATCTGAATCCTAATAGCACTTGTTATATTGCAAGAATAAATTTTAAAGAAAGGAGGAACATTCCACTATGTTTGAAAAACTAGTTAGGGAAAACCCAGAAGCATTTTCCCCAACCATGTTTTTTGTTGTAATTTTGGTTTTAATATAGCAGTTTATCATAATACATAACTTAAAAATGATTTCTCATTTTGGCAAATAAGTGGGCAGGCACCTGGATAGGTGGCTGGATTAGGGCAGTCCTTATGTAATTAGTTGTCTTTTTTTATACTTTATTTTAGATTTCTGTTGATGCTGAGCAGATGTGTGTGGAATTGGAGCCTCCCGAAAAAGTCAAAGTTCCAGCTACTATTCAGCAAACAAGAAGACAGAAAATGCAGCAACAGAGGTAGAGAGCATAGGGATAGAGAAGTTATGGGCTCTCTGTTTTTGTATTGGAATACTAAATATTTAGTATTTAGTATTACAGATAACACTGGGTCTACTTTTGTAGGGGAAAAAACCCAAGGGCCACAAGAGTATACACCCTGCCCATATTATTATTTTGAGAAAATTAATTGGCAGAAAAGAAGCCGATCCTTCATATGAGAATCTTGAATTCTTATGTTGAACTTGATGCACACATCAAGCTACAATAATTTTTTGTGTGCATTTTAACTTTAAATGTTTGTGTAAAGAAAATGAATGGATTCAGTTGTGTGCACGTGGCTAAGTTTTTAAGGTTAAAGCCTTACCCCTAATTGTCTGGGAAATATGCAAGAAGATAGGGTAAAAGATAAAACCTTGCATCTCACTAATTTTCTAGTGGGTAAGATTTATTCATAAGTTTAGTAACTACAGTAGGGAAAGAAAATCTCTTCTTAGTTAATCATTCCTCCTGTTCCTCTTTCTCCTTTTCCAGTCACTTGGCTCATTAGATTATTTGTCAGAGACTGGCTTCTCCGTCCTTGGTTAGCTGTAAACTGGCAGTCAGTCTTTGTAATGCGATCACTGTCCAATGACAAGCAGGTCAACATTCAGTCAACTGATTCAACTTAGATAGGAATGTCAGTCACTGGAACCTGTTGCAGAAAAATGGTGTTGTATTTAGGAATGCGCCCATTGCCTTTTTTCTTATTTTTTTTAACTGTGTTTATTTTTTTGTTGCTGTATGCACTCAGATTCTATTTCTGTTTGAAACGTCGCACATTTTTATCATCATCTCTACTTGGATCAATACCAAAGAGATGTTTGTGTGCTATGTGAAAACTTGGCAAACTGTACCATGTAATTTTTTTTTATTGCATGCTGTGCTAAATAGTGTTTTCATTTTACTTTCCATGAGTGTGTCCTTATTCACTGCTTTTCAATTTTTCTAGAAAGCCTCAAGATGGAGAATCAGTTCAGGAAACAAGGAGCATGAACTGGCAGAGGGTCACGCTCATTCTGGAACTACTACAGCACAAGAAGAAGCTCAAACATCCTCAGGCACTGGTCCCTACGCTTTTTAACTTGCTAGCCAGGTAATGGTACATAAGTCCTTATTAAACATAAGTCCTTATGCATTCTCTCCTTGGAAACAGAGTGTAAAATATTAGTATGTGAGAGTGAAATCACACGCTTGGATTTTCTTCTGTGGACTAGCAATTTTATTTCTTATACCAAGGGTTCAGAGGGGCATAGCTTGTTTCCTAAAACCTCATTTCAACAATGGCAGTGCCAGCATATGGTTGGGGTGATACTCCTGTGACACGTCAAATGAGGCTAGCAGGAGACGATTTCCAGAAAATGGTAGTATTGCCCTGTTTAGGGACAGCACAACAAGATTACTGCTGCTTCCAGCCTGGCCCGATGTCCAAATGTTTTCTTTCAGTACTCTTCTAAAGACTTTACAGCCACATCTCTCTCAAACATTAAGTTGTCTTAAAAGTTACAATGTAAATTTGAAACCTTCAGCTCTGCAGAGGGAAGTGGATATTTCAGTGAAGTTTTTCTTTCACTGATGTTTAAGTATTCAAGTTGAATCTTTCTGGACAATGGAAATTATTTTTAATGGACCCATAATGAAAAATTACAAGCTGTCCATATTTTCAATTTTTTAGTTATTTAAAAGGAAAAAAAAAGACATGGGGATAAGGTAGGAAAGTTCGGCCTTTTTTTTGTTGTCCATGGACCCTGAAAAAGTAACCTTGCTTTTACGGCAGTCTCATACTTTACCAGTCTTCCTGTTAAAATATTTTCCCTTGGTTTGAATTTTAGTTCATTACTTACTTTTACATATTTTTTCTGAATTTTGTTTCCACCCACCCCCAACTCCCTCCTGAATCTGTAGATGTTTGGAGCCTTCCACATCAGAAGATGAAAATCTAGAGTATACAAAACAGCTAATCCTTAGCTGTTTGCTAAACATCTGTCAGAAACTATCCCCAGATGGCAGCAGGATCCAGTCAGGTAAAAATCACAGGTTCTTGTTTTGGTTATGGAGACTTTCCTACCATTTGTACATGGCTGTCTTCAGGATTTTAAAAGTTCCTTTTACCATTTAAAAAAATATTACACAAAAAATAAATTATTTTTCCCTTTTGCAGATACTCTTGATAAAGAAAAATTCAACGTGGAGCTGATAGTTCAGTGCATCAGGGTATCGGAAATGCCTCAGACACATCATCATGCACTGCTACTGCTTGGAGCTGTAGCTGGCATGTTTCCAGTAAGTAGGGCATAAGGGTTATTAGCAGACCTTCTCTTTCCTCTGCCTTTTAGAGAAGGGAAGAAAAGAAAAGCTTGATGATATAGAAGTCTACACTGCAGAAAACCTTTGTGAAAGTAACCAGGGGCTGCAAGTTAACGTGGCTTATTTTTCAAAGAGATTTCTACTTCCCTTTTTTTTATTTAAAAAGCAAAATGATACTTTGTTGTGAGACTTTAATCTCTAATTATTATGGGATGTAATTTTACCTTTCTTCCATGGAAAATGCCCATTTAGAATGGAAGATTTTTTCCAAAAACGAAGTGCTCTTCATCAAGGCATTGCTTCCTTTGGGTTAAGTGGCTTAATATGCTCCTGCTGTATTCAGAGCCTTCATGCCTGCCTTTCTTCTTTTTCCCCTTTACACCATGTAGCTGAGAGGAGCATGTAGGCTGCATTGACAGCAACTGATATTCTTTAAAGGTTTCTGTCTTGTGCAGCAGTGACTGCAACAATTTTCTTTTGTAATGTTTCAGGTCTTTGAAGCCAGTGTTCCCCTGTATAGATTGAAATTTGTTTATGCTATTGCTGCTCAACTTTTCGGCCCTGCAGGCCAACTGAATACCACTGGGTCGGGCCACATGTGCCTAGATCTGGTAGCACATCAGCCTGGCCAAGCAAGCCCAGATCCCACCATGACCTGGCTTAGCCCTCCACACTGCTACAATTTAGTGCACAAAGCTGTGTTATTCAGCCCAAAATTTGGCAGTAGAGTGACAATTAATACGGCCACCATTACCCCACTGCCAAATTTTCAGTCCTGTGTGGAGCCTTCTTGGATGGATGACATTGCTCTGTGGGCTGGATCTGACCTGCAGGCTGGGGCTTGAGCACTCCTGGCTTTTATAGAATGGTTTTAACATACGAATTTTTCTTAACGATTCTCTTCAGTCTATGTAAAAGTTGTTAAAGTGTATCTGTATATAAAGGCATATTTTTGCGCTCTCCTGTTACTCAGTCTACAAATTTAAAGAACTTGCTTTCTTCCCAAACCAAAAATGAAGCTTATTGGACCATTGTAGAATTAAGTCTCATTGTTAAGAATTATTTGTAGAATTAAGTCTCATATCACTGTCATATTGCTAAAGTTACCTCTGTTATATCACTGGCTTTACTACACCCCAGGTTCCATCCTTAAATACTGGGTCACCTTCTAGTTACCCTGTTTAAAATAGAGGAAGGTCTTGGCCTGGGTATTAACTGTCTTTCTAAACTAGAAATGCTCCTTCTGTCTGTTAACTCTGAATGGGAAACCTCTTCATAGACTCTTGCAATGGGATCTTATAAAACTAATGACATATGGGCTTTAACAAGATGACTTTATTTTCAGATTTCCATTGGCTTTAAAGCTATCATACAGTATAATGAAGTTAAACTGAAAAGAGTAGACATCTCAAATTAACTTTCTGTTTTTAAAGTAATATTGTGGTTCTGTTCAGCCAGAAGAAATCAGAAAATGTATATTTTAAGCAGATTATTAAAATTGTATTTCTTGGTATCTTTTCTGGAATATCAGGTATTTCAGTGGACAGCAAGTTGTCCACTTTGGTCAACTTTCAGTGGAAATTGGCTGCATTTGAAAATTTCCCCATAGATAATATTGTACATGACAGTATGATTATAGCTGTTTTCTTGCTTTAATCCTTAGACGTTTGTCTGGATCGCAAAATACTACATGCTCTTTAGCACAGTCGCATGGTAGTTTATAAGGACACAGCAAATTTGAAATCTAGTCAGTTAAACAAAAAAAAAAAGTAGTTACTAGACAATTCCTTCCTTTTTCTCAGGTATCTTAATACTAGGAAATGTGTTTAGAAACTTATCCAGATATAAAAGGGTTCAAATGCCTTAAAGTTTTATGTTGCAGAAAACAAGAAAAATAATTACACAGATAGTAGTGACTAAAACTGAAATCTCTACTGTCTTTTGTTTTCCAGGATAAAGTTCTCCACAACATCATGCCCATTTTTACTTTCATGGGGGCAAATGTCATGCGTCTAGATGATACTTATAGTTTCCAAGTAATTAGTAAGACAGTGAAAATGGTTATTCCTGCTCTCATACAGGTAAGATTTTTTTTTTTTCATTCATTACTAGATGGGAAAAGGCTGTAAATAGTGAAGTCAGGCATTTAAAAAAAAAACTACAGCTGAATTATAGTATCGATGGAGCATGGCTTTTTACTGGGTATCAACAGACCAGACTAGCCTGGCCTACCAGCTGGAGTCCAGCAAAAAGTAAACTGAGAAAGCATGCTCTATAACTACAGGAGTCAGAAATGTTTTTTATCAAAGGTGAAATGGAGAAGATTCCCACACACCTAGTCTGAAACATCTTTTGGTTTTTGTTTTGCAGTGACATACTTAAAAACTCCAGTAGAGATTAATTAAAACACCATATATTTTCCTAAATAAGTTACTTACTTTTTTTAGTCCACAAGCATCTTTATTGTAAATGTGAGCTGTAGTTGGAGAGGGTTATGCCTTCTTTGTGCACAGCAATTCTTAAAGACATGGGATGTATGTGTCTGGGGGGGCGGAGGAAGGAGTTAGCTTTTTGCCATAGAAGTCTCAGGAGCAAGATCTGATCAATCCTGTTCTTGCTGGATAGCTGAATCACGTACGTAGTTTGAGCTTTTCAGCCATTATCTGAAGAAAGTGAGAATGTCAGATCTTTAACAAAGATTTCTTTTCTTCCATTTTGCACTCACTCATGCTCTTTCTCTCTCTTTCTTTCTCTTTCCTTAGCCATTTGAGTTAAATAAGCTTAAATCAAACCAAACAACCAACCCTTCCACCTGTCCCCCTCCCCAATTTTTTTTAAATAAGCTTGAATAAAAACATTTTCCATCAATTAGGGTCCATTTGTGCATTGTTTCTAATCTAATAAATATTATTAGTTCTCTTTGCCGATTCTGTGAGAAAAATATATAGTGCACAAGACTTTTTTTTGTTGTTTTCTAATGGGAAAACATGTACAAGAATTTTTTCTAGTTGCATGTTGCAAGCTTCCTCCATGCTCAAACAAATTAAAGAAATACAAAGCCATTTTACCTTTTCTATTGTTTGTCTTTAAAGAAATCAAACTGTTCTCCAGAAAACTCTTAAAAGTAACTTGGAACTTACAGAATAGTGGATTTTTTACGTTGCCAGAAAAACAATTTTTTTATATGCAGATACGAATGTCTGTTTTACATGTAGACTGCTGTATGTTAGTGAGTATAGATATTCTGTAAAGCCTACCAAATTACAAGTGTGTTAAAGTAAGATTTGAAGGAAAAATTGAAATGCATGCTGAAGGTAAGATTTCCATGCGCTCAGCATTGGGTCACCCTTGAAAAAACTATTATTGACTTCAGGTAATGCCAGATGCTTTTGAAAATCCACCCAATTTTAATTGAAATACATTCCATAAAATCTTCATGAAAATTCAGTGATTGAATGCTGTTTTAAGTAACATTTTAAAAGCACAAAACTTCGTTGTTTAAAAAAAAAGGACTGTAGTTGCAGGATTAATATCCTGGTTTCAAGCTGATGCAATTTTTGTCCTCTTCTAAAGGAGTGTGAAGAAGGGTAATGAGTGCTACTCTGAAATTTGTTCTGTTGCTCTGAATTTCCTTTGTCTTTGTAGTTTCTAATCAGGTCCTTGGGTATTTTGTAATTATATTCTTGAAAATTTGTATTCTGCAAGGACCTACTACTGAGCAGTTTCTAATTCTGATTTGTTTCTTGAGATGGCTACTCACAATAATAAATACTATGCCTAGTATGTAAGGGCTTGTCTACCTTAAGAAAAATTGCACCGGTGTAAAATTTTGCACCAGTACTCTGTGCTGGTGGACTGCAGCTGCACTAGGGACTGAACAGTTAAACAGGTGGAGGCTTCTTTAAGATAGAAGGGTGTTTGCCTCGAGACTGTAATGCTTGGTTGAAGTCTTGCTTTGATCTGTTTGGCACACAAGAATAATTTCTGCTTCTGTAATCATTCTGTGTGCATGGAAGAAGTCTCTTTAGGTTAACATGTTCTAACATTTTAACATACTGCCTTGTTATTAGGCTGATGATGGTGGCTCTCCAGAGACCTCGAGGGGTGTGGAGGAAGTAGTAATTAAAGTAATACGTGTGTTTGTGGATGCCTTGCCTCATGTACCGGAACACAGACGCCTGCCCATCCTGGCACAGCTGGTTGATACATTGGGAGGGGATCGATTCCTCTGGGTTCTTCTGGTGCTGCTGTTTGAACAGCATGTGACCAAAACAGTGACTGCAGCCAGCAGTGGAGAAAAGGTTAGAATGAGAAGGATGAACTCTTCTCTTGTAAATACATGTAGTAAGAATGATGCATAAATTCTGTTCATTTCATCTATTTTTACCTTTAGAAACAATGGGATAAAGTCCCCATCTGCCGTACAAATATAACTAATGGTGAACATGTTTTTTGGTTAATCCTGTCCTGAAGAGAGAGTCTTAATCAAAAAAAACAATTTTAACATGGATATTTTCTTTCTTACCTGGCCATTCAGTATGAAATAAAATATTTTTTCTTTCCTCTACACAAGCCAGAATAAACCATAGTATAGCCTGGTTTGACCAGAGACGTGTACAGAGATGCTAGATTGTGTAGCGTAGGCCACTTTGTAATGTTTGTTGTTACATGTCCCTAGGAACGCCCTTTCCATGTTCGCTATCGTTGTGTAGGTGAATGCTGCCACAGCTAGATACAGCAAAAAGTACATAGCTTATACAGAAAGTTAAAGGGAGACTTAGGGTGGTTTCCAGTTCAAAATTCAGAGGTCCTTTTATTTTTAAAGGGGGCGATTAAAAACTTTACTGAAATTTACTTTTCACATTCCCCAATAAGCTTTTGAACCCAAACATAAAATTTATTCAAAAAGTAAAGCAGCTGTATTTCATTGTGCAGGGTGGATGATACAGATACAGAAAACTGAAAAACAGCATATATGGTGCCAAGTAACTGAGATATTTGAAATATTCCTTTTTAATGATCCATTAGTTATTCTGCTGATAGGGCTTCTATAATATTTCCATAGTATTTTTGTTGTAATCTTTCATAACATGTTGGACAAAATTTAGCAAAAGCAGTGCATTCCTGCTGATTAATTCTTTAATGAAATCAGAGGTCAATCGATGTTGGCTATGTAGAACCTGTTGAAAATTGGGAGAGGCTCTGTGCCTTGAATATCTCTTTTTGTTGCTGCTGTTACATTATTTTTGATCTCTTTGAGGGATTCAGTTTTATTACATCAATTTTGACTCTGAGAATCAGCAATAAAGGGCTAGAATGTCTTGTCTTTTTAATCTATACCTAGAAAGACAATAGTTTTGTCTTGGGTATTATAAAAAGAAAACTTAACTTCATTAAAAGAATAAAAAGTGGATTTGATTTTTCTTTTTTTTTTCTTGTGACTAAAATAAATGTTTTATTTGGCCACAAAATAGCACAGGGGCTCTATATAATAGGTTTCACCATCAGTCACTAGTTCAGATCCAGCTAAGATTATACTGCCAATTGAGTTTGGTAAAGTTTTGCATGTGAAATAAGCTGGTTGTCTCAGTCCATTTCCAGCGAGCACATGTCTGCCGAAATGTTTTCTGCTGCTGTTCCCTTGGTAGAAGCCCTAGAAGTAACTAAGAATTCCCCAGTACTGAATATTCACATGCATTCAATAAGAAAAGTTTTTTGTTTGGTTACTATCTCTTTAAACGTGTTTTTGTTTGTTTGTTTGTTTGTTTGTTTGTTTTATGGTGGGGGATTAATTCCTAACCAGGATACTGTTCTGGAGACGGATGTTGAATTTTGGATTGCCATCTATTGCGAATTTAATGTACAGTGTCAGTTCAAGAGCTTGATGAAAATAATCCAGTATTTAACGAAACTCCCAGAGAATAAAGAAGGTAACCATTAAACAAGTTTGCTCTGCAGAACCAACCAGTGCATGCAGGTCTTACTGTAACTTTTGTTGACTAAGTTTTTAGGGATGCAAAGTGACGCTAATTACATTTCTCTTATAGCTGCAGTTAAGCAGTGCATACCTCTTTTTTTCAAAAGTTTAATTCCAGAATTATTTGGGGCCAAACAGTGCTTTTTATTTGTGGGTTGAAGTAAGATTCTCAAAAGAAATTACTGTAAAAAGGGGTCGCTGATAAGAATTTCAATCTATGCACTATAAACAGTAATTTAATGTGGATTCGTTTTGTCGGTCTGCTCTTCAAAGTGAATCGGGTTACATGGTTAATTTTAATGTACCTAGGGTTCTTTTGTTTTGTTTTTAAATGCAGGTTTGTGAGGGAACAGCCCTTGTGAAAAGCATGTACTAATGATATGTGCTTTTTTAATCCATTATTTTAAAGGTTTTTAAGGGTTTTTCTGTATTGCTAATGTTTATATAGGTTTTTCAGCAAAGGGGCAACATCTTGATATAGGTGTGGAGCTTGGGAGCTAACAGTCTTTTCTATTCCATCATTTTTGGGGCAGAAGGCCGAGTAGCTTTTGCATTTGACAAAAGGAGGAGGTCAAATTCAAAATGCAAAAAGAATTGAACACAATCTCAACATTTTTTCCCAAGCAATTGGAAATGAAAATGGCCACATATTACAGCAATGCTTGCTTTTTCACTTGGAGACGATTCTGTTGTTGTGCCAAATCGGTGGCATTGGCAGAAAGCCTGCTGAAGTTCAGGATGATAGTACCTCTCCTTTGCTTTTACCTCGTGTCACACCTGTAGTATAGTACTGATGAGATAATGAAAAACAGTATGGGAGAGGGAGCCAAGAACGTCACACAGCATTTTCTAGGAGGGTCTATTGAAAAATATAAAAAGCAGCAGACTGTCTAGGCTCTGCTTATTCTGTTCTTGCACAATCATTGCTCTTGTTGAAGACTATGTAAATTGTGCCACTGAGGTCTGTAAGATTGGGACCAGAAGTTTCAATTAATCATGTTTCACCATACATTGCTGAACAGCTCAGGCCACGTTTGTCCTTCAGTGCTAAACACAGTTGATTCCAGTTTGCTATAATTGTTGACCAAAAGCTTTTCTCTTGGCCATCGCTGAGAAAACAGATTTATTTGTGGGTGTTTTGACAGATGATCCTGGACCAAAAAAACCAAGAACACGCAAGACAAAAGTGCAGGATCAAGAAGGGCAACTTTTCAATGTGGAGTTCCACTCAGACAAGCAACTGCGACATTTTAAATTTCTGTCCGTCTCCTTCATGGCACAGCTGTTGGCTTCTGAGAGGTTTGTGAAAAAGGTAATCATGTTCCCAGCTCCGTGTTTAATAGCTTCAAAGCTGATTTTGTTTTGATGTTTACTTTTCTTTCTAATGACGTGAAAGAGAAGCATAAAATGACACAAGTTCTCCAGTATATTTGGCTGACATTCCTGTTTGGACAGTTCTGTAGCCTTTCTTAGTAGTTTGTTAATAAATTGATTTCCTCTGCAGCTCTTTCTGATTGATTGTACATGATTGATCAGCAAAGACAGTTGGATCCTGGCCCCAGTGAAGTCAGTGGAAAAATTGACAGTGACTTATTAGTGCCAGGATTTCACTCGCAGACTACGCTAGCATTATCATTATCATGCACGTGTCCGTACAAAAACAAAGTGCCCTGGACTTATAGATTCTCAAGCCAGTGTTTAAATTGGTAAAACTCAGAATGAAAAAAATATACCATAGTTTCATAGTTAGTAGGGTCAGAAGGGACCTGAGC
>NW_017729034.1:50491284-50492754 GCF_001723915.1 Gavialis gangeticus
TTGAGGCCTCCTGTGGATGTGTGCACTGGCCCCCTAATCCCAGTATTGCCCTGGCCCCTGTTGCTTACCTGTGTATATGTAAACCTTATATGTAAACATTAAACCTTTAAAATACAAAACAAGCTAAAAAAATGGTTGAAGGACACTAGATGCGGTTACTTATCTGTGGTGTCATTAGTTCACAAATACTAAATGTACTATAAAAATATTAAAATAGTATCTGGCTGAATCTCCCAGGTTTCCTCTTAGAATTAATTTTACATTTAATTAATTCTACATTCAAATGTTTATGCACTACTCATTAAAATGTATCTAACATGTGACTGTGATAGTATCCTAACAACTAGGGGTGGGCGAAGTGGGCTGTGTTCAGTTTGGATTTGGATTCGGCCCAATTCTGGGGACAGTGATTCAATTTGCTGATTGGATCACTGTCCCAATTTGATTCAGCTGAATCTGAATCTGAAGATTCAATTCTGATTCGGAGAATCAGCGACTCAGCCATAGATATAGCTTTATATGTTTTTTCTACATACCTTGAGGTACAAGGTGCAACTCATGAACACCGAGATGGTGGGGCAAACTGAGTGTCCCACAGGAGCATGGCTTGGCAATTGGCCACGGGGTGACCCCGGGTACCACCCCCAGACCCAAGAGGCACCAGTTGGAGGGGTCCCCCACATGCTCTGTGGAGGACCCAGAAGCGGACCGGAAGTACTTCTGGTCCATTTCTGGGTTCACTGCCGAGTGCACGGGGGACCTCCCTGCGCTGCCGTAGAATGCTGTAAAACTGTCTCTACAGTCGAATCTCTCCAAATCGGTTCAGAGAGATTCAAGGGTCTCCTGATTTGATTCAGATTTGGACGTTTGGCCGCCGAATTGAACCAAATTTCCTCCAAATCAAATCAGCAACCGAAGCTTCACACAACCCTACTAACAACCATACTTTTTCTCCTTTATTTTTAAATCAGATAGTTGAATGCCATGAAGTTGAAGAACTGCAGGAGTTGGAGCAGAGGTAATACTTCAGACCCTTGCCTCACCCCACTACCCCAATTTCTAGCCTTTACAAGCTAGGAATAGGTATAGATGAGATTCCTTAATGTTTGTCAGAATATTTTTAATAAATCATTTAAAAACAATAATAAATACATATTTAATAAGTCTTTCCTGAAGCACTAGTGCAGTGATTTTTTTAAATCAAAGACTGGTTTTCATTTGCTTGAACTTGTTTGAATTTTTGGTTGTTTTGTTTACTCCTGTCAAGTGAAGGTTTAAAAAAAATTAGTTCTTCCCACTTTAGGTGACCTTACTATTTATTGTAATTTTTTTTACTTATGTACATACTTCCCATGATGATGATGATGGGATCTCTTTATTTATTTTTTTAGCCAAAGTATTTTATGCTTCTTCATTCTTAGGAAAATACCTTGTCTCTTGTTGGAAGAAGAAAACTACAGTAACTGCAGA
>NW_017729034.1:50497754-50502925 GCF_001723915.1 Gavialis gangeticus
AGGATCTCTTTATTTATTTTTTAGCCAAAGTATTTTATGCTTCTTCATTCTTAGGAAAATACCTTGTCTCTTGTTGGAAGAAGAAAACTACAGTAACTGCAGATGTAGTTTAAAAAGAACTCTACAGTTAATTTTCAAAATGTAGGCTTTTGGGAAGTATAACTTGAATGGAGTGATAATCAAGCAAAGGAAAAATGACACAAATAAAATGGTGTAACCCTTCATTTCAGATTTTCATACGTCTCCATAGTCTTAAAAAATCGTTCTGATTGCTTGCTGTTATGAAAATACCTATGTTATGGATGCTAGATAGATTCCTTTTAATCTACATTTTCATCTTTACCTATTATTGGATAAGTCTTTTATATCTAATTCTAATGTAGTTAGAGCTACCCAAGGTGATTATTGTCTGTGAAACTTTCCATTTCAGGATAAAATAGTTTGGTTAAGCTTGTATGTTTTTCTGTCTAGCTTATTAGAAGAAGTTCTTTGCTACATAAATTTTGTGGCACGTTCAGTGGAAGAAAATGCAGACAAACCAACAGCAAAGTTTTGGCGAGTTCTGCTCAATAAATCCTATGATGTGCTGGATAAAGTAAGTTTTCATTAGCCTATTTGTTGATGTTGTTTTCCCTTCTGTAATTAACATGATGGCTATCTTTTATTTTCCTAGTGATGGTTTAATATTATATAATTAATTAGTAAGTTTTACCAATCAAGGTGGGACCTAATCATACTGTTACTTTAATTTGCCAATGCCAGTAATAAAGCAATAAAATTAAGTAAATTGTTGCATTCATTTTTCTCTTTTGCACCCTTATGGCAAAAATCAGCCATGTAGATGCTCTCAGAAAACTCTTAATTTTTCCAGTTCCTAATTTTAACTGGATTTGCTCTTTCTTTGAAAGAATCTAAATGGAGCAAAAAGCCTTTTTGTGGTTTTAACAGTACAGGTGCTAAGCTGGCTTACTGGTCTTGTAGGGAGTTAGAGTTAAAATATGGCGCTATCAACACATTTTGGTTTTCTTCTGAATCCCTTTTTCATTTCATGATTTCATATAATAGTTTAGCCTCTGTTATTGGAGGGTGAGGATATTACAAAAAAGGGAAGGCATGTTTACGTTGCAGTTGTTTTTTTGTTTTTTACAGGTCAATGCCTTAATGCCAACAGAGACCTTTATTCCTGTGATTAGAGGACTGATGACCAACCAGCTGCCTTCTGTGAGACGTAAAGCAATGGATCTCTTGAACAATAAGTTGCAGCAGCGCACACGTTGGCAGAAGAGCCAAGTAAGGCAGAGGGTTAAATCCTAACTTTTTGTTTAGTAGCATTGCATAGATTAGTATAGAAAACAGTGTTGTGTGTATTGCTGGCAGAAAAATGATTCTCGTTTAGACTTATTAGTTTTGTGCTAGCTTATCACAATGTAACCTGCAAGAGCTGGGTTTCTGTTTACATACCTAATGTGTGTGCTTCCTTCTTTTCTCAGATTCAGCAGCTCTTAGAACTAGTTCCAGAGCTCATGGCTATTGTACAGCATAAAATAACTGAAGAGGAGGAAGAGCAAGCCATCAACAGGCAGACTGCTTTGTTCAGCATCAAACTGCTGTGCAAATGTTTTGGTACAGAGAATCCAGAGCCATTTGTGCCTGTGCTGAAAGCTACAATTGATCTGATTTCTTTCGAAAAGAAGGAAGAAAGAAATGTGACAGGAAGTGCTTTGCTCTGCATAGCTGAGGTCACCTGTACATTGAAAGCCCTTACAATACCTCAGCTTCCAAGGTATCAGCATTTTTTAACGGGATGTGGTGCAGCAGAAACCACATACAATAAAATGCATTATGAAAAAAGACTGATGTCTTACAGTCCAGTACAGTTGAACTAAATGGCAGTCTGTATGTGGGGGGCAGTGTGCTTTGTAGGTATAGATAAAAGTATTTCAGTGTCTGGGCATGCTTCATGTGTGCTTAAGGGCAAGAAAGCTATGAAACAAATTGAGTATAACAGACCATTTTTATAATCACTGAAGTTCCTTACAGAATCATTTCTGTGGGAATATAGGCAGGAGCCTATGTAATGTTTTAAAAAATCTGATAGCATTCTAAGTGCCCCTATCTTCAGTGAAAGATTGATTTTATTTAAAGCACAAGTAACTTGTTCAGTTTGGTTGAAGACCCTCCACATGACGACAGTTGGGTCCTGTCTGTTCTGGTAGACCTCGGTCTTTTAACTAACAGCTTTTTTAAAAGATTTCTGTGACTTTGGTTAAAAATCTTGATTTTCATAGTGTAGTGGGGTGTTTCAACCAAAAATTAATGTTTTCTTGAAAAACTTCTGAGAAACAGAATAGAACAGAGAATCCCAAGGTGCCAAAAGTAGAGTCCCTAGAATTGGACATGCAGGACATTTTAGAGGTGAAAATAGTACTTGGAGCTTTAGCGGCTGGAATGTAGTCTATTTGGAATTTTGTCTTTACATTTGTCACTGACAAAATGGGATTCATCTTCCTCCATGTTTTACTTGGTTATTCGCAGGCTGATGCCAGCATTGCTGAAGACACTAAAACACAAAAAGGAGCTGGTCTCCAATGAGATTTACTTGCTTAGTGCAGTGACTGCCTTGCTGAAGGTTGTGGAAACATTACCACACTTCCTTAGCCCATACCTTTTGGATTGCTTGCTACAGGTGAGTTGTCTCAGTCTTAATATGGGTGATGGAGTAAGAATCAACTGAGCTATAGAAAAGTAGTGATTGGTTGGTTCCTAGAATACAAAGGTCTGCTGAAGGAAATAACTGTAAAATGAACATCTCAAAAGTGTTTTTTCTAGTAACTGTTTTTGCTTTTGGGTTCCTTGTTAGATTATTCGCTTGGAAAGGATTGCAGTAGACATGGGTCCTTCATCCCAGATTTATCTTCGTGTAATGTCACTGAAAACCATGGTCGCCACACAGCTTGCTCCCCGAGTTCTCTTGCCAGCAATAACCAAGAGCTATAGTGAACTTGCAAATTCCTGGAAGGTTAGGAATGTTCTTACTCATTCTGTAATGTGACTGAACTACAATTACACTGTTAAATGTATAGTGAATCAGAAGAGTTAAAACAAGGAAGAATTTGCCATAGTCACATGCTGAATAGCAAGGATAGGTGACAGTTCTGTTTCCAGAGACCTAGCTTTATCTGCCTGGTGCCCAAGTTAGGAATTATTTTAATCAAGCCCTCATTACTGTTTTATGGCTGGAGAATGGCTTTTGAGACTTGCCATTGTCTTAAAAAATGAAGCGGGAGGAGGGGGGTACCAAACTCGTTAAAAGAATTGTAAAAAAACCCTCATTTTTCTTTACCACTGTTACTGCAGTTTTGATTAGTAGAAGTGTCAGGACTTTAAAAATTCAATTATTTCATTTACTTCTCTCTGCCCTTGTCCGGTATCACACATGTCTTTATTGTTGATCTTTAATAGAAGTGTCTGGGTCCCCTTATGGACATTTTGAAGGAACATATTGTAGTTATGGAAAAAGACCAGCTTACCTCCCATCAGTCTGAGCTGACAACATTTTTCATTAAAGCTTTGGATTTCAGAACAGAACACTCACAGGTAAAATTGGCAGAACTGCTAGATCTGCCAACATGCTAGCAGAAGTAGGAAAAATATGCACTTTTGTAGACAGAACTTAGTGGGGGGTGGAAAAATTGTCTCCTTTTCTCCCCAAGTAGCCTTGAATTTGAACTTAGAATTCACTGTACCCCACAAACATATGTGTTCATATTTTCTTAATAAATCTTTTGAATTTGTGCCAGTGAAAATTTGCAGATGGGGCAGAATAAAATCCGTGAAAAAATGCACAAGCAGAAAAGATTTCTGTTGAAAAGGAGTGGAATTAAATGGATAGTCCTACACAGAACTTGCTTGTAGATGGGCACAGTTAAGTACATAAGGAGCAAGAATGGGCATAGCTTTGTAGTTGATGTTAATTTTACAAGTTTTTCATAAAAATATGTTGGTGGGTTCTTACTAAATGCATTTACTATGCATCTGAGAGTGCTATATATTGCTCCTCATAAAATTTGCTCCTATATATTGCTGCTCAAAATAGCTCCTCATAAAATTTGAACTGTGGTCATGTCTTACCTTAATACAATAGAATACAATGAAATATACTGTTAAAGGATATTTGTAAAGCTGAGTCTTTACAGCTCCTGAATTGTACCTTCTAATTTTTCTAGGACAATCTGGAAGATGTTGGTAGAACGGAGACTCATATTATAAACTGTCTGATTAGCATGGTCATGAAACTTTCTGAGATCTCTTTCAGACCCCTCTTCTTCAAGGTAAGAATTCAAATTTAGCGCCCATTACTATTGATACATTTTCATTTGCCAGTATGCAGATCTGTAGCAGAAAGCTAATCTGTCTCTCACTTTTAGCTGTTTGATTGGTCCAAGACAGAGGGCGCCTCAAAGGACAGACTGTTGACATTCTTTCGGTTAGCAGACAGCATCGCAGACAAACTCAAGGGGCTTTTTAGCCTGTTCGCAGGTCATTTGGTGAAGCCTTTTGCTGACACACTGAACCAAGTCAATGTGTCTAAAACTGGTAAGTCTTCAGTTACTATAGATGCTTTTCCTCCCACACTGTCCATAGGACTTGGTTTCCTGTTTCCCTCACAGTGAAGTGTTTTATAAATTCTAGGGGAGCCATGAGGATCCTTACTGAGCCCCCACAGGACTTCCATTGGAGGCAATTAAAAAAAAAAAAAAAGAATATTCTTCAAGCAGGGCACTCATGAAATTGCTGTTGGAAGTAGCAAGAATTGTTCTAAGTGCAAGTGCTCTCCCTTAATTCCTCTGACTGTTCGTACAGAATGCACACCAAATAGGCTTCCTTCATAAAAAGAGTATTAGCTGTTTTTATTTTGGATTCTATTTCCAGCAGCCTGTAAATTGGCAATACTAATTGTCAGGTTGGAAAGGTGCCACAGGTTTGCCTGAAGAACAAGTTGTGCATTACCCTTCAACCCCAACCATAGGCCACCTACAATTATATTAGTGTAAGCAACAAGAGTCAGTACAGTGAGCATCAGCTGCAGGCCAGATTGCACATTGCAGTTCATAGGGATATATGAACTAGATTTGTCCACAAATCTTTGCATCCAGTCCAAAGGTCGTATA
>NW_017729034.1:50507925-50513945 GCF_001723915.1 Gavialis gangeticus
AAGTTGCGCATTACCCTTCAACCCCAACCATAGGCCACCTACAATTATATTAGTGTAAGCAACAAGAGTCAGTACAGTGAGCATCAGCTGCAGGCCAGATTGCACATTGCAGTTCATAGGGATATATGAACTAGATTTGTCCACAAATCTTTGCATCCAGTCCAAAGGTCGTATATTTGGCACTTGTGAGTTAGATTGATGCTTTCATTAGCTAGCAAAATAACATCTCTCTTTATACAGCTTCCACTACCCCACATAAACATCTAATCATGTTTCTGACAGTCCAATTGCTGTTGTTACCAGAGAAAGTGATGTTGATTTCATGCCTGTCTTTTTTTTCCCATATGCAGATGAAGCTTTCTTTGATGCAGAGAACAGCACTGAGAAGAGCTGCTTACTTCTGCAGTTCATCTTGGACTGTTTGCATAAAATCTTCCTCTTTGACACCCAGCATTTTGTGAGCAAGGAGAGAGCAGAAACCTTGATGATGCCGCTAGTTGATCAGGTATTGACAAACACATTGAGGGGAGATTTTTGCTGTATTAACCCCAGGTTATTTTCCTTTCGTTTTATAAAGTTTTTGTTGAATGTTAAGATGTAGTTTATATTCCTTATGGGTGGGCATTGCCTCACTCTTCAAGTTAATCCTCCATTCTTCCATGTTATTTTCGGTTATCATTATGCCTAGGATGATCATATGGGACCATGGGAAATCTGCGATGCTGGTCCCTCCCCCCTACCAAGTAGGCAGATGTATGTTCACCTTAGTTACATACAGCCCGGTCTTCACAGCATGTTACTATCAATAGTGCTTCAGTTTTTCCCCAATTTACAAACTGGAGAAACATATGCCTGTCCGCCTCATTGGGATTTTGGCACTGTAAAATGACTTGCCCAAATCTCAGGAATTCCTGGCTCCTTTTCTTTTGCTCTAGTCTTTCATACCCTGCTTCTTTCATATAATAAGCAATTCTGTAGTGCCAGTTAAGTCACCTCTGCTCCTAAGTTGTTTTAGCCTGCATAATGATACAGTTCCTGTCTGTCTCTCCCAGCTGCTGCAAGCAATATTTATTCCTTCTCCAAAACATAAAATCTCCAGCAATCGAAGTGGAGGTTTTTACTGGCTAGCGATAAATGCCGCCACTAAATTCTAATCCAGAAAAGGGAGTTTGTAGCTGAAAGATCTAAGGGAAATCAACATTGTAAAACATAATGTTGGGATTTTATTACAGCAGAAGTTTGTGAGTCCTTCCTCACTGCTATGGCCTTTGGAAATCTCATTCTGGGCTTCAGTTTCCTGTGTTAAGAGAATTGAACCAAGCATTGAGCAGTGTTTTAAAGAGCTTCTTATATCAAAGGGAACAGGATCTTTTTTAAAACCAGTGTTCAAAAATTTGTCCCTGTTAACATTCTTTATGTGGTCATTTTATTGCTGCAGCTAGAAAACATGCTTGGAGGAGAAGAGAAGTTTCAGGAAAGAGTGACAGCCCACCTGATACCTTGTATAGCTCAGTTTTCAGTTGCAATGGCAGATGATTCTCTCTGGAAACCATTGAACTACCAGATTCTGTTGAAGATGAGACACACGTCACCTAAGGTATGAAGCTGAATTATCTTTTGTATTGCATGAGAATATTTGTGATACAAAACAGATATGGGTTGACTGGATCACTTCAGGGTGAGATTTGCTATGCTCACTAGAAAGAAACTTAATACTGAATTCTGTTACAAATATGAGTGAGTTAGATGCATAAAAAGATTGTCTTTTGTTTATGCAAACAAGCAAATACTTTTGTCAATGGATAATTTCCAGGCTGAATCTCTCAGATCTGACAGCTGCCTGCAATAGAAGTGGCTACACAGTAATGTTCACTTATGGTGTGTATTCCTGGGGAAGTGGAATAGCTTTAGACTAAACAGCAGGGGATAAATATGAGCAGCTATTTCATTAGCCTCCAGCACATTCTCATGAAAGCTTTCACTGTGCTTCTCTTTCCTGCTGCTGTTTACAGTTTGTCAGAAGCTGGTTTTAATGTCTTCATAAAAAGGACTGGTAGGTTTATTTCTTGTGTTAGCCTTGCTGATGCAGCTGAACAGAATGATTCAGGGTTGCATTGCTATTGGGACTGAGGAGGAGAGGCTTGCAAAGAATTTGAGGGCAAGTAGAGGGATTAGTAAACATTAGAGAGTACAGCAGCTCGTGAAACTAAGATTACTGTTAAATGCCCAAATAGCAGCTGTGGTTTGAGTGTGTTTTGTTCCTTTTGCACTTGATACCAGGAGAGACCACATACTTCAGCTATTGACAGTGTTGTCCTTACTCATCTTTTTGATTTGTAGAGACTAGACTACAGAAATGCACTCTTTTGAGGGCTAATATCTTGAGACCAAGACTGCAGCATGCAGCAACCATTTTTGGTGGGCTGTCACATCAGTAGCACAAAGACCAATGTTCCCTAAGCTTTGCCAACTGATTGGCTGCTCCTCTGGTGTCATTTAGCCGGGTGATTTTGATATTTGAAGTTATAAGGAACAAAGTCCCAAGCCACTTGCAAGTACTGTGACAGCTGACAGGATGCTCCCCATGGCACTGGCCCTCTGGACATGCTGCCTGGCACATGGCGGGTAGAGATCTGCTGTAGACTCCAGAAAGCAATCCTCTGGATCAGCCACTTGTGAGAAGGTGGTCTCCTTTTCCTAGCAAGCCCGTAGATTTTTTACAAGAGACCACAATCTCTAGGCAGGAGTTAAGCCTATTACACGACTGATAAAGAAGGGAAACTGAACTACCTTAACCTCCCCTCCATCAGCTGAGAGCAGTTTAGCAAATACACTTCTCAGAATTCCCTTTAATGGAGGGGATATGGGGTGAGCTGGCATGGAAGAAAGAACCAGATGGGTCCTTGCTTAACGAAGGGTGAAAGATGTTTCTGAAAGTTATGCTGCAATGTAATGTTTCTTATTTTAGGTTCGCTTTGCTGCTCTACTTGCTTTGTTAGAACTTGCAGGAAAACTGAAGGAGAACTTCATGGTGCTGTTACCAGAATCCATTCCATTCTTGGCTGAGCTAATGGAAGGTAAAATACTTCTGTTAAGTAGTCTAGTGTAAAGGTGGGGTGGATCTTCAACAGAAAGCACTGTTTGCTGCATAAGTGAGATTCAGTCAGAAGTATGTTAGGAGTAATCAGTAACTCAGTATGTAAATCAATACACAGAGACTTGAGCAATTTGAACTTCAACCTAGCACACCACAGACTGTCATAACTTTAAACCTTATCAGCTGATCCAGGCTCCCAGCTGCAAGGGTGCCTCATGTTGGGATCAGATCGCTGGGGGTTCCCAGCCATGGGATATGGGGTGCACCCCTGTAGCTCGGAGTCGAGGTTGGCTGATGGAGCCCCCAGTTACAGGGGGCACACACCATGGTTGGGAGCAGCAGGAGTGCCTGGTGCATGTCCCATCTGTGGGGGCTTGCTCCTTGCCCACACATGGGAGAGCATGAAATCATGATTGTGGGCTCCCCCTGCATTCGCAATAAGGCATAATGGGATCTGATGCTAGATCCTACAGTCATGCCTTCTGCCATGCATGTGGCATGGTAGGAAGCATGATTGTGAGGATCCAGCATCAGATCCCATTGTACCTTCACTTGTGCATCTGCCAGGGGCCCCAGGGGCATAAGCTAGTTAGGTGGAATTCACCTCAATGTAGATGCACACGTTATAGGAGGTCCACACATCAGCGTTGTAAGCATTCCTGTTGTAGTCCTTATACAACAGGTCCTTGAAGTGTGCTTACATTTACTTCAACACTATTAATGCTCCAATATTCAGAAGATATTTAGCCGTGTAATTTCAAAATATGCTCTAGTTTTAGGAGAAGCACCTACTTCTCCTGTCCTGAAGAGCATACAGTCTGAAAAGGGACTTAATCTTCCTTGCCATTTCAAAACAGATGTGTGAACTGACAGGTCTGTTTTCATTGTATCCCATTCAACTTTTTTCAGATGAATGTGAAGAAGTAGAACACCAGTGCCAGAAGACAGTTCACCAACTAGAAGCCATTTTGGGAGAACCACTCCAGAGCTACTTCTAAGAAACAGCTGTCTTTGTTTTGTAGTTGCATAATCTAAAGTGACAGTCATAACTGACTTGTTCATCTATACAAGTATACTACCAGAGTAAGTTTCTAATAATGTCTTGCATTGGAGAGTGTATTACAGCTAAGATTCTGTACATTGTTCAGGGTTGTTACATTTCCACAGCTATTAAAAGAATGCTGTCATACTAAAAACTTGTCGTTTTTGAATACTTCTCAGATTGTTTGAATTGTAGTGTATTATAGATCCTGCAGACTTAGTAGATGGATTTTCCTCAATTGTTTTTTTCTCCTAATAAACAAAAAAGCTTAAATTTGGTTTCTTTTGAGTTGGCTGCTGTTTTCTTACTAGCCATGGGAGTAGTAAACAAGCTCCTGTCTGGCTAAGTTGTGAATTGTTTTGTTCCCAGTGACAACTCAGTTTCTAAATTGCTAGTCTGATTCTCTATAGGATTTGGGTTTTATGGCCAACAGTTCTTAAGCTAAAGGAAAACAAAAGAACGTTTAATTTAGCTTTACTTACTATGATATAAGCTTGCTCCTCAGTGGGTGTGTCTACACAAGACACTTGACTATGCAGTAGGTAAGTCTACTGTGCAGTAAAGCATCACCATCTACATGTGCTCATGTTTACTGTGCAGTTAGCTACTACCTATAAATATAGTAAACTATCTATGTAGTAGATACTGTGCTGTAAAATGCATATAGACACTAGCTGGGAGCAAATTTGTTCCCAGTCAGCCTAGCCAGCAGGGGGCCATAGGGAACAGGAAGCTGTCTGTCCCTGGTCCTGGCACTACTCAGATCCCCCTAGGAGCTGATTAGGGCCATGATTTGAGAGCTCTCTGCCCCATGTCCATGCTCATCCATGCTGGATGGAGCTGGCTGCTCTGGAGAGCAAGTAGGGGCTGGGAATCCAGCCCTTGCCTGTCTCCATAAGCAGTCAGCCTAATGGGACTACTTCCGTAGGGCATGGGAGGCAGGAGGGGGAGGAGCCTGGAGCTCCCCCTGGTTGCTGTAGGGGGGCAGCCCTTTACAGCCTGCTCCTATTGGGAGCAACCCTGCTCCCAAGAAGGGAACATGTATTTAGACATGCTCCCCTGTAGGCTTACGGTGCAGTATTTTTACTGCGCAGTAAACCTACTTCGAATTAATAGCACAAGTAGATGTTCCCAGTAATAGCATACATACTGCCAGTTACGTTTTTACAACTCCCTGGACCCAAAATGCACGTCTTGGAAACCTTAAACGTTTAGTCTGTGCTCTGATTTAATTACTTAATTTTTGAATTGCGTGGAAAGAATAGATGTGCTCAATTCAAATCTTTAGAAACTGTTGAAAAGGATTTCAGAAAATAGCAGTACTGATTTAAGGCCATTGACCAGACTCAAGATGCATATTCTGTATGTACACACAGCGTTTTTAAATCAGGGGGAGGGGCAAGCAGCATTGTTCACAAAATTTTATTTTAAGTTCTGCTTTTTTACATTCCTTTTACAAGTTTAGAGAAACTACATCTTTTAGATTTTTAAAAGCATTCTTTTAAACATTTAAAAGAAAACAAAAATGTCTTTCAAATCTACTATACATTTTATTCTCATTGGAAACTGCCTGACCAAAAACCTAAGAATTTAAATTAAGATATATGGGTGTTAGATAGAAATGCTTCCCTTTTTTAGCTTTAAGGCTAATACATTTCTAGGGAAACAAAACTGCCAATCAACAGCAACTTTCATTGTAAGAAGTTGTAAATACAGTAGACTCTCTCAGGGACAGTGGTTCCCAACTCCCCCCCCCCCGTGGCCCAGCAGAAGCAGAATGAGGGCGCACAGAGCCAGCTGCCTCCCTCCTGGGGCTCCCCTGCCACCCGGCTTTAACCCCAGAAGCTCAGCTGTGACACCCTAGAAGCTGCTTGCCCAGGC
>NW_017729034.1:50518945-50528560 GCF_001723915.1 Gavialis gangeticus
GGTTCCCAACCCCCCCCCCCCCGTGGCCCAGCAGAAGCAGAATGAGGGCGCACAGAGCCAGCTGCCTCCCTCCTGGGGCTCCCCTGCCACCCGGCTTTAACCCCAGAAGCTCAGCTGTGACACCCTAGAAGCTGCTTGCCCAGGCAGACAGACGGGGCTCTGAGTGGGGGGCTCATGCCCCGTGGTTGGGAACCTCTGCTCAGGGAAATACTAATGAAATTGCCCTCAAGTACTCAGCAAAGAAGATGGAGTAGAATATATACCAGCTGCTTGTTTCAGACAGTGCAAGGTAGTAGAGTACTCTCATGTTGAACCAGTGGCCAGGCTTTGCATATAATGTTCACAGGTGCATCCCTCCTAAAAACAGATACCAGAAAGCATCCCTGAACAGTCTGAATCAGATAAGAACTCTTTGGACTCTACACAGTCCAAAAATTGACAAGTTCTAGTAAAATCACTTTTCTACTGCCAACTGAACTAAGTGCGTCACTATCATGCACCAGTCCAACTTCAATTACAGATCTGGCCCACAAACCTGTTGAGGAAGCAGTAGGTGTTATCTTTAACTACCCTAGTAGAAGAAGTGGATATGATTAGTCAGGAAGTGGCTTTGCACCGCAGGACAGAACCAACAGTGGAAAAAGTCTCTCATTAGGCCAAGTGCTGCACAATGGCTTAGGACATGCTTTTAGACTTCAGGCTGAAAAACACTATTATTGTTTAAACATATTATGGACCTGATTCATCATCAGTATATTAGTCTATTTTTATATACAGTAACTCCAGTCATCTCATTATTGTTCGCTTAACATAAAAAACATAAAGCCAAGAGGTTGCACGCATTCCTGCTGAGCAGCATACTCCCTTCTTTTACAATTCCCTTATGACTTGATCCCTGGAGAAGCTGATGCTCCATTTTCAGATTTATGAATCATATTTCAGTCCAGCTGTAATCAAGATAATACTGATCATGAAGTTGAGAATATTCTATTAAGGAATGCTCTCTTTATTCTAGACTCTTGCTATGCAAGCTGTATTTCTTACATATGCTGTAAGGCAACTTCTTTATATTGCTAGGGTTTGGTAGTTAAATTCTTCATACAGCAGGAGCATTAGGCCTACTGAAGCAGATAACATCAGTTTTATTTGTCAGTATACTGAAGACTAGGGAAGATCTAGTTTAATAGGGCTCAGCACTCAGCCATTATGATAGGCATTATTATAAAACCCTGGAAAAAAAGACGACAGCCTGGAAAACTCAGCACCACGTCTGGACTAAAAAGAAAAAAAATCTTTGTTAAAATAGCATTATAAGGATTCTTCAGCCTAATGGAAAACTACCAGCTCCTCACATCCAGTAACTCAATGTCTCCAGTGATCTCCAATAGGTTGATCATGCCCAGCTGTTTAAATCGATGCTTGTACTCTAAGACGTGCACCCCATTGATAGCAACCTTGAACTCATGAGCGTCACAGAAAATGATGAGCTGAAAGCAAGAACAGGAACAGTCAGGTTTGGAGTGAAACTTACAGGAGTCTAATTTGAAATCAGATAAGCCTGCCTTGTGCTCTATGAAATACTAGGTTTCATGAAAGGAACATTTAAAACCAAGACTTCAAAAGGACTTAGTTTCAATTTTAAAAAAAATGCAGGGGGCAGCTCTCAGCAAACTGGATTGCATGAGACAACAAACACGCCTTTCCCTCTTCCCCTTTGCACGCTGGAAAGAGGATTATTAAAGTGTTTGATCGCAGCAGTAAATTGCATCATTTGGATTTACTCTGAATCCTAAAAAGCAGCTATTACTTTTAGAAGTCAAAGAAAAGAAGACATCAAAGACTTAAAGAAAAATCACCTGTTCTGATGCTAGCTACCGGAGGTTAAAAGGCTACTAGCCAACTCTTTTTGTTAGTTATGATAGGCACATTTGGTTTTTTCCTGCTCCCTCAAAAGTAGCCTTACCTCAAAATACATTCCTGGGCTGAAGGGGAAATGAGCCACCTCCTTTTCTTCTTCTCCCCAGCTATCATGAAGGTAAGAATTTCTCACAAAAACTTCGTTTTTCATGCGGGGATTCAGGTGCAGGGCAATATCAGAGTTGCTTGATTTTAGGTTAATAGTAAAGCTGCAAAATATTTTAAAAGTTTAGTCACACCAACTAATTTGTCATGTTGATTGGCTACTGCATTTTCAAGTAAATGTGCTATACTAGTGTCTGATGATCATTTTGGAGGCAGCAGTGAGTGGTTAAAAGATGGAAACATTGACCTTGCCACATTTGTTTGGTATCAAACATTACTTAATAGCTCTTTATTTTCACCTTCCAACTTCCTCAATTCTTTTTGATCGAAGGATCTAAAAGCGAACATTCTTGTGAAGTCTGAGCAAGATGCAGTTAGGCATCTTTGTCTTATTGTAAGTGACTTGCATGTTATTGCAAAAATGCTTTACAAATCATAGTTTCCCAGGTGTTCAGCTCTTACCAAGAACTGATAGAAAAATGAGAGAAGGATTTATAAACTAGAACCCTGATTCTGCAAAGACCAGTCCCCTGCTTACAGTAGACACTAAGCTTAATTCCATCAAAGTCAATGCCACAACTAAGTAAGCACATGAGTATTGGGATAATTGTGGCTTAAATGTAAGGTGACTTAAAAGAATCAGTTTTGCAGGCATGCAACTTCCACTATGTTTAGAAAGATTGTTATGGATGTGGCTTTCCACAACCTGGCATTCAAATCAGCAGACACAACGATTAGCTGGGTATGTGGCGAAGTGACTGTTTGGCAATGTCTGCCAGATGTAAGGGTCAGCTCCCTAGGCACATGCCTAAAGCATAAGACCTGTATTTCACTACACCCTGATAACAGAGTGAAAGGAGAAGATGTGTTTTGGAAGGTAGGTTTAAATTACAAGCATAGCTTTCTCCAAATGGTTCTTGAGTTCTGTGAAAGGCCAGTGCAAGCCAAGTAGCGATACATGGAGACGCTGGTCTAAAAAGGTGAATTTTTAAACTTGGCATTGGTAAATGTTCGAAGAGAAGTCACCCAGGAGAAACTCGAACCTTATTTCCAGGATACAATTCCCCCTGTCGGAGTCAGCACAGATTACATCTCTAGTCAGGATCATCCCTATGGCAAATACAGTACATGCTTATAAGATAACCAATAGCTAAAACATGGAAAATATTTGCCTATCTTCTAATGAAGTAAGAGAGAAGGAGAGTCAGCACATGAAGAACAGGTATAAACACTCCAGCCACAGGCTGGGAGCTTAAAAGATAGCAAATACCATATACTTTGCTAAAGTGAATAGCCTTACAACAGAAAAAAGCTATGCACTTACCCAAATCAGTCAGTGTTTCCTAAGTGTCCAGCACTGTCAGTCCTAGTATTAGCCCCCCTCATTATCAAGGTTTTGATAGCAGCTCTTTAACAGTTTGTTACTTTTCACTCTTTCTGGGTGCAGTTATAGGGTATTAGTTCCAGACAGCTATGATGGGTACGCAGTTAACCAGAATACAACTAGTTACAAAGTAGGCAATGAGACTGAAATATGCTCTCCACTTAAGCAGTTTATGCATTAAGGTATCGTACTGTGTTACATATAACCCCAAATTCCCCACCCCAAAACCAGCTGGGGAAAAAAATTGGGTGTACATTATATGCTAGTAAAAGGGCTCCCTGTGGGTCCAGAAATATGAAGAGTTGGACAAGAGGGTGTGTGGAGCTGTGGCAGCATTAATTGTGGCTCTGGGAGTCATAGCAATTAATGTTGCCACCGTTCCCTCCTTGCCCCCACTACCACATTTCAGGACTTACGGGAAGCCCCCTTCCTTCCCTAACACACACTGGATTAAGGCCTCATGCAGGACTGGTCCATAGCCAAAGTCATGGGTGTGAGCTTGCACAAAGCCCAAGACCCAACATGCTGGGTCTAACTCCATATGCTGATTTTTCTGGAGCCACATGCCAGGTCAGACATGGTATCTGGTTCCAGAGCTAATGTGAGGCCCAGGACTCACTGCCTGGCCTCTGCATTGGTGCACCAGATCTGGCCCTGCCACACAGCCCCAGCACACCAGATCAGGCCCTGCCATGCAGCCAGTGCATAGCCCCCAGCCCTTAGTTACTTGCCTGTACTCCAAGGTAAGTTGTGGGTTTATTTTCCTTCCTGGAGCCTCCCAAAAATAGGTATACAGAAATAGGCAACAAATCTAGACTGGCACTTTGTTATGCAGGTAATATAATTATGCCCTTTTCTTGCATGCCTATACATGGACTAACACAGTACTGAAGATTGTTATGTGGACTGGCACCAGTACAGGTAAGCAGGATCAGGGAGTGAATGGTCAAGAGAGCACTGGTAAAAGGAATCAAAGAAAAGGAGAAACATGCAAGAGTAGGATAAGTGAGGAAGGCTGGCCTAGATGCTAGTGATGCAGACACCAGGACAGAAACAGGATGAATGTCAGAATACCAAAGATCTTATTTTGGCTTTCAGGAGAACAAACCACCAAACTCAAACCCAAACAGTAAAAACTATAAAAGGCAGTTAACAGAAGGAAAAAAAAAATACACAAAATAAACCAAAACCCTGAAAGACTCACAGAGGTTGGAGAATCTCAAGAACAGGTCAGAGAAAACCCCCGTGCAGGATGGTTTAACTATACCTGACCCTCCCTCGTGTGGGATGGACCACAGTCATGATTTTGTGAGCTCCTTTTCAGCATTACATTTCTAGGAATTCTCCCTCTTACTGAGGCAGGGGGTTAAAATAAAGGAGATGCAGAACATCTAGCTAGTTGCACTACCCTTTCCCCCTCAAAAATGTTATGGAGGGGAAAGGGTTGTTTTGGTTTAAGTCCTACAGACCAGTGCCTGGCTATCTTCACTTTACATGAGCAGAGAGAGGTATTTAGCCATGTTAGTCTGAAATCAGGAAGAAGGCAGGATAGTTCTGGACAAAAGTTTATGCATCTCTAATTTAGTTAGCCTGTAAGGTGCAAATCTACCCTGCCATCTGCCTACCTTCATTTTAAACATCTTGAGTTAGCTCCACTGAAAAGTGAAGGGAGGAAAGAGGCTACTGTCTTACTACATAGGCAGTCTTTGACTTACAACGTTTTGAGTTACGTTTTGCACTTACGTTTCTAAATTGACACCCTGTTTCAACTTTGACGTTAGTTTCGACTTTACAACGCTTGATCCAATGCAACACCATGCCAGTGAACAAGTTCGCTGCATTGCTCATCTCCCTGGAGAACATCTGTCCAAACTTCCTTGGACACTTTCTCGAAGAAAGCAAACAAGAATCCACAAAAACCTGTAGCCAAGACTCTTGAGAAGAGTCCAGCCAAGATCCCTTCAAAAAGTCCAACCAAGAGCCTTTCAAAAAGTCCAGCAAAGTCACCTCAAAGAAGTCCTTCCAAATCAATGATTGCTATTTACAATATAAATACATTAATGTAGCTACATTACTCATCTATAATTGATCAAGTACAATATTCTAGGGTATTTTTAGTGAAAATAGGGTATTGGGCCTAGGTTCAGGAACCAATCCCCCGTTTATAACAGTTTCTTATGAGAAAATTGGTTCCGAGTTACATTTTGACTTAAGACGCGGTTTTCAGGAACCAATTGTGTCGTAAGTCCAAGGACTGCATGCATACAAAGATTGTATGCAAATGACCATCCTGACTAAGGGCAACCTATGGCTTCCACTCTATCTGAGGTATTGGGAGAAGAGAGATGTTCTGATTAAGGGCAAAAGTTCACACAATTTTCTAAAGAACCTCAAGTATGCTCTGAGTCCCCAAGAAATTGAAGTTTGAAAATATTCCAAAGACAAGCAATTTAAAGTGCTCTGCCAATCTCCACCCAGCCTAACTAGTGTAGATCGGGAACTAGTGAAACAGCTCCCTATCTGCTAGGCTGATCAATGTTTCGTGACCAAAAGAAAAGAGATGCTACTTGTCTATTTATGCCTCTATCAAGTTAGTGTTTTATGTGGACTTGTTATTAGATAAAGAGTAAAATGTTTTAGTGTTGGTACTCATCAGGGATTTGAAACACTGCTATGTTTTCGGGTTGGCGTTCTTGAAATGTTACTTTGCTGGATTGTGATGAATGTTCTGACAGGAAGCGTGGTACACACATTAAGAGTGGGTCTGAATGAAAACTGCGCTTTCCACAATTTGTGTTTGATCAGTTGGTTGTAACAGAGCTGTTTCTGCTGTGCTAAACACAGACCTTACAGAGAATGTTGCGGCAAACAGTTTTACTAGCTCATAAACTTTGACCATGTCATCCATTCTTGGCATCCCTTCACTTGCTCCCCTTTCTTTAGAATCATAGTGCTTGCCTTCATGTTCAAGGCTCTCTACGACCCATCATCACCTCATTTCCTGTCAAGTTGCTTACTCCCACCTCTGATCAAACCAGGATGCCATCCTCCATCACCCACTTGTTAAACTTTTCAAACACACACCTTCAAGCTTTTTCTTACACTGCTCCTCATGCTGGGGAAGAGCTCTCTATAAACATCTGCAAAGCTGCCTCCTTCCTCCTCCAAATCCCACCTTAAAATTCCACTTTGCTGCAATACGTACAAAAAGTCCTTGCTGATGGTGTCACAGGTGTAACTGCTTTTCCTGCTAACCATACTGTCCACCTCATTCATTACTTTTGCTTCATACTGGGCACATCTACATGAGATGCTACGTCACCACAGTGATGAGCTATGGTGATGTAGTTCATCGCTACAGCAACATAGCATCAGCTGACCTGAGCCGTGATGCTCATTGCTACTGCACAGTAAGGTTGGAAATGACCCATGCAATGCCAGGACTGCACAGTACCGACTGTTGCTGCACAGTTGCGCGCACACAGAGGTGCCCCTTGTGCCTCATCATCTACTTGGACCATTCACAGTGTGGGGTAAGGACAGTCTGTGCCATGTGCTACCTAGCACCATGGAGTCTGGGGTCCATGGCCAGGGCTCCAAGATGCTCTTTATTACAAACAATGAAGTATACAGATAATGCATAGAGTTAGCAGATCTATGTCGTAAGCCTGAAAGATTTTATAGTCACTTTTCAGAGTAAAACTGTACTATAAAGCTGACTCAGAAGTAGCACTCATAGCACTCCCTGATTATGACTGAAGATGTGTCCTTTTTTTAAAAGTACAATAGATAAGGAAGAATCAAACTATGAAAGAGCAGCTTGGACAACAATAGCAGCAGTGAAACAACATGGTTATAAGCAACTGTGTAATCTGCCTTCTTATAGGTGATGGCATTTACTAACCTGTTTGGGTTTTTATTCACTTCTCCTTTGATGGTAACTGTGCGTCCAGGACCAAGTGCAGAATTAAGCCTTGCAAGGTAAGGAACTGCCTGAAAAGACAACCGCTGGGGATTATGGACTGTGGTTTTAACTAATGCATTACAATTAAGTATACAGTGTTGGCACTTGTGCTGATTTTGCTGTTGCTGCTGGAAATGGAAGAATACATCTAAAGAAGTCTTTTGAACTGAGCCACATTTAATAGATTATATTTTATCAGTAACCATTAGGATGCTATATTTATAGCTTAGGCATGCTCATTCCAGTGTCCTGTTTATAGCTGAATAATTTGACTCAAAATCCAGAAAGCTGTTCTGCCAGTACACATATGGGGAGCAAATTTAAAATAAAAATCTATTTGGGGCCTGGGGAAAGTGGAATTGGGGAATGATTTGTTCCTTAAACTTGTTTAGATCCTTTCACTCTGGTAACTCCAAACTTCTCATGCAAAGCTTGATTCAGCTTGGCTAACTGTTTGCAACGTACTATTTGACCCATTTACGAGAGACCAACATAGGACATTGCAGATACCAAATTCTTTGGGCTGACTTAGGTGTTCACCAAGCATGTTTATTCAGATACATGTGCATAAACCTACATGTATATGGCCATCCATGAAAGAGCTTCAGTTTCAGTCATACTTCAGAATAAATATTATCTAAATGTCTTACCCCACATTTTTTTAAACAATTGCATAAAAATATACAGAATAACTTCATAGGTTCTCTTTCCTCCTGGCACCAGTATAAAATAGGATATTTATCCAGTAAGGAGAGATAATATTAGCAGGGTGCATCCACCTTCAAAATGAAGTTATAAGAGGTTTTGGCTTTCTGTAGAAGCAATTGTCACCAGGCACAGAAAGAACCACCAGTCTTTGGTATCCATTAGTCAAATGAAAAAGAATCTGCACTGTCTTGTTTTGGAGGGGAAGCAATGAATAGTTAAGATTTTATTAACTGATTAGATGCTGAGAAATTGTTACACACTTCAACCACAGCACCAAGAATACCCAAGGTGAAGAAGAATTAGATTATAGTGAAGAGTTAGCTACTAACTCTCCACAAAGTTTGCTGCAAATTGTGCTTCTTTCCTCTTCCTCCTTAAAACTGGCTTGGTTCATTCCCTGCACTTTTACAGGAAATTTCTAGGACTAGGCTACAGACTTAAATACAAAAAGTTTCTAGAGTGTTATAGCTGAGTTTGACAGACATCATTAAAGAATCAAGATTATGGTCCTCAGCAAATCTGCCCATCTTGTACAGATGCAGTATTTTGCATTTCAGATTACAGGGTCTAATTCATGTTCAACAGCTTAAATTTTATACATGCTAAAGTATTTTATCAGGTGAAGTACATAATGTTAGTTGGACATGAAATACGAACACGCTGACAGTTGAGCGAGCTCTGCAAAGGACCTAGAATCCAAATTCCCCTCCCATTAAGTGCTCTGTAAGGAATACACGTACTTAAACAGGGAAATGAAAGCTGACTACTATTTATGAGCAAAAATGAGCATGATCCAGGAGATCTGTCATCTCATCTTTTTTTTTTTAATGATCCAGGTGTTTTCATTCTGACTTATGTTTGCTCTGTACATAGAGATACTTACAAATTGTGAACCATCTGGCACTGCCCCCTACAAAAAACCAAACACAATGAAATTAACTTAAAACAATCGAAAAAGGTGGAGAGCACAGAATCACAAGATAACCATACGTACATTTTCTGCGTTTATCTTTGTTATTCCTAGAGACGATGGCTGAGAGCCTTGTAAAGACTGCAGAAAAAAGATATTTATAAATCACTGTTCACATATTAGTACTTTCACTCTAAAAAGTGAGTTTGCCAGAAATGTATTAGGCTCTGTGTACAAAGGATTGGAGTTCTAAATCCTGACATCAAAACCCCCAAAAAAACCCATCAGAAGGCCAGCTAACGGAACCCCTATTATGCTGCCTAATACACTTCCACTCTAGTTTAGACCCCTATACTTGACAGACACAGACCAGTCTTTCTGCATTGCTTTTGAGCAGCTTTTCATACAGATCTTCACTGCGTTATTGATGGGATTTGGAGGGCATCTTTTATGGAGCAAGGATGACAATGATACAAGGCCAAGAGAGGCATGATTCTAACAAGCCTTTTGCAGTAGATCAGTGATTCTCAACCACAGTGCTGCAGCATCCTGGGGTGCCTGAGATCCTTTTAGGGGTGAACAGGGTGCCGTGCAAGATTAGCACTGTTAGGTGTTCCAATGCCATCA
>NW_017729034.1:50533560-50537305 GCF_001723915.1 Gavialis gangeticus
GCCTTTTGCAGTAGATCAGTGATTCTCAACCACAGTGCTGCAGCATCCTGGGGTGCCTGAGATCCTTTTAGGGGTGAACAGGGTGCCGTGCAAGATTAGCACTGTTAGGTGTTCCAATGCCATCACACGATTCACAAGATAAACCCAGAGATTTCAAATAGGAATCCAGTGTCAAAAACACTTGACCTGTTTTGGTCTTCCTGAGCACTTTGCAATAGAACTGCTCAATTATTTTTCCTTAGTCAAAAAAACAAGTGAAACCTAAGAGCCAACATTTTCCAACAAGTGCCTCGAGTCAAAAAAAAGGTTAATAACCATGGCACTAGGTAATTTGCATGGTATGTAACTTGAACACTGAATCAGGGTTTGGTCACACTGGCCTTGCCACTTCTAGCACCCTCTGGGTCATGGCAGGTCATGTCTTCCACAAAGTACACACCTGTTCTTTCCTCCTCAAAACAGAAGTGAAGGGAAATGGGTAGTGCAGAAAGTGAAACTAATTAGCAGCTAGCATTAAAACAGAGACAAAAACTGATACTAGAGCAGAAAAATCTGTATTTACACAATCCTTTCACTCCATGATTAACCCACCTCCTTACGCATTTTTGCCTTAAGGAACAGAAACTAACATGTTAATCACTGAAGCCTACTTGCAGCATCAGTTTTGCAAACCTGAAACCTATTCTGTTTCAAGTCAACTTACAATCCTGACATACGGTGTCAGAGCCATATGAATACTAGGATATATATCTACAAATATGCTGTACAAATAAGAGTTTGGTGGACACCTCTTTAGAATTCAGTCTCTACTGCGCCCAGGCCTGTCTACACCCTTCAACAGTCCTCATGACATTATAGACCTGATTTGGCAGAAAACAGGGAATATTTAGGTTTTAGTTATTGGGCATAAAGCCAGGATGTTCTCACATGAAAACCAGCTAGGTAGTCCAAGGATTTTACTGGACAGACAGACAGAGGGGCATGCCAAGCAACAAAGAAAGAAGAGACTAATTATATGCACAATAGCAACCCCTCTGGTTGTTCCTCCTCCCTGGTGGTGTTGCACTGATTGCCACTGTCTGCAAAGGAGTAAAGGTTAGTTTCCTTGCCACTGTCCACTGTGGCAAGCTTGATTCCCTCAGGCTGGGGCAGAAAGGGGAGAGGGAGGATGTTGCAGGGGATCTGGCAAGCTGCTTCAGAGTGGGCTCATTTGACTAACCCCAGAAGAGAAGCTCGCCACTTTAAGCTGCACTTATGGTAAGGGGAGTGAAGAGAAGGCCGTCACTGCCCCCTTTGTACCTGGAGAGTCTGTGGATTTTTCCTGTCTCCTCTATGAGATGAGAAGATCTTATCTCTGTACAGGAAAGATGAGCAGTTCCCTCCTGCTAGCTCACTTTCTTCAGCAGATGTAGCTGCTGACAGAAACGCAAACTGCATCTCTTCTCTGAACATCACAGCCAAACCAAATGGCTGTTCAGAGCACCCAGAAAGCTGATTTTCACCACCTGGTTAGGGTCATGTAGAAAAAGCTTGGCACAAAGGGAACTCAAAGGCTGCCTTGGAGCATGTCCACCCTGCATAATGCATTGTTGCATTCAGTAATTCCAGGAGCCAAATCATTGCAAACGCTTGCATTGTCCCATGTAGATATACCCTTTGCACACATGTTTGAAAGTAGTGTGTTCTGGGAATGATTTTCCATGAACTTCAAAATGATCCAAACTGTAGAGAAAGGTTCCATTCTGTCCTCAAGGGATAAGTTACATTAGCCATAGTCTACACCACGAAAGCTGTTTGTATCTCTCCCGTAAGTTTTATATGCTCCAACACAAAAGAATTCAAACACTGATATCAATCCACATGTGAACAACAGGCCTAAAGACAACGTAGGTTTGCACTGTACAACCTTATTTCCCCAACTTTTTCAGAACCACCAAAAAAAAAAAATCCCTGCATGAATATTTTTTCTTCTATGTAACTAGAAAATGAAGTCATTGTTGTAGAAGTGTCAGGAGATGTTGCAGGGGTGTACTTGGTAGCCGTGTTGGTCTGAGACAAAAAGACGTACAAAAAACTAGAACTCGTGGTTCCAAAATGATACCTTTTATTAGACCAACTGGAAAATGGCAAGAAAATTGTCCTTTTCTTTCAAAATCAAAGTCCCTTTGTCAGGCTCTGGGAAAAATGTAGATGGTACAAGATGGTAAAAAGTCCCCATAGGTAGGAAATAAATTTCATTTTTATGAAGTTTATTTTTATGAGTGTAGGATATGTTGCTATACTCTGGTACTAGAGCTTATATTATCATTTATGACTTCATTTTCATTATTAAAGTCTTCTACGTCACAAAATGCTATACTGAAGTAAAAAGACAACAATAAACTAAGCAATTTAACAGCTTACCTTGTTGGAAACAAACTCTATAATTTCAATCTGCACTCTGCCATATATTCCAAGTGTATCTATTTTCTCAAGGTTGATTCTATGTTTGTACAGAAGCAAGTGTTTTCCATTTACAGCCACCTGAAAAGGCATCAAGACAGTTTTCTGATTTTTTTTGATAATACACTTACACACACAGCCTCCCGCCACATTCCCGACACACCACATGCCAGCAAATGAAGGATACTTAAACCTACTTAGATCTACATACATTTAATTTCAGTCTGACAGAGCTAGACCAACACACATTTTCCTATTTAGCATCTTCTTTAAACAGAAGGAGAACACTGTCCAGCACTCCTGTATGCAGGAAGTTTGGTGCAAGAGTACCCTTTCTTACAAACAGAGATGAATAAAGCAGCAGCTAATGTGGGCAGGAAGATGTATGTATGAAGAAGTCTGTGTGCTTACTCTCACAGATAAGGGACAAGTATATAAAACTTAGGCCTTGGACTGTGTACAGCATGATGAAGTGCCTCAACACTTTGTAGCACTACAGAAATTAAAATGCTTTAGGGCAGGGGTGGCCAACCCACAGCTCTGGACTTCAAACTTCCGAGTCCAAACTGAGTAATGTGCTCCAGCTGTCCGCGAGGTCCCACCAGCAGCAGGATTCTTTGCTCCTGTTGCCACTGGGGCTCCAACCTCTTGCTGCTGCCCCAACAGGAGCAGCATCCTTCTCTGCCATTACCAGAAGCAGCAGTAATCCTGTTGTGGTGTCAGAAAGGAGAGAGAGGGGGAGAGAAGATTGACTATGGATGCTGAGGGACTAGGAGACTTGCCTGTAATGCCACATTATGGGCAAAAATTATTTAGTGCCCATTCTATGAGCCCGTTCTATGGTCTCTCTTTGTAAGTACAGCATAAGTAAGCATAGTCAGTACTCCCACACACTGTCATGCCCACAAAAACAGCCATGCTACCAATGAATCTATGAACCTCTTCTTTGCCAGACTACATTTTTGGAACTAATCCTCAGATACACATATATGGAGGGGTGTACATGTGACGTGATTCTTCCCTGGATGTGCAAGCAGATTCCACTAATGAGGACAGCATTTCAACAGAAATTTCAACAGAAAGAAAAACACATTTTCTTTTCTTTTTTAACTAATTAAGTGAAGTCATTAACATATGACCTACAAGCTATCACAAAATTGAAGCTTTTCAGTAGTGTTAATCATATTAAACACTGATATTTGCAGACTTCTAATACTGAAGCCATGGCTTCTGCTTGTTTGTTTACAGTCAGATATAAGATGCTCCAAGAAGAATGTGGAAGTAAAAGAAGAAACAAATTATA
>NW_017729034.1:50542305-50543969 GCF_001723915.1 Gavialis gangeticus
TCTGGAACTCACCTGGAATTTATCCTTCAAAACCATAAAGACAATCTTGAATGGCTTGCCTTTTTGAAAAGGCATTTCATAAGTGATCTCTTCTGAACCCCATTTTTCCCTCTGCAATGTATTACAGACAATACAGCCAGATCTCTTGAAACGGGGATTAAAGTGAAAGGCCACATCAGCACGAGGTTTTATACTACTGCCACACTGGAGGTCCACCTGGAACCTGGTTATAAGACAAAACACAATTAATTCAGTTCTTCCAGAACGTGACCTCAGAGTTTCAAACATCTAAGTAAGTTCTGACTTTAGTTTAAAGAGAGAGTTTTGCATTAAACCCTGATACACAGGGTGAGGGTATAACAAGAAACAAGTAAAAAGATTCAAATGTTTATGTACACAGAGAGTACCATATTTACTCAAATACAAGACGAGGTTTTTTTCTCCTAAGTAGCATGGGGAATCAAGCCCCTCATCTCATATTTGCATACAAGGATACCTTATTAAATACATGACTTATCATTAAAGTGTTGCCAACAGCGTCATGTCCTTAGTAACAGAAACCAACTATGAAGCTGATTAAATGCAGTCAAGACAGCATGACTATGAACACACGGCCCATATTGGGTGAACATGCTGATGGGAACCTTTTTAAGGGCCAAAAAAAACAAAAAAACCAGAAGAAGGGCAAGCGTCCCCTCCACAGGGAGCTGGCACCAGAGCTGAAGGTACTGCAATATGAGGCTGGCACCAGGAGGACCAGAGCCACTCCTGACACCCTCCCTTTGGTGCCAGAAACGCTACATTTGATATGCTGATGGGAACCTCTACCACAAGGACAGTTTAGTCCAGTCCATCTGAATAAGATGTGTGGTAGCGCCCCTTGCGTGCAGTTTCCCTCAGCACTGACTTTTTCCAAGTCATGTGAGCCACTACACTACATATATTTCAACTTCCTCTTTACTCCTACAGCTGAGCTATGCCTTTCTATCCCATTTCCAACAATTCCTGTTTCTTCATGAGCCTTAAATGCCTACCAAACATCACCAAATGAGGCCCCACACAGTTCACCCAAAATCCCTGTCACCCCCTCTCTCAGCTTTGTACATATGATTAATGTGTTCCTGCCCTCCAAGAGGTGGAGCCAGACCAGACTGTCCCATATCTGCCAGGTCTGACCACTCACGTAGGTTCCTAGCCCAAATGCAGCACCTCCATCTAACCTAGGAGGTGCACAGCCCCACCAGGGCAGACGCCTTGTTGGACCTGGTGCTGGCCATGGGTGACGACCTGGTGAGGGGGCTGCGGGTGCTCGACCACCTGGGCAACAGCGATCATCGCCTGCTGGAATTCACCATCCAGCGCAAGGTGGCAAAGGCATGCAGCAAGGCAGCAGCCCTAGATTTCAGAAGGGCGGACTTCAACGAGCTAAGGAGAATAGTCAGGGAAGCACTGAGGTCCCAGAGGGGAGGGGAGCCCCGTCTCCAAGAAAAGTGGTCACTCCTTAAGGAGACGATCCTCCAAGCCCAAAGGGAAGTAATCCCAACATGGATCAAAGGGGGCAGGAGGGCAGAAAAGCCCCCCGAGCTCACCAAAAGCATCCAGGAATGTCTCCTGGCTAAAAGGGAGGCGTACACCCAATGGAAGGGAGGGGCCATCACCAGGGA
>NW_017729034.1:50548969-50555735 GCF_001723915.1 Gavialis gangeticus
GCCAGGAGTGACCAGGAATAATGGTCACAAGCTGGCAGAGGATAGATTCAGATTAGACATCAGGAGGCGCTACTTCACTGTCAGGGCAGCTTGGATCGGGAACCAACTTCCAAGAGAAGTGGTGCTGGCTCCTACCCTGGGGGTCTTTAAGAGGAGGCTGGATAGACACCTTGCCAGGGTTGTTTGACCCCAGTACTCTTTCCTGCCCATGGCAGGGGGTCTGACTTGATGATCTGCTCAGGTCCCTTCTGACCCTACCAACTATGAAATTATATTTCATCTGCACATACATTTTTGGAGGATCCCAGGACCCATGACAAACACACCCAGTTCGTCATGGCTGAAAGGCTAATTAGCACATGGATCCTTTGTGGGGGGAAAGGAAGTGAGGGAGCAGTGTCTGGTGTACCCACACATATAGGCAGTGCTGAGCTATGGGGTCATCATGGCTTGAAATTCTGTTGACTCTGTTGGGGCCCAACCCAACGAGCTACATGATAAATCATAAGTTTTTTTTACTTTGTACTAATACCATCCATAGTTTGTAAGCTATAAAATCAGGTACAAAAGCACTGCTTAAAAGTGTTTACCTGTGCTAAAACTTGCAGCATTTTCAAACAGGTAAAACGCATCAATTCTGGATGAACCAAGTCTAAAAGTACCATATGCAAATTACTACAGGTATGTTTATTTCAAGGTCAGTGTTTTCAAATTTGCCCCTCACTTCCCTTTTCCTGGCAGAGCAGGGTCTGAGAATAAGGAGAGAGATGGGGAAGAAGCTGCAGGGGGGCAGAGGGTAAGGAGGCTAACCTGATCCTCCAGATTTATTTTCCCTGCGATAACAGTGAGAGTGGGACAAATTTAACCTCCAATAATTAGATTCTATACCTGGAAAATTATAACCATATAAAATTATGGACAATTATAACTAACTTATAAATTTTTCCATATGTAGAATCTACCTATTAGAGGGGTCATCTTACATTCAGGGATGTCTTGTATTTAAGTAAATACAGTACTAAGATACAGCTGGGTTTTTGGTTGTAGCCGTGTTGGTCTAAGGCAGGCAAGGATCTTTGGGTAGATGTGATATCTTTTATTAGACCAAGTAGTTGGAAAGAAGTTATTTGCAAACTTTTGCACGCAGTCACCCTTCATCGAGCATAGGGAGTCTCTGCTTTGCCTTACTAAGATACATAAAGTCAAAATTTGTTTTGAGGGCAGAAGAAAGGAAAAGGGGGAAAACAACTGTGTCTTTGAAAGTCTCCCCCTTAATAAATTTATGACCATCAGAAAAATGGTTAAAATCACCAGAGAATCTGAGCACCTCATATACACTTCAACCATCTTTACTATTGTCCTTCCTCCCCTCATCATAGGGGCTCTGGCTCCTCTACCCTTCCCCTCCATCCCTCAGACATCCCTTGCTGTATAGAAAATAGAATCCCAGGTCTTCTGCTTCCCAGCATTATACTACATCAAACTTCCTCCTTTCATTTGAGAACCAGTTTCTTCAAGTAACACTTATTCAATACTATAATTTTACCATTAATGAGAAGGTTCTTGGATACAAGAAGCTACATGCATCAAACGGGAAACAGATATAAAGAGCAAGAGGACAGAGCAAAGACTGGCTCATTCTATTTGAATCTCACTCAGAAACTTCAACTTACCCCTTAGTTTCCCATTAACTCTCTAGGTAACACCCCGTGCTGTTAGTCTACTATAATCAAAAGGCACAAGTGTCAGTCTTTCTTCCTGCAATATTCTAATTTTTAAATTCAAATTAAAAAGGCACAGAGATGTTCTCCCTTTGAAAGATGATATGGGCTAAATGTTTCAAGACTGAAAGAACTTCGTTATTAAAGCTTTGTTTCCAAAGATTTCAACCATTTTCAGTCAATCACACAAGTTGGGAGGTCTGGGCCCACTTAAAATAATGAGCCTCTCCATTGATCATAAGCTCACAAAGCCCTGACTTTACCATAGAAAAATGAAGACATTTCCAAAGACTCCATGTTCCACAAGTGATGAAAAGCCATTTATGGTTTGTTTAAAACCCCTCCTTCAAAGCTGATATTATGACTTCTTGAACAATAAATAGCTTTGTTACTACCTGTCAGCATCATCAGGAATGTTTCCATGCATCACAATGAGATCTCCAGGAAGAAGACCACTAAGGATACTCCCAACATATGGAATGACCTATGAGAAGGTGGGCAAAATCAGAATGTTCAAAAATAAGGTTTTGGGACATCCAGGCTAAAGACAATAAAAACAAAATGAATGGATCAAAAAATCCAGTTCTCACTCATGAGTACAGCAATAGTCAGCAGCTGAAGCAGTTCTAGGTCTCACAATAGAAAATATGAACTTGAAAAGTTTTCATCGAAGCTGAAAAAACAGTTTTTATTGTAAGTTCTCAACTTTGCGAACCTCATTCTTGGAACAAGGGAGTTTAGGTAAATCCTTAAAAACTGCCTCAGTACAGGAGAAAAGGGAAAAAAAAACATTTCTCCTTCGGATTATGAGAGGGTAAAAGTTTCAAGGGAACATTTCCAGTGGTCAAGTAGTTAATCGACCCTGCAGGAAAGGGAAGGCAATAGACCACACCCTTTGCATAAGACATTTGCCGATAAATCACAATAGCAGCAGAGAGAAAGAAAAACTGCCACCCATAAAAGACTGGAATTTGCAACTAAACTCTAGAATATCACCGAATGCATATTAGCACGGCAGACTACGGCTGCCATTGCAGGAGGCTTGCTCCATTATAAACTGCAGCATGCTCAGTAAAGTCTTTAGGGATTTCAGCTGCTGAAAACTACCTACAAACCACAATCTTCAAGAGGCTTAAACTAGGCCAGATTCTGTGTCCCCTCCTCCCCCTCAGAGGACAAAAATACATACACCTGACACTCAGTCCACTTCTTACCAGATCTGATTCCCTGCTCTGGAACATGGGGGGGTGCCAAAACATTTCCAGTAAGAGGTTGCTAGACTTCACCTTGACAAAACTCCTTTTTCCTTTTACTGAATTCTCTTAGATGGCTGAACTACATAAGCTGAAGTTAAAACGGAAAGGACCTAAAGCAAATGTTCAGTTTTTAAAAACTTTGCCAAATTCTAATTTTTTCAATGGGAAATTGTAAGCAACTTAAAACAGAGCCTTGATAAAAGGTGTCTGACGCTCCTAATTTTAATAGGTGCTACCACCCACCCTAGTATACAACACAGACTCCCCACTGTGCCCTCTAAAGTAGTAAGGCCAACACTAGCTTCCCATTATATGCCCTCTTTTCAACTTCCTTCTAAGTTAACCAATTAACCAAGACAACCAAGTAAAACTAATTAATCAATATACCCAGTAAGATATACAAGCCAAAAAGTACATCTCTGACCCCCAAACAGCACTTGGCTAAGCACTGGACTTGCTTAAGGTTCACATTAGTACTGAAATGGGGCAATACAGCTACTCCTTGCTTAACGTTGTAGTTATGTTCTTGAAAAATGGGACTTCAAGCGAATCCAGTTACATCACAGTAGTTACCTACTAGCAGGCGGCAGCCAACCAACATTATAACCGAACATAGCGCGACTTTAAACAAGTATGTTCTCTAATAGACCAGCAACGTAATAATGAAACAACGTTAACTGGGATGAAGTTAAGTGAGGAGTACCTGTACCATCACAACCTAGCAAGGCATACCATACTGCAGATTTGAGAGTGCTTTTCCCTCTTTCTGAATGTGCTGGGAGAATGCTGATCTCACTGACTCTCCATAACTCAGGAACTATTCTGTAAGCAGCAGAGGTTTTTCGTCAGAGACATGAGAAAACTGGAGATTTCTCAATCTTCTCATTGCATGAAGAACACACCAAAAGGCTTTCCTGACATGACACTACAGTGTTTCTTGATGGACACCACTATCCATCTACTAAATGAGAAGCTACTGAACCAATAGGGAGTTACCGGGTTATGGACTGCATTCTCCAGCTTGTCCAAGGACATCATCTTCCTTCCTCTAGTTCAGATCTGCTGAAGTCTGTCAGCTCTGAGACCAGCGATGACTTTTGAATATCTTTGAAGGCCTGGACAGTTTTGATGGCACTGAAGTAGGATTTTCTTTGGAAAACAACAGTTAGCATTTAATTAAAAAGCTTGTGTTAAAACAGTAGCTTTAAAAATATTAAGTCCTCAAGCTTCTTGCATGTTATTGAAAATTTCTTATGAGGGATGTCTTTGTTTATATGTTTGGGAGTTTAAAGGTATGAAAATTAAGGGCTCAGTGGTATTAACAAGGCACAACCCTTAGTAAGGGGCAGTGTGTGCAGCTACAAAGTTTTACCAGGAGCTTTAGGAACAGATTTACCTATTGAGTTGCAATATTGCCTAAACTGCCTGCTGTACATGGGAACATGGACAATGCCCTCTCTGTCTGGTCCAGACTTCTCTGGAGTTTAGCCCTGCCCTTGCACAGGTGAGCAAGAGGGAAGTGTTCCTTCCTGCATGACAGGGACAAAAAAATTGGTCCCAAATGAGAAAGACGTCAGGGTAGATATGCACCTTTATACTATAACTAAATAAGATAGAGAGCGAGCAAAATAAGAAAGACACCTAATTTGTTTTCTTCTTTCCTCTTCCCACCAATTCCAGGGAGAAAAGTCTGAAGACTGTATTTCTTACTTGCTCTTGAGGGTTAAAAGATGGTTGCTCTCTCTTATGGGTTGTTCTACTTTTTGATGAGCAGTGATTGCAGCTACAAAGCAAAATCTGTTTTCTAGCAGTCTCCTTCAGTATATACAGTCTCCAGTATTAGCAAACAGCTGGTAGACTGTAATCCAGAGAATTACTGAATAGTCAGCCACTAACAGAAATGAAACTACTGCTTCCTCGTTACAGCTACCCCTCTCCTTCACAGTGGCACCCTGCAGTGACCAAAATTCAGTACCCAAATGAAAGAAAGCCAAACTGCTTGCACAATACCGTATGCAGACACACACAACTTCATGTATTAACAGCAATTATTTATTCTTATTAATAGGGTCGGCTGGTGCTTTTAATCCACCCAGTTCAAAAGGAGTTTATAGTAGGGCAAACTTCATTACCCTCAGTTTCCCCATCTCTAAAGATGCTGTTCATTTTGTGCCTCATTGCCAATAGTACAGAGAAGGCCAAAAGAACCAGAAGGAAAACCTGGATCTTCCGACTGCCAGTCTGACAGCTATCGACTGGGCTATGCTGCCTCCCATGATCTGAGACAGCAATCTAGACTTCACTGAAAGAGGATGCTAGGACTCTGGGAAACAAAACAGCAGGAGAACTCTTTTGACATGGGCACAAAGCACATAAACCTGGCGCAGTCAAAATCTCAGCAGGGCAGCCAGCAGGATGCAGGACACAGGGGGGTGGTGCCACTGGCAAGGCACAGAGACAGCAGCAGTGTAGACCTTTACAGCTGGAGACAGAGAATGATTAAGAACCACGGGATCTTGCTTATGGGCTTCAGAGAGACATGACTAGCAATATTTGTAACACTAATTGCTCCAGCTAACAGTGCTGCTGCTTTGCGATTACCGAGTCTAACTGTAGGGCAACTCTGGGTTTTGCAAGACTGCAAGGCACAGATTTCTGGAAAATGATTGCAGTAAAGTGCTGTTGGAATTATCTAACTGCATGATAGTTCTTGCAGCAGACAAGTAAACACAAACGCCCTAGGCGTTTCCATCACCTTCTAGGAAAGGTAGGGGCTGCTGTCAGTTTAAAACCAAGAAGCGCTGGGTTTGTTAATATTAAAGTAGTCAAGTGAAACTTCTCCCTCCCCTCCTTTTTTGAAAACTAATCTCACTGAAGTTTGGCTTAGTGGGAGGGCAGGGGGTGGATATTTAATGTGAATATAGTGTAGATATACAGTCTGCAGCATAAGCACCTCAAGACTGTGCCAGCAATCAGAACTAGAAAATACAAACCGATTCACTTAAAATATCCTTTAACAGATCAGAGACATTTTTAAACACAGGGAAGGGCAGGATTTTAACCTTACCGTGTCCTTGCACTCCTGTTCTTACTTCTTTTAATCACTTCCCTGGAATGAATCAACCTTGTTTTTGGCATCTAAAAACAGCTACCTCTATTATTCCTTTTTCTTTCTTTTTCTTTCTAAGGGGATGCTGTCCACCTAGCTATACTCCTGTTTTTCATTTAACTTACCTTTGTAACTAACAACCCCTTCACAGATTCAAGCTGAAGTCTGACTGCAAATCAAGTATGCCTGTTCCCATTCCTGCCACCTGTGTTGGATTAATGCAGCCCGTCCCCCTGCTCATGCAGGCAAAATGGTTCCTCCATTTCCTGGTTTCTCTTTGCACTAACACAGTGACATCAGCAGGGATGCAGGGCTCAGACTGCCTCCACTAGCATTACCCTCCCCACTCCTTAAAGGAGCAGCTCCCGTTCAGCCTCCCTCACTCATGCCTCCTTTTATTTCTCGCTGTTGCATGCCCATCTCTTTGTAGCTTACTGTTCAGCCCAGTCCTTAGATACAATTGAATTTTGTCCATCAGGACAACTGTGAGGTTTTAATCATGGCAACACGGTGATCCTGGGGAAAGTGGCACTTCCTTCACCTTGATACAAACTCTCCGTGCCACTTGCAGGGCCAGACACAGGCATAGGTGAACCAGATGGCCACCCAGGCCCCGGACAGAAAGGAGGCCCGACAATTAAACAAAATGCAAAAAAAAAAAAAAAAAAAAATGCACTTGC
>NW_017729034.1:50555793-50565414 GCF_001723915.1 Gavialis gangeticus
TTAAACAAAATGCAAAAAAAAAAAAAAAAAAAATGCACTTGCTCTGGCAAAGCGGGGCCCAGTACTAAAAGTTTGCCCAGGGCCACCAGAAGTCTAGGTACAGCACCGGCCACTTGGCCTCTAACTTGGCCTATCGCAGGTGCTTGCAGCATGGTGATGGACGAGCTTCAGATCCACCCTACAACTGGTTCCTGCTTTGTTGTTCCACAAAAATACGAGTCAGGGCTGTCATTTAGCATGACATTCACCAGTGAGCAGAGACAGGTCCACTGCTACATGAAATTGCAATGAGGCCCGCTAAGTAAGCTCCTTCTCCTGGGATAAGAAAAAGACTCCAATATCAGAAGGAAGAGAGGTCCTAGGACGAGTGGCAGATTGCTCACCCACGGAAGCCCCACCTCAGCAGTCCAAAATGCCCTCCCCTCACACACCCAATCCCAAACACCTCTGAACAGGCTCACAAAGCAAAAATTTGAGGTTGAACATTTCCTTCCCATGCTGAGTCCCCCCATCCTAGCATTTTGTTATTGTCCCCTTATTCCCTAGTCCCATCACGCCTTTGCCAAGTGCCTGCTTCTCTGCTTACATGGACTTGGGGTCTACTAGATGCTCCTACATAGACAATAGCATAACGTAGGGGGCAAAGGGCAGAGCAGTGCCCCAGGTGTTGTGGGGCACAAAAGTAGCCACTGTCACTGGGGCAGCTGATTGTACTACCACAAACCACACAACACAGGCCAACGGTGTCCTAGGCATCAGCAGCTGGGCTGGGCATAGACCTGCCCTGCTACCCTTCTGCTAGCACCTTTTCACAATGCAAAAGCAGGACACATGCCCCTCACCACCCCCAGACAAGCTGCCTGTAGCTCCATCCTGACCCCTGGCTGGGCCTCACGGCTGTGCATTCCCACCCCAGCCCCAGGCCCAATGCACCACCCCAGCTGGGCAGCGACCCCAGCCCCAGCCACCAATCCTACACCTCAAACTACCCTCCCATTCCCCCTGCATCGCCTATGCCACCCCCCACTATAGACTTACCTGCAGGCAGCTGGGGGAGCTGCTCTCCGCCGCTGCCTGGGCTGTATTGCTAGCCATGGTCATGTGTGTGCATGCACACATGCATGTGGCGTCCCCTGCATCCTGCTCCCCCAGTCCCAAGCAGCCCCTTGCAGGCTGGAACTCTGCCAGCTTCTGCAGTTTTCTCACAGCAAACAGAAAACCCCAATCCCTGAACATGGTACTGGGAATCCAGGACAAATGCTGTCCCAGACGCATTCAGCCTGGGACTGGGACTTGATGTTTAAATTTAGGGACTGTCTTGCCCAATTACAGATGGGCGGTCACCCTATGCTCTGTACACAGCTTGTCCCTTTGGGACTATTCACTCATCTTTGTTTCTCTAGTTGTCTACACAAGACTAATGTCTGGGGCACAAGCCGTACACCAACATACCTTTCTGAAATTCTGTTCTGTGCTTGCTCACTAGTACTTTTAGTAATTGTGGAAGTAAGAGACTACCTCATTGAACTACATCCAACCTGTTATGGCCCAAGAGCACCCAGCAGAAGGTTGTTATTCTCACAGCTGCTAAGATTTGCAGCTGCACAGTAAGACTAACACTGGGGGATCTCAGCAGAAGCTTTGCCTTGCCCAAGATGACACTTGTCAGCCCTGAGCACTGGCTGAGAACCTGGGTGACCTCCCCTACTGTTCACTGAAGCCTGGGTTGTACAACTCTAAGCTGGGTAACTCATGAGCCCAAACAGTTACCACACAGTTGCCATGGTCATGCAGTCAGGAGTGGGCACAGGAAATTAAGAGTCTCCTGAGTTTGTGGTATTGCCCTGACCTGAATGCCTGCATGATATTTTGGAGTGAATAGGAGACAATAATATGGTTTTATTAATAATACAGTAAAAATAAAAAGCATAGGGAGAAAACACCTGTACATTTATGCCTTCCCCGCTTCTCCCTGGGGAGCAACACATGCAGGTACAGTTTGCAGTATTGAGGGATCCAATCCTAGACTGGCCTTGGTAAGAACAGAAGATTGGGCATTTATTTAAGCCAGCAGTTCCCAACCCAAATGGGTGGCAATGCCAGGGGTACCACATACAAAGGACAAGCCATGCCACATGCCAGGAGCTCCCCTGCCCCTGCACCACCACTGCTATACTCCATTCTCAGCAGCAGGTCCCAGCAAAAAAGGGTTGGGAGCCACTGATCTAAGCATAGTACCCTGCAGTCATGTTCTGCTAACATCAGTTCACTGGTTCCTAGCTCCTGGTGCCAGTCTCAGGAGTGGAATCTGGCTTTTCCTCATTTCTTTCCTACCAAGTTTTCTTTCTAAGCTTTGGTTCCATCTCAGATCAGTCTTCATTTTATTCCTTATGGGTTCACCTGAATTGGACCAGTCTTCTTTGGGAACAGCAAGACCCTTCTTAGGGCTGTGGCTGTGCTCCTAGTATTACTGCTTTAACAGAGGCCTAGTATTTGTTCCCCTAATGTGGCATCCTCTAGAGCAGGTTCAGGACAGGGCTCCTGCATAATACTTCTAATCCTCCAAGGGCACCTATACAAGTGTTCTGAGGTGGGGGTGGGGGAATGGGGAACGTTTTAATTAGAGCACCTCTCAGGAGCCGCTCCAATTAAAATGCCCACAGCATCTCATGGATTCAACATCCTGCATTTCAAAATGGCAGCAGGAGCACTAACTAAAGCTCATTCAACGAATACACAAGATGCTGCAGCAAGCTGGAGCGTTCCGATTTGCACACCCCCACAGACTCAATTAATTAAAACACATCAGAGCACATGTAAAAGTGTCTAATACAGTGGGTTTCAACCTGTGGTCTGTAGGCTACATCTAAGGAGTCTGCAAAAGATGACTACGGCCAATGAAAAGTATCTGAACACCCACACTTACAAATTCAAAGGGGTCTGCACCCCTATTTGAATTTTTTTTAGGGGTCTGCAAATGAAAAAAGGTTGAAAACCACTGGTCTAATGAATAACATTTATTTGCATTTTTCAAGTTTGTAGTTCTCCCTGTCTCAGTATCAAAGAAACATCTTCCAACTGCACTATCTTCAGTAGATACTAATGCAAAGCTAATCAGCATGGAACTTTTAAAAAGCTGCCAGTTTATATACTTGCTGACCTAAATTAGGCAAAGTGTGTTCACCTTGCATGTAAAATAGTGTTTCCCTATACTTTCCAGACTTTCTCTCCTAATGGATATGGAAAAAGATCTAAACATAGTTTGTAAACCAGGTTTACTATCACTTCCCCAGAATTTCATTTCTTCTCCTTGTTGCTTAAATCAAAGCTCAGTTGCAAAGTTGCTGAATGTTTTATTTACTAAAATGTCCCAAACACAACATTCGCACTGTTAGGGTATCAGGATTTTGAAAGGCACCTCCATTCACATGCTTCCCTAACCTTCCAAGGTGCTACTGCTGTTCAGAAAAAGAAGTACAATTGGTTTATAATGCTGATGGATAATGATCACAAACAGCCCATAGATGTATACATGGGAGGATCCCTTCACAGTCATTTCCTGCCTAAAACTATGCTGATTTTTTGTCTATTTGTAAAGCTCTGTTGGGCTTCATACACCCCAAATAGATCCCCTTGCACAGGTAAGCCACAGTGATTTAAAGTAGTGGTCTTCAAACTGCATTCCACTGGATTTCCACAATAGGTCATCAGGGGTTCCACAAAGAAATTGGGGATAATGATGAAGCAGGCCGTAAGGGAGTGTGTTGCCATTGCTGAGCTGGGTCTCCTAGGGTAGGGGTAGGGGTTCTACAGCAGAACAAATGGCATGGAAGTGTTTTGCCATTTTAGGAAGTATGAAAACCACCGATTTAAAGGAGCTTGCAATGGAGTCTTCTGGGGACACAGTAGTTCTTCCTGTGTCTCAGTATCAAACAGACATCTTCCACCTGCACTACCTTCAGTAGATACTAACGCAAAGCTAATCAGTATGGAAATTTTAAAAAGCTGCCAGTTTACTGTCCAGTACTGGGCGCCGCACTTCAAAAGGGATGTGGCCAGCCTGGAGAGGGTTCAGAGGAGGGCCACCCACTTGGTGAGAGGGCAGCAGGACAGGCCCTACAAGGAGAGACTGAGGGACCTGAACCTGTTCAGCCTCAGCAAGAGGAGGCTGAAGGGGGACCTGGTGGTTGCCTACAAACTCATCAGGAGCGATCAACAGCAATAGGTAGAGCCCTTTTCTCCCCAGCACCACCTGGGGTGATGAGGAACAATGGTAATAAGCTGGTGGAGAATAGGTTTAGGTTAGAGATCAGAAGGCAATATTTTAAAGTTAGGGTGGCCAAAATCTGGAACCAACTTCCCAGGGACGTGGTCCTTGCCCCTACCTTGGACAAATTCAAGAGGAGGTTGGATGATCACCTGTCTGGGGTCTTGAGGACCCAACATTCATTCCTGCCTGTGGCAGGGGGTCAAGCTAAACGATCTGTTCAGGTCCCTCCTGACCCTAGCTACTATGAAACTGTTGAACTAGCTCTATACTAGCAAGATCTTCTTTAGCTAAAGCAACAAAGTCCTATTGCTCTGGAGAAGGAGGATCAAAGCAGCCACACTTCCATTTCCTTCTACCTCTTTAAGGCTCACACAAGACTTTCAAATAGGTATGTCCTCTCTACACCTTTTGGCAGACTTCTGTAATGTTTCTCCTCCCCTATTCAGTGTTGTGTGCTGTAAATAACTTTACCCTATTTTTTCAGGCATAACTTCATCTCCTGCTACCAAAAAGGGGGCTTGCTAAGTTATCACTCACAGCTAATTCTTAGCCTTGCCCTCTTCCCAATGCCCAGTCCCACAATGGTAACTCATCATACTCCTCATCCTTATCCGTCATTTACAAGCCAAATAGCAGAGTCCTATTAAGTCTCTGTAATTATCCATTTACTAAGGGCAACTAGAAAATGACTGCTTGGCTTATGGCTCCTCTGGAAGAGGCAAGCAGCAGTCTCTAGGAGAGACAAATGCCCCAAAGAGTACATTAAACAAATCTACAGCACAGTTTTATCTCAGAGCTGTACAGTTAGGCAAGGAATTATAACAACCAGAATCTGTGCCTTGACTGCCCCATTTCACAAAATTAGAATATGCCCAATGCTCTGAGATAAAAACGTTGCATAGTTAGTAACCATCACCAAGTCAATCCAATCCTTTATCCAGTAACTAAACAATATGCAATTTGAAACAGTATGGACCAATTACTGAAAACATACTGTGGTGAAACTATTTCCACCAGGAAACTACACTTGCTACATAGAAGACAACACAAAAGAAATCTGAAGTACATGAAAAGTGGAGATTAAAAAAAAAAAAAAAATCACAACATAGAAGCACCCTGAAGTAGTACATTCAAGAACCAGTCCCTCTGTCTTTAACCTGAAATCCTCCCAATTCATTTTGTCCTAGCCTAAGCAGGGATCTGTTCTAGTAGTAAAAATTACAACCTCTTTACTTACCATGCTGCACCAGAAGTCAGCTTACAAAGGTTGCATACACACATTCAAATAATCTGGGAGAATTCTCCTGGTAGAAAAAAAACTTATCTGGAGACACCTGAACAGATATTCAAACCCTGAACCCTTGAAGAGTAGAGGAGTTTGCAGTGTTGATGCTGCACAGCCAGGGGGATTTTGTGTACACATCTCAGCATGCTCTGAAGGCTTCCTTAGTCTGCCAGGAGACAAAATGGTAGCAGGACACAGGGCATCCCTGACTGGCTAACCTAGCCTGCTCAAAGTAAGTCTGTTTCCCAGCAACGCAATGTTGGATTGCAAAGGGGGTATGCTTTGCAACCTGCTTGGCTGTAGCAGCAGAGTGTACCAAGTGATACACTGTCCCCTGGGGGGGAGCAAAGCACCCTGGGATGCTGGAGGTAGGGTAGCCACTGACACATCCCCAGAATATAGGACATCCCCTTGGTGAGGGGTGGGACCATTGGCCCCTTTGGCCAATCAGTGGTAAGTGGCAAGTGGCAAGACCACCACCTCAGCCAATCAGCAGCAAGGGGTAGGACCACTGGGATCCTCCACCTCCCTCTGTCCCTGGCTAGTTCCAAACCCTGCTCCTCCTAGCTGAGCACTGCCCTACCTCTAGGCACAGCCAATAGAATCACAAGGACAAATGCTTGACACGTCTTTCCACCAATGAACTGAAAAGCAGGACTTTTTGCAATCTGTTCCTCATTCAGAAATGCATAGGAAACAAAGGGTTTAAAAACAGGATAGTCCAGTATAAGATAGGACTAATGGCCACCCCAGCTGGAGGTCAATTCTGCGGCTTCTCTCAGAAGAAAACACATATAAACATTCACTCTCCCAGAAGAAACTCTCTTGGGAGTGATTTGACCCTGGTTATTCCCAGGTTATTTTTGTCCTGGAGTGTCCATTTTTGCTCTGTGAGAAAAATCCTAAACATCTGTATACTTGTAGTTTCTCCTGAGAGGGCAGGAGAAACTGATTGTCTGTATGTGGCCAAAAACATGCATGTTCTTGAATATACTTCCTGCAGACAGATGTAGAAAGATGGCTGCTGATTAGGTATTACTTTTTTACGTTACTTAGGTAAGAGGCTCAGAAAAGTTACTTTACTTTGAAAACAAACCTTTTATTTTAAAAGGTGACCAGCAGCAGGCTGGGCATCCATCCCAACATCATATTGCTTTCTTCATGCTCTTTCTAACTCCTGAAGGGAGATTTTATTTCAGAAACTAGGGATGTCATTGTCAGCACTCTATCCAGTTTGAGGAGTTAGAGAAGTTGTGCATTTTGCCTACTCATCTTCTCTGGGTTGATGTAGCTAGATAAGGTACTTCATTACATTTTCTGTACCTTGTTATCAGCACTGTACCTAGACTCCTGGTGGTCCCAGGCAAACTTTTAGTATTGGGTCCCCCTTCACCAGAGGTAATAATAATAATTTTAAAATTACCATTCTGGGCCCTCTTTCTGTCCAGCCCCGGGTAGCCTCTTGGTTCACCCAGGCCTGTGTCTGGCCCTGTTTGTTATGGGATATAATTGTTGCATTCCATGCTATTTACATGAAAAAGAGAGCCGTGATGCTTGGCATAGGCACATTGCAAAGTTTGATGCATTTGGCTCCTTCCCATGAGAGACGTCATGTGTCTAATCTGTTACATTTGCAGAATGGAAGTGGTGAAGTAGCCATTGATTCATAAGGAGAAAGCATAAGACGAGCTTAGGGAGACAGAGTCTGGGTATGAAGATTTTAATTTGGAAATGTAGAACTGAGTAGATGAATTGTGGTTTATTTGGTGCAGACAGAAAGAAGAACTTTAACTTACTTGAGAAATTTATTTTTTTAGTCACTGTTTACCTAGAAAAAGACTATAGTATGTAGTTTTTTCCACAGTCCTGTATTTTGATTAAGATGCCAATTATATTTTTGAAGCAACAGAAGCTGCAAAAAATACTGTTATCATGGTATAATTCACAGAACCTGAAACTAGATGTCAACTACACATCCATTACAAAGCCATGTTGAGATACTGATCTCCCCAGCAACAACAATAGAAATACAAGAGGTGAAAGATGCAAAAAGCATACTCTGAAAAAAATGCTTTTTAATGGGGGTAGGAGAAATAAAGACTCGGACAGAAGATCATGGAAGCTTCAGACTTTGACATCCAGCTGAGCTGAAACAGCAAGTAAATTGTACTTCTTCCTCCCTGGCTGTTTATATCTTTTAATTGAAAAAAAATGTGGTTTAGATGACTATATTAAGCTAGGACTTCTGCTAATGCTTTTTTAAAATATGTAATTGTTCATAAAGTTGGGATAGCTTGTAACCTTATGGTTTAAGACGTTTGTGCTTTCTTCCATTTAATTACTATAGCGTCATTTAGAGAGAGAGCTTCAGGTTCGAAGAGTGAGAAGTTGGATGCTTTAAGACCTCAGCACCTTTCAGGCATTGGGGTGGTAATCTTTAGGGTTCCTTCATGCTGACAAGTCATGGCATATTCCTCAACCCACTCACTTTTGAGAGCCTACCTTGACCCTCTCTTTCCACCTCCAGGAAGACAGTTCTCTTCTGAACCATCAGTCAGAGGTACCAATGACCAAAAGACTACATTTTTCCAGAGCTGTGATGTTACTGCCTCTGCTGTGAGTCACTTCTTGCCAGCTTTTAAAGAGGCTGTTTTACAAAAATACTTCTAAAGAAGTAATTTAGCTGAAGTTTAAAGATGAGCTTCTATTTATACTGAAAATTCCAGCAGTAAGACTTCTCTGTAAACCCTGACAGCCAAACTTTCCCCAGTCATTTCTGTAAAGTGTTTTTCCCAAAGCCTATGCCATTACTTATTAATGCTTACAGAAGCAGTTTTTCCACATAAAGCAGAGTCTGTTCCAAGAACAAGCTCAAAACCACTGAAGATGAAAATGAAGAAACGTGGGTGCCTGTCTGGCAGATATTCACCCACCTATTGGAAACACCTACAATAGACTCAGCCAGACCATCCAGCAAATTAAGCTTTACACAAGTAATAATTGCTTAACTTATCTAATAAGCACATTCAGTCACATTTCAGTTTTTGACCTATGAAAATTCATACGTGAGATCACAAAACTGCAAATATAACTGTCGTCAAACATGTCAGAATAGAAATTAAGACTAGACTTAATCCACATTGGTATATGCCGTTAAAATGCACTGTCTGTGATTTAATTCTGTTAATTAACAAGTGTTTGAATGAGCAGGATCAGGAGCGCTCCATTTCTGGACAACACAGGTTTGATCCAACATGCCCAGATACGTCTGCTCATGGCTACATATGGTCAAACATTACATCAAAGTTTAAAACACCTATGAGCAAGTTCGTCAAATATTTTTACTGTGACTTATAACCTAGTAATCGCTTTAACAGATTCTGACTACAGTACTGCCACAAATCACAAGACAAACTCTTAAAATTCAAGAGATTTGGTATGTAAATCATGAGATTATTTTTCAAGTGTGTGTGTGTGTGTGGGGGGGTGCTGTTATTTGCAAAGGTGTAGGGGGCTGTAGGTGTGTGTGGGGCTTGGAGCCTGGGGAGGGTGGCACACCCTGGCAAGATGTGGGGTACTGTGGGTCAGGGCTGTGGCTTGGGAGTGAGGGGCAGACACACAGACAGGTCAGGTCACGGGTCATGCAACAGAGCCACAGGTGGCTCGTCCAGAGGTGTGGAGGAGGGGGGTGGCCAGCTCCCTGCCACTGTGCATACCCCTGGAGAGGCATGGGAGGCATATGCCCCCCTGCTTTGTGTGCAGGGCAGAGGTGGGCTGCCCGCTGCAGGCTGCGCCCTGCTGCCTTTGCCCTGGGAGCTGTGCAATGTCACGTGTGCCTCCTGCTGGGTGGGCAGGGGACATGGCACGGCCAGTGCATGGCTCCAACAGCAAAGGCTGCAGAGCACAGAGAGCCCTAGCCTGCAGCAGACAGCTCGCCTCAGCCCCCCACACAAATCCAGGGGGCACATGCCCCCATACATGCCCCAGGGGGTGCACACAGTAGTAGGGAGATATGCACCCCCCGCCCCCGGCCTCTGGACAAGCCACCCACAGCTCTGTCACACAA
>NW_017729034.1:50565459-50570016 GCF_001723915.1 Gavialis gangeticus
TCCCTCCCCCACCGTGGGGCCCTCGATCTGCCCCTGCCCCCCACCCTCCACAGACTTACCAGCTGGGCGCTCTCTAACATGCCAGAAGAAAAAATCCTGAGATTTGAGGGCTGTATCCTGAGATCATGAGTTAGGGTAGATTTGACTTGGAAATAGCAAGTCTTACAATTTTTTCGCAAGAGTTGACGTTATTGTGAATACAGCAGCCCTTCAGGGCCTTCAGTCTTCCCTCTTCCCCAGTGACTGACTGTGGCACAGTTTGTAATATTTCTGGGTTCAGTGTATTCTCATTGTAGTAGTGTTGCATGCCCCAGTTTCCCAGACTAGCTTGTAAACTGGGAAAGAATAGGTGAATGGTGCTTTGAAGCAGACCTAGGACAATCTGCCATCAAATCTCTCAGTTTCAGGGCCATCAAGAAAACAATCAGCCACACTAGAGCTCCACTGAATTCAGGCCCCAGCCCTTCCTGAGTCCTTCTGCTGTTTCTGGTGCAGAGGAGGGGCTTCAAAGAAGCCCAGGCAAAGAAGCTGTTTTGAAAAGGGGCAAGGAGTGGGGGCACAAGAAAGAGAGATTAGAAAGAAGAGCCAGGGCTGAAATTCTGCCAAGGAGCTGGCCTAGGCACCATGGACTCTGCCTGTTGTATTGTTGACTAATAAATGCTGTATCGTTGACTAAGAAATGCTGTTTCTGTTGAAAAGCTGCTTGGTTTGCTTCATGAGATTTCAGATGCATTCCATGAGCTGAGCCAGCAGGTAGCTCTCAAGGGGGCCACAGATTTCATAGACATTAGGGCTGGAAGGGACCTTGGAAGATCATCAAGTCCAGCCCCCCTGCCCCAGGGGCAGGAAGTCAGCTGGAGGAGTCAAATGATCCCAGCAAGATAACCATCCAAATATTTCTTAACAGAGTCCAGAGTAGGTGCTTGCACCATCTCTGCAGGGGCTTGGGGGCTTGGACAATAACCAGGGCAGGTCAAGGACCAAAACGTTTCATCTCAGAGTCCTTTATATCAGGGTTTGTCAGCTTATAGGCCTTGACCCAGATCTGGCCCACAGAACCAGGGGGCTTCATGTGGACTGTGGCTGGGCAGCAGTAGGGGTGGGAGGGTTTTGTGAGCACCATGGCTGGGATCTTTCTGCACATCTTGGCCTTGTGGGGCGGGGCAACAGGGAGAAGCAACGGTCACAGTGGGACCAGCGGCTGAGCTGGGTTGATCCAACCCACAGCTCCAAAACCCTGACAACCACTGGTTTAGACCATCACAAAGAAGAGGTATTTCCTCTGATGACAACCCCAATGACAGTTTGAGAAAAACAGTCCTTCTTCAAGGGGCTACTGACAGTGCACAAACATGTGCTCTGTTTTAATCAGGGTGACTGCTGCAACCCTGCTATTGCCAAACAGTTTTCTGATGTTGATGCCACAGCCACTAAAATTGCCATATGTTCTCACTTACAATACACACTTTTTCCCCAAAATCAGCTCCTGGAAGTTGAGGTGTACATAAGTGAGGAAATATGGTAATACCAGTTTCTGTATTGTAAGCTTCTGTTCGGGTAAGTAGTGAAAGTAATGTTGTACCTCTACAGGGAACAGCACAATGATGAAGCTGGGCTCCCTAGCTGCTGCTACTCAGTTACTTACCAATGTTTTCAAGGAAAGGTCTTTTTTCTTCATTCTGCCTGAAATAAACAAAGGTGAGGATCTTATTCTGGGACATGTTGTATGTGAGAAAATACAGTACTGTAAGGGTGGATAAAAATCAGGTTTTTTTTGTTTTTTGTTTTTTTAAATAAATCAGATCTTTTTATTTAAAATCAGATTATTTAAAAAATAAACCTATATAAAGATAGTTTTAATTTAAGATATGTTAAAGCTCAAAGATTTCATTATGGAATATAGATTACAACTTCTAATTATATACTATTTGAGACAATATATTCATGTAACCTTTTTAGACATGTTTTATAAATAGGTCACAACAGGCCATGGACTAGGGACCCAGTCTTATGGGGTTTCCATACGTCCCTGTATAGATTAGTAAAGATTAAAAAAAACCACTCTACCAAGTGGGACTCAGTGCTCAGTCTAGAAGATCCCATTAAGCATCTCTGTGACGCTTAGTTTCAGCTCTCAAAGGGTGGATTTGTGTCTCCAGAGATACCATCCTTGTTAACAGCAGCATATGGAGATGAGAGATAACAAGCCTGATTACTTACCCATCAACTCTCTTGTCTCTGCAAGTTTGTGTGCACAGAGTCAAGACCTTATATTTCTCTAGAAATATAATGTTTCAAGGTAAATGAATAAAGGATATCAAACAAGAATGCACTTTTTGTAGAAAATAATGATTAAATCAAGGCTTCCTAACAGGTGATTTAAATCAAATCCACCAGGGGTACTGCACTTGTGAGTCATATGGCAGAGGTTCCCTTGTGCACTATTTATGAAGTGTCTATTGTGTAGTACTCATAGTCAATGATTAAATCTTTATATTGATTATGTATAAGTACAGCCAAGAATGAGCTGTAGTATTAAAAGTAACAGTTAATCATTCAAATACTAATTAGCATGAGGAAAACTGCATCTCCCCCTCCCAAACTCATTGCTATACCACACACAAGAAAAATCAGATTACTGAACTGTAAAAGCAGCCTGTGGTACAAGATTATGGTAAAATTAAGGACCTGATTTTGATCTCAGAACAGCTTTATGTTAGCAAATCTCCAATTCCTGATTTGCACCAAGTCAAGATGAGAAAAAGCCCTACAAGATAAACTAATTAAAAAGATGGGTGGTATGAGGCAGTGATGGATCACTAACACTGTTATGCCATTAATTAATTGCACCAATTGCCAGAGCCCAAATCAAAAAAACTATTTGGTTGTAAGTTTTTAGTGGGCTCTTCTAGCTCTTCCCTAGCAAGTTCATGTTTGAGCACAGATTAATAAGAAAATTCAGTCTTCAAGTCATATTAAACTAAACCCTACAGACACTTTTTAACAAGACCTGCATTCAGATCCAATAAGGAGCTCAATAGATTGCATGAAACATGGGGCTTCCTTCTACCTCAGCTTAACAGCCTTTCAATTTTTATTCCTTTAATCATATCCATTCCATTTGCTTTAAAGTGTGTGGTGGGGGGGCAATCTACAACCCATGGAGCTGAGGGTCTGTGACAGTTGTATTGTACTGACAGTATTTCCAGGGCAGAGGGCTTCAACTGCATGGTGATCTGGCAACAGGGAGAAGCCACTGCCACAGCTGCACTGCAGGGCAGTGGTGGCAGCAACAGCAGCAGGGGTGCAGGCTGGGTTGAAAAAGTGGTCTATGCTCAAAGCTAAGTTCCCTTCAAGTGGACCCCCATTGGACAAACATTGCTGACCCCTGCATTTCTAAGTCAGGGTTTTTTGTTTTTAAAAAGGGGAAACTTTTTTTTTTTTTTTTTTTTTTTAAAGACTTGTTTTTTTGAACACCAGAAAAGACAAGACCAGACCAGACCTTTCTCATCAGCTCCCTATGCTTGGAGCACCCAAACATACTAGGCATCTCTGTTCGACCTGCAAGTTCCCTTAGCACCTACAGTTGTACCCTCTCTGCACACCTAAAACTGGTTGGTCTGAGTAAGGGAGATTAAGATCCAGAACTAGCTGATGGAGCTTGATCTGATAGGCACGTTCAGAGTCTGTCCACCATACCCCAAATGGATGGGGCCTTACACACACACACAGTTCTGGACACTCTTTTTTTAAACCTTCGGCTTTTCAAAAACAGAGGACAGGGAGGGGAGATTTTTTTTTAAATAAAGAATTGGTTAAAGCATACATCCATGAAGTGGGAGGCTTCAAGGCCTTGCCCAGCCTGAGAAGGTCCAAACCCAGCCTTCACTCTAATTACCCTGCTATAAAGTTAGGTTACATCAAGGCACCCTCCACATCATTTTGAAGCTGTGCCACTGTGGAGAAAAGTATACAAGACTCACAGGATGTAAAGGAGAGTACAAGAGAGATTTTAGGCTCATAGGAACTGCAGCTGTAAGAGGGCCCTGGGTTCTGGTCCCCATTTCAAAACAAAGTTTTTTTTCATATAAAATGTGTGGTAAGTCCTGGAAGCAAGAAGTGTACTCCCAGCTGACTGCCATTAACACTAAGCCACAGGGTCATGTTTTTTGCATGCTCTCTGGTCCCATTACTTCTGCATTCTTGCCTGTCCAGTGGCCCAGCTTCAATAGGAAAGGCATGGCAGTTAGTGCATCCTTCCTATGGGACGTAGGATTGAAGCCCTGAAGCCGAGAACAGAATTAAACCCATGTCCCTCCACTTCCTGCAAGAGTGCTCTGCCCACTAGATTATTACCAGGAGGAGGAAGGAAGTAGCCATGGTCAAAATGTGTCAAAGAAGCAGAGCTCGTTTTTTATTTTACAAAGAAGGAGTATACACCTCTAAACTCAGAATATTATTTGGGGCTCTGAATCCCAGTGGGTGAAGACACCTCCCCGCCCACCTTAGGTATACAAGCTTCAAAAGGGGTGGGAAATTTCACCCCCCCCCCCCCCC